>NW_027136317.1:969782-1293042 GCF_039906515.1 Pseudorca crassidens
TGTGCTAATTTCAATCTCTGGTTTTATGCAGCACCCCAACTCACCTTTCGCCTTAAGCAAGCATAAGTTGGTTTTCTACATTTGAGACAATATTCTGTTTTGTAATTCAGTTCCTGTGTAGCCAAGTTTACATTCCGTGTATTAGTGATATCTTATGATGTTTCTTTTTCTGTGTGACTTATTTCACTTAGAATCATCGTACCTGAATCCATTCATTATCCTGCTATGGGCCTGATGACATAGATTTCATTGCTGAGTGATATTGCATTGTACGTTAGTACCACAACTTCTTTATCCATTTTTCACTTTCTGTGATATTGAACTTGTACCGTAAACGAGGTTCTTGTAAACAGAGCCGTCCCAAACTTTGGGGTGGCTGTGTCTTTTTGATTTTAATTTCCCTAATCTATAGGACCATAAGTGGAAGTGCCCTAGGCTCTGTTGCTTTGTTTTTTAGATGTTTCAGGAAACACCATACACTTCTCCTGAGTGGCTGTTGGCAATTTACATCCCGCCCATCAGCCTAACTAGGCTCCCAGTTCTCCATGGCCTGTCCTGCCTTTCTGGATTTTACACTTTTTTCAGATGGCCCTTTTGACCAGGGGGCAGTGAGACTTCATTGTAGTGCAGATTTCCTTTGCAAGCTTTCTTGGTTCGCCAAAAAGGGTGTATGCGTTTTTTCCTGATTCAGGAAAAAACGCATACGCACTTTTTGGCCAAGTGCATCATTGTGGACGTTCTGCCTCTTTTCCTATGCTTTACATGCAATTCCAGTCTACATCCTGAAATCGCTTTCCTGCAATTCTACCCCGCTTTCAAATCCTCTTGGCAGCCTTACTTCAATATATTTTTGGACGATAGCTGTCATTTATAACTCTGCAGGTTTGTGAATTACAGTGCCCCTGAGCTCCTTTCTTCAACTCGCTTTCTTGTGAGCTGGCCGCAACACCGCAGGATTGCTTCAGGCCCTAGTGTGGTTCCGGCATGGCTCGCTGAGCCTTTGGTTAATTCCTCTTCCTGGTGGGAAATGAGAGTTAAATTTGCCCGTCCAGACACCTCCAGCTAGTCTCTCATTGGTTCTCCCTATTCCTGTTCATTTTCCGCAGAAATTGCAAACTGGGCCAAACAGGAGGTTAAAGGCACTGACTCTCCAAGTGGGGAGAGTGTTAGTAAAGCTTCTGGAATGTTGCACCCGAGTACCAGGGGACGAAAACTGAGACACATTTGAACACGTTTCCCGATCACACGGTGGATCATACTCTGGGTTCCACATGCATGTTTTAGCTGAAGGAAGAATCCCTTAAACCTGGAGAATTGAGAACCATGGAATGGGTACCATGCAATATGACTTCAAAGGGTCTGCATTTGCTCACCGAACCTCACCAATCCTATCACTGCTGCGTTTATGCTGCCGTACACACACTTGATTCTCTTTCGGAGACATATAAATCCATAGGTTTTAAGATTCTTACTAGTCAGGTATATTCTTAGGCGTTTAATATGGTGTGTTGAGTCCACTTCGTTGAGCAAGGATTAGCTCTTGTCTATTACATATTTGGCTTATGGAAAGGTATCTGTGCTAATTTCAATCTCTGGTTTTATGCAGCACCCCAACTCACCTTTCCCCTTAAGCAAGCATAAGTTGGTTTTCTACATTTGAGACACTATTCTGTTTTGTAATTCAGTTCCTGTGTAGCCAAGTTTACATTCCGTGTAGTAGTGATATCTTCTGATGTTTCTTTTTCTGTGTGACTTATTTCACTTAGAATCATCGTACCTGAATCCACTCATTATGCTGCTACTGGCCTGATGACATAGATTTCATTGCTGAGTGATATTGCATTGTACGTAAGTACCACAGCTTCTTTATCCATTTTTCGCTTTCTGCGATATTGAACTTGTACCGTAAACGAGGTTCTTGTAAACAGAGCCGTCCCAAACTTTGGGGTGGCTGTGTCTTTTTGATTTTAATTTCCCTAAGCTATAGGACCATAAGTGGAAGTGCCCTAGGCTCTGTTGCTTTGTTTTTTAGATGTTTCAGGAAACACCATACACTTCTCCAGAGTGGCTGTTGGCAATTTACATCCCGCCTATCAGCATAAGAAGGCTCCCAGTTCTCCATGGCCTGTCCTGCCTTTCTGGATTTTACACTTTTTTCAGATGGCCCTTTGGACCGGGGGGCAGTGAGACTTCATTTTAGTGCAGATTTCCTTTGCAAGCTTGCTTGGTTGGCCAAAAAGGGCGTATGCGTTTTTTCCTGAATATATTCAGGAAAAAACGCATACGCCCTTTTTGGCCAAGTGCATCATTGTGGACGTTCTGCCTCTTTTCCTATGCTTTACATGCAATTCCAGTCTACCTCCTGAAATAGGTTTCCTGCAATTCTGCCCCACTTTCAAGTCTCTTGGCAGCCATACTTCAATATATTTTTGGACGATAGCTGTCATTTATAACTCTGCAGTTTTGTGAATTACAGTGCCCCTGAGCTCCTTTCTTCAACTCGCTTTCTTGTGAGCTGGCCGCAACACCGCAGGATTGCTTCAGGCCCTAGTGTGGTTCCGGCATGGCTCGCTGAGCCTTTGGTTAATTCCTCTTCCTGGTGGGAAATGAGAGTTAAATTTGCCCGTCCAGACACCTCCAGCTAGTCTCTCATTGGTTCTCCCTATTCTTGTTCATTTTCCGCAGAAATTGCAAACTGGGCCAAACAGGAGGGTAAAGGCACTGACTCTCCAAGTGGGGAGAGTGTTAGTAAAGCGTCTGGAATGTTGCACCCGAGTACCAGGGAACGAAAACTGAGACACATTTGAACACGTTTCCCGATCACACGGTGGATCATACTCTGGGTTCCACATGCATGTTTTAGCTGAAGGAAGAATCCCTTAAACCTGGAGAGTTGAGAACCATGGAATGGGTACCATGCAATATGACTTCAAAGGGTCTGCATTTGCTCACCGAACCTCACCAATCCTATCACTGCTGCATTTATGCCGCTGTACACACGCTTGATTCTCTTTAGGAGACATATAAATCCATAGGATTTAAGATTCTTACTAGTCAGGTATATTCTTAGGCGTTTAATATGGGGTGTTGAGTCCACTTCGTTGAGCAAGCAGTAGCTCTTGTCTATTACATATTTGGCTTATGGAAAGGGATCTGTGCTAATTTCAATCTCTGGTTTTATGCAGCACCTCAACTCACCTTTCCCCTTAAGCAAGCATAAGTTGGTTTTCTACATTTGAGACCCTATTCTGTTTTGTAATTCAGTTCCTGTGTAGCCAAGTTTACATTCCATGTATTAGTGATATCTTATGATGTTTCTTTTTCTGTGTGACTTATTTCACTTAGAATCATCGTACCTGAATCCACTCATTATGCTGCTACTGGCCTGATGACATAGATTTCATTGCTGAGTGATATTGCATTGTACGTAAGTACCACAACTTCTTTATCCATTTTTCACTTTCTGCGATATTGAACTTGTATCGTAAACGAGGTTCTTGTAAACAGAGCCGTCCAAAACTTTGGGGTGGCTGTGTCTTTTTGATTTTAATTTCCCTAATCTATAGGACCATAAGTGGAAGTGCCCTAGGCTCTGTTGCTTTGTTTTTTAGATGTTTCAGGAAACACCATACACTTCTCCTGAGTGGCTGTTGGAAATTTACATCCCGCCCATCCGCCTAACTAGGCTCCCAGTTCTCCATGGCCTGTCCTGCCTTTCTGGATTTTACACTTTTTTCAGATAGCCCTTTTGACCAGGGGGCAGTGAGACTTCATTGTAGTGCAGATTTCCTTTGCAAGCTTTCTTGGTTGGCCAAAAAGGGCGTATGCGTTTTTTCCTGATTCAGGAAAAAACGCATACACCCTTTTTGGCCAAGTGCATCATTGTGGACGTTCTGCCTCTTTTCCTATGCTTTACATGCAATTCCAGTCTACCTCCTGAAATCGGTTTCCTGCAATTCTACCCCACTTTCAAATCCTCTTGGCAGCCTTACTTCAATATATTTTTGGACAATAGCTGTCATTTATAACTCTGCAGGTTTGTGAATTACAGGGCCCCTGAGCTCCTTTCTTCAACTCGCTTTCTTGTGAGCTGGCCGCAACACCGCAGGATTGCTTCAGGCCCTAGTGTGGTTCCGGCATGGCTCGCTGAGCCTTTGGTTAATTCCTCTTCCTGGTGGGAAATGAGAGTTAAATTTGCCCGTCCAGACACCTCCAGCTAGTCTCTCATTGGTTCTCCCTATTCCTGTTCATTTTCCGCAGAAATTGCAAACTGGGCCAAACAGGAGGTTAAAGGCACTGACTCTCCAAGTGGGGAGAGTGTTAGTAAAGCATCTGGAATGTTGCACCCGAGTACCAGGGGCGAATACTTAGACACATTTGAACGTGCTTCCCGATCACATGGTGGATCATACTCTGGGTTCCACATGCATGTTTTAGCTGAAGGAAGAATCCCTTAACCCTGGAGAGTTGAGACCCATGGAATGGGTACCATGCAATATGACTTCAAAGGGTCTGCATTTGCTCACCGAACCTCACCAATCTTATCACTGCTGCGTTTATGCCACTGTACACACGCTTGATTCTCTTTCGGAGACATATAAATCCATAGGTTTTAAGATTCTTACTAGTCAGGTATATTCTTAGGCGTTTAATATGGGGTGTTGAG
Source organism: Pseudorca crassidens (assembly GCF_039906515.1). NCBI lineage: Eukaryota > Metazoa > Chordata > Mammalia > Artiodactyla > Delphinidae > Pseudorca > Pseudorca crassidens. The sequence goes on from NW_027136317.1 coordinate 974,449, forward strand.
TCCACTTCGTTGAGCAAGCAGTAGCTCTTGTCTATTACATATTTGGCTTATGGAAAGGTATCTGTGTTAATTTCAATCTCTGGTTTTATGCAGCACCCCAACTCACCTTTCCCCTTAAGCAAGCATAAGTTGGTTTCTACATTTGAGACCCTATTCTATTTTGTAATTCAGTTCCTGTGTAGCCCAGTTTACATTCTCTGTATTAGTGATATGTTATGATGTTTCTTTTTCTGTGTGACTTATTTCACTTAGAATCATCGTACATGAAAACACCCATTATGCTGCTACTTGCCTGATGACATAGATTTCATTGCTCAGTGATATTGCATTGTACGTAAGTACCACAACTTATTTATCCATTTTTCGCTTTCTGCGATATTGAACTTGTACCGTACATGAGGTTCTTGTAAACAGAGCCATCCCAAACTTTGGGGTGGCTGTGTCTTTTTGATTTTAATTTCCCTAAGCTATAGGACCATAAGTGGAAGTGCCCTAGGCTCTGTTGCTTTGTTTTTTAGATGTTTCAGGAAACACCATACACTTCTCCAGAGTGGCTGTTGGCAATTTACATCCCGCCCTTCAGCATAACAAGGCTCCCAGTTCTCCATGGCCTGTCCTGCCTTTCTGGATTTTACACTTTTTTCAGATGGCCCTTTTGACCAGGGGGCAGTGGGAATTCATTGTAGTGCAGATTTCCTTTGCAAGCTTGCTTGGTTGGCCAAAAAGGGCGTCTGCGTTTTTTCCTGAATATATTCAGGAAAAAACGCAGACGCCCTTTTTGCCCAAGTGCATCATTGTGGACGTTCTGCCTCTTTTCCTATGCTTTACATGCAATTCCAGTCTACCTCCTGAAATCGGTTTCCTGCAATTCTACCCCGCTTTCAAGTCCTCTTGGCAGCCTTACTTCAATATATTTTTGGACGATAGCTGTCATTTATAACTCTGCAGGTTTGTGAAATACAGTGCCCCTGAGCTCGTTTCTTCAACTCGCTTTCTTGTGAGCTGGCCGCAACACCGCAGGATTGCTTCAGGCCCTAGTGTGGTTCCGGCACGGCACACTGAGCCTTTGGTTAATTCCTCTTCCGGGTGGGAAATGAGAGTTAAATTTGCCCGTCCAGACACCTCCAGCTAGTCTCTCATTGTTTCTCCTTATTCCTGTTCATTTTCCGCAGAAATTGCAAACTGGGAGAAACAGGAGGTTAAAGGCACTGACTCTCCAAGTGGGGAGAGTGTTAGTAAAGCGTCTGGAATGTTGCACCCGAGTACCAGGGGACGAAAACTGAGACACATTTGAACACGTTTCCCGATCACACGGTGGATCATACTCTGGGTTCCACATGCATGTTTTAGCTGAAGGAAGAATCCCTTAAACCTGGAGAGTTGAGAACCATGGAATGGGTACCATGCAATATGACTTCAAAGGGTCTGCATTTGCTCACCGAACCTCACCAATCCTATCACTGCTGCATTTATGCTGCTGTACACACGCTTGATTCTCTTTCGGAGACATATAAATCCATAGGTTTTAAGATTCTTACTAGTCAGGTATATTCTTAGGCGTTTAATATGGGATGTTGTGTCCTTTTCTGTGAGCAAGGAGTAGCTCTTGTCTATTACATATTTGGCTTATGGAACGGTATCTGTGCTAATTTCAATCTCTGGTTCTATGCAGCACCCCAACTCAACTTTCCCCTTAAGCAAGCATAAGTTGTTTTTCTACATTTGAGACCCTGTTCTGTTTTGTAATTCAGTTCCTGTGTAGCCAAGGTTACATTCCATGTATTAGTGATACCTTACGATGTTTCTTTTTCTGTGTGACTTATTTCACTTAGAATCATCGTACCTGAATCCACTCATTATGCTGCTACTGGCCTGATGACATAGATTTCATTGCTGAGTGATATTGCGTTGTACGTAAGTACCACAGCTTCTTTATCCATTTTTCGCCTTCTGTGATATTGAACATGTACTGTAAACGAGGTTCTTGTAAACAGAGCCATCCCAAACTTTGGGGTGGCTGTGTCTTTTTGATTTTAATTTCCCTAATCTATAGGACCATAAGTGGAAGTGCCCTAGGCTCTGTTGCTTTGTTTTTTAGATGTTTCAGGAAACACCATACACTTCTCCAGAGTGGCTGTTGGCAATTTACATACCGCCCTTCAGCATAAAAAGGCTCCCAGTTCTCCATGGCCTGTCCTGCCTTTCTGGATTTTACACTTTTTTATGATGGCACTATTGACCGGGGGGCAGTGGGAATACATTGTAGTGCAGATTTCCTTTGCAAGCTTGCTTGGTTGGCCAAAATGGGCATATGTGTTTTTTCCTGAATATATTCAGGAAAAAACGCATACGCCCTTTTTGGCCAAATGCATCATTGTGGACGTTCTGCCTCTTTTCCTATTCTTTACATGCAATTCCAGTCTACCTCCTGAAATCGGTTTCCTGCAATTCTGCCCCGCTTTCAAGTCCTCTTGGCAGCCTTACTTCAATATATTTTTGGACGATAGCTGTCATTTATAACTCTGCAGGTTTGTGAAATACAGTGCCCCTGAGCTCCTTTCTTCAACTCACTTTCTTGTGAGCTGGCCGCAACACCGCAGGATTGCTTCTGGCCCTAGTGTGGTTCCGCCATGGCTTGCTGAGCCTTTGGTTAATTCCTCTTCCGGGTGGGAAATGAGAGTTAAATTTGCCCGTCCAGACACCTCCAGCTAGTCTCTCTTTGGTACTCCTTATTCCTGTTCATTTTCCGCAGAAATTGCAAACTGGGCCAAACAGGAGGTTAAAGGCACTGACTCTCCAAGTGGGGAGAGTGTTAGTAAAGCGTCTGGAATGTTGCACCCGAGTACCAGGGGACGAAAACTGAGACACATTTGAACACGTTTCCCGATCACACGGTGGATCATACTCTGGGTTCCACATGCATGTTTTAGCTGAAGGAAGAATCCCTTAAACCTGGAGAATTGAGAACCATGGAATGGGTACCATGCAATATGACTTCAAAGGGTCTGCATTTGCTCACCGAACCTCACCAATCCTATCACTGCTGCATTTATGCTGCCGTACACACGCTTGATTCTCTTTCGGAGACATATAAATCCATAGGTTTTAAGATTCTTACTAGTCAGGTATATTCTTAGGCGTTTAATATGGGGTGTTGAGTCCACTTCGTTGAGCAAGGATTAGCTCTTGTCTATTACATATTTGGCTTATGGAAAGGTATCTGTGCTAATTTCAATCTCTGGTTTTATGCAGCACCCCAACTCACCTTTCCCCTTAAGCAAGCATAAGTTGGTTTTCTACATTTGAGACACTATTCTGTTTTGTAATTCAGTTCCTGTGTAGCCAAGTTTACATTCCGTGTATTAGTGATATCTTATGATGTTTCTTTTTCTGTGTGACTTATTTCACTTAGAATCATCGTACCTGAATCCACTCATTATGCTGCTACTGGCCTGATGACATAGATTTCATTGCTGAGTGATATTGCGTTGTACGTAAGTACCACAGCTTCTTTATCCATTTTTCGCCTTCTGTGATATTGAACTTGTACCGTAAACGAGGTTCTTGTAAACAGAGCCGTCCCAAACTTTGGGGTGGCTGTGTCTTTTTTATTTTAATTTCCCTAATCTATAGGACCATAAGTGGAAGTGCCCTAGGCTCTGTTGCTTTGTTTTTTAGATGTTTCAGGAAACACCATACACTTCTCCAGAGTGGCTGTTGGCAATTTACATCCCGCCTATCAGCATAAGAAGGCTCCCAGTTCTCCATGGCCTGTCCTGCCTTTCTGGATTTTACACTTTTTTCAGATGGCCCTTTGGACCGGGGGGCAGTGAGACTTCATTTTAGTGCAGATTTCCTTTGCAAGCTTGCTTGGTTGGCCAAAATGTGCGTATGCGTTTTTTCCTGAATATATTCAGGAAAAAACGCATACGCCCTTTTTGGCCAAGTGCATCATTGTGGACGTTCTGCCTCTTTTCCTATGCTTTACATGCAATTCCAGTCTACCTCCTGAAATAGGTTTCCTGCAATTCTGCCCCACTTTCAAGTCTCTTGGCAGCCATACTTCAATATATTTTTGGACGATAGCTGTCATTTATAACTCTGCAGTTTTGTGAATTACAGTGTCCCAGAGCTCCTTTCTTCAACTCGCTTTCTTGTGAGCTGGCCGCAACACCGCAGGATTGCTTCAGGCCCTAGTGTGGTTCCGGCATGGCTCGCTGAGCCTTTGGTTAATTCATCTTCCTGGTGGGAAATGAGAATTAAATTTGCCCGTCCAGACACCTCCAGCTAGTCTCTCATTGGTTCTCCCTATTCTTATTCATTTTTCGCAGAAATTGCAAACTGGGCCAAACAGGAGGGTAAAGGCACTGACTCTCCAAGTGGGGAGAGTGTTAGTAAAGCGTCTGGAATGTTGCACCCGAGTACCAGGGGACGAAAACTGAGACACATTTGAACACGTTTCCCGATCACACGGTGGATCATACTCTGGGTTCCACATGCATGTTTTAGCTGAAGGAAGAATCCCTTAAACCTGGAGAGTTGAGAACCATGGAATGGGTACCATGCAATATGAATTCAAAGGGTCTGCATTTGCTCACCGAACCTCACCAATCCTATCACTGCTGCGTTTATGCCGCTGTACACACGCTTGATTCTCTTTAGGAGACATATAAATCCATAGGATTTAAGATTCTTACTAGTCAGGTATATTCTTAGGCGTTTACTATGGGGTGTTGAGTCCACTTCGTTGAGCAAGCAGTAGCTCTTGTCTATTACATATTTGGCTTATGGAAAGGTATCTGTGCTAATTTCAATCTCTGGTTTTATGCAGCACCCCAACTCACCTTTCCCCTTAAGCAAGCATAAGTTGGTTTTCTACATTTGAGACCCTATTCTGTTTTGTAATTCAGTTCCTGTGTAGCCAAGTTTACATTACATGTATTAGTGATATCTTATGATGTTTCTTTTTCTGTGTGACTTATTTCACTTCGAATCATCGTACCTGAATCCACTCATTATGCTGCTACTGGCCTGATGACATAGATTTCATTGCTGAGTGATATTGCATTGTACGTAATTACCACAACTTCTTTATCCATTTTTCACTTTCTGCGATATTGAACTTGTATCGTAAACGAGGTTATTGAAAACAGAGCCGTCCCAAACTTTGGGGTGGCTGTGTCTTTTTGATTTTAATTTCCCTAAGCTATAGGACCATAAGTGGAAGTGCCCTAGGCTCTGTTGCTTTGTTTTTTAGATGTTTCAGGAAACACCATACACTTCTCCTGAGTGGCTGTTGGCAATTTACATCCCGCCCTTCAGCATAACAAGGCTCCCAGTTCTCCGTGGCCTGTCCTGCCTTTCTGGATTTTACACTTTTTTCAGATGACCCTTTTGCCCGGGGGGCAGTGGGAATTCATTGTAGTGCAGATTTCATTTGCAAGCTTGCTTGGTTGGCCAAAAAGGGCGTATGCGTTTTTTCCTGAATATATTCAGGAAAAAACGCATATGCCCTTTTTGGCCAAGTGCATCATTGTGGACGTTCTGCCTCTTTTCCTATGCTTTACATGCAATTCCAGTCTACCTCCTGAAATCGCTTTCCTGCAATTCTGCCCCACTTTCAAGTCCTCTTGGCAGCCTTACTTCAATATATTTTTGGACGATAGCTGTCATTTATAACTCTGCAGGTTTGTGAAATACAGTGCCCCTGAGCTCCTTTCTTCAACTCGCTTTCTTGTGAGCTGGCCGCAACACCGCAGGATTGCTTCAGGCCCTAGTGTGGTTCCGGCACGGCACGCTGAGCCTTTGGTTAATTCCTCTTCCGGGTGGGAAATGAGAGTTAAATTTGCCCGTCCAGACACCTCCAGCTAGTCTCTCATTGGTTCTCCTTATTCCTGTTCATTTTTGGCAGAAAATGCAAACTGGCCCAAACAGGAGGTTAAAGGCACTGACTCTCCAAGTGGGGAGAGTGTTAGTAAAGCATCTGGAATGTTGCACCCGAGTACAAGGGGACGAAAACTGAGACACATTTGAACACGTTTCCCGATCACACGGTGGATCATACTCTGGGTTCCACATGCATGTTTAGCTGAAGGAAGAATCCCTTAAACCTGGAGAGTTGAGACCCATGGAATGGGTACCATGCAATATGACTTCAAAGGGTCTGCATTTGCTCACCGTACCTCACCAATCCTATCACTGCTTCGCTCATGCCGCTGTACACACGCTTGATTCTCTTTCGGAGACATATAAATCCATAGGTTTTAAGATTCTTACTAGTCAGGTATATTCTTAGGCGTTTAATATGGGATGTTTTGTCCTTTTCTTTGAGCAAGGAGTAGCTCTTGTCTATTACATATTTGGCTTATGGAACGGTATCTGTGCTAATTTCAATCTCTGGTTTTATGCAGCACCCCAACTCAACTTTCCCCTTAAGCAAGCATAAGTTGTTTTTCTACATTTGAGACCCTGTTCTGTTTTGTAATTCAGTTCCTGTGTAGCCAAGGTTACATTCCATGTATTAGTGATACCTTACGATGTTTCTTTTTCTGTGTGACTTATTTCACTTCGAATCATCGTACCTGAATCCACTCATTATGCTGCTACTGGCCTGATGACATAGATTTCATTGCTGAGTGATATTGCGTTGTACGTAAGTACCACAGCTTCTTTATCCATTTTTCGCCTTCTGTGATATTCAACTTGTACCGTAAACGAGGTTCTTGTAAACAGAGCCATCCCAAACTTTGGGGTGGCTGTGTCTTTTTGATTTTAATTTCCCTAATCTATAGGACCATAAGTGGAAGTGCCCTAGGCTCTGTTGCTTTGTTTTTTAGATGTTTCAGGAAACACCATACACTTCTCCAGAGTGGCTGTTGGCAATTTACATCCCGCCCTTCAGCATAAAAAGGCTCCCAGTTCTCCATGGCCTGTCCTGCCTTTCTGGATTTTACACTTTTTTATGATGGCACTTTTGACCGGTGGGCAGTGGGAATTCATTGTAGTGCAGATTTCCTTTGCAAGCTTGCTTGGTTGGCCAAAATGGGCATATGCGTTTTTTCCTGAATATATTCAGGAAAAAACGCATACGCCCTTTTTGGCCAAATGCATCATTGTGGACGTTCTGCCTCTTTTCCTATTCTTTACATGCAATTCCAGTCTACCTCCTGAAATCGGTTTCCTGCAATTCTGCCCCGCTTTCAAGTCCTCTTGGCAGCCTTACTTCAATATATTTTTGGACGATAGCTGTCATTTATAACTCTGCAGGTTTGTGAAATACAGTGCCCCTGAGCTCCTTTCTTCAACTCACTTTCTTGTGAGCTGGCCGCAACACCGCAGGATTGCTTCTGGCCCTAGTGTGGTTCCGCCATGGCTCGCTGAGCCTTTGGTTAATTCCTCTTCCGGGTGGGAAATGAGAGTTAAATTTGCCCGTCCAGACACCTCCAGCTAGTCTCTCATTGGTACTCCTTATTCCTGTTCATTTTCCGCAGAAATTGCAAACTGGGCCAAAGAGGAAGTTAAAGGCACTGACTCTCCAAGTGGGGAGAGTGTTAGTAAAGCGTCTGGAATGTTGCACCCGAGTACCAGGGGACGAAAACTGAGACACATTTGAACACGTTTCCCGATCACACGGTGGATCATACTCTGGGTTCCACATGCATGTTTTAGCTGAAGGAAGAATCCCTTAAACCTGGAGAATTGAGAACCATGGAATGGGTACCATGCAATATGACTTCAAAGGGTCTGCATGTGCTCACCGAACCTCACCAATCCTATCACTGCTGCATTTATGCTGCCGTACACACGCTTGATTCTCTTTCGGAGACATATAAATCCATAGGTTTTAAGATTCTTACTAGTCAGGTATATTCTTAGGCGTTTAATATGGGGTGTTGAGTCCACTTCGTTGAGGAAGCAGTAGCTCTTGTCTATTACATATTTGGCTTATGGAAAGGTATCTGTGCTAATTTCAATCTCTGGTTTTATGCAGCACCCCAACTCACCTTTCCCCTTAAGCAAGCATAAGTTGGTTTTCTACATTTGAGACACTATTCTGTTTTGTAATTCAGTTCCTGTGTAGCCAAGTTTACATCCCGTGTATTAGTGATATCTTATGATGTTTCTATTTCTGTGTGACTTATTTCACTTAGAATCATCGTACCTGAATCCACTCATTATGCTGCTACTGGCCTGATGACATAGATTTCATTGCTGAGTGATATTGCGTTGTACGTAAGTACCACAGCTTCTTTATCCATTTTTCGCCTTCTGTGATATTGAACTTGTACCGTAAACGAGGTTCTTGTAAACAGAGCCGTCCCAAACTTTGGGGTGGCTGTGTCTTTTTGATTTTAATTTCCCTAATCTATAGGACCATAAGTGGAAGTGCCCTAGGCTCTGTTGCTTTGTTTTTTAGATGTTTCAGGAAACACCATACACTTCTCCAGAGTGGCTGTTGGCAATTTACATCCCGCCCTACAGCAAAACAAGGCTCCCAGTTCTCCGTGGCCTGTCCTGCCTTTCTGGATTTTACACTTTTTTCAGATGACCCTTTTGCCCGGGGGGCAGTGGGAATTCATTGTAGTGCAGATTTCCTTTGCAAGCTTGCTTGGTTGGCCAAAAAGTGCGTATGCGTTTTTTCCTGAATATATTCAGGAAAAAACGCATACGCCCTTTTTGGCCAAGTGCATCATTGTGGACGTTCTGCCTCTTTTCCTATGCTTTACATGCAATTCCAGTCTACCTCCTGAAATCGGTTTCCTGCATTTCTGCCCCACTTTCAAGTCCTCTTGGCAGCCTTACTTCAATATATTTTTGGACGATAGCTGTCATTTATAACTCTGCAGGTTTGTGAATTACAGTGCCCCTGAGCTCCTTTCTTCAACTCGCTTTCTTGTGAGCTGGCCGTAACACTGCAGGATTGCTTCAGGCCCTAGTGTGGTACTGGCATGGCACGCTGAGCCTTTGGTTAATTCCTCTTCCTGGTGGGAAATGAGAGTTAAATTTGCCCGTCCAGACACCTCCAGCTAGTCTCTCATTGGTTCTCCCTATTCCTGTTCATTTTCTGCAGAAATTGCAAACTGGGCGAAACAGGAGGTTAAAGGCACTGACTCTCCAAGTGGGTAGAGTGTTAGTAAAGTGTCTGGAAAGTTGCACCGAGTACCAGGTGATGAAAAATGAGATACATTTAAAAACGTTTCCTGATCATACGGTGGACTATACTCTGGGTTCCACATGCATGTTTAGCTGAAGGAAGAATCCCTTAAACTTGGAGAGTTGAGAAACATGGAATGGGTACCATGCAGTATGACTTCAAAGGGTCTGCATTTGCTCACCGTACCTCCCCAATCCTATCACTACTGCGCTTATGCTGCTGTACACACGGTTGATTCTCTTTCGGAGACATATAAATCCATAGGTTTTAAGATTCTTACTAGTCAGGTATATTCTTAGGCGTTTAATATGGGGTGTTGAGTCCTTTTCTTTGAGCAAGGAGTAGCTCTTGTCTATTACATATTTGGCTTATGGAACAGTATCTGTGCTAATTTCAATCTCTGGTTTTATGCAGCACCCCAACTCACCTTTCCCCTTAAGCAAGCATAAGATGTTTTTCTACATTTGAGACCCTGTTCTGTTTTGTAATTCAGTTCCTGTGTAGCCAAGGTTACATTCCATGTATTAGTGATATCTTATGATGTTTCTTTTTCTGTGTGACTTATTTCACTTAGAATCATCGTACCTGAATCCACTCAGTATACTGCTATGGGCCTGATGACATAGATTTCATTGCTGAGTGATATTGCATTGTACGTTAGTACCACAGTTTCTTTATCCATTTGTCGCCTTCTGTAATATTGAATTTGTACCGTAAACGAGGTTCCTGTAAACAGAGCCATCCCAAACTTTGGTGTGGCTCAGTCTTTTTGATTTTAATTTCCCTAATCTATAGGACCATAATTGGAAGTGCCCTAGGCTCTGTTGCTTTGTTTTTTAGATGTTTCAGGAAACACCATACACTTCTCCAGAGTGGCTGTTGGCAATTTACATCCCGCCCATCAGCCTAACTAGGCTCCCAGTTCTCCATGGCCTGTCCTGCCTTTCTGGATTTTACACTTTTTTCAGATGGCCCTTTTGACCGGGGGGCAGTGAGACTTCATTGTAGTGCAGATTTCCTTTGCAAGCTTGCTTGGTTGGCCAAAAAGTGCCTATGCATTTTTTCCTGAATATATTCAGGAAAAAACGCATACGCACTTTTTGGCCAAGTGCATCATTGTGGACGTTCTGCCTCTTTTCCTATGCTTTACATGCAATTCCAGTCTACCTCCTGAAATCGGTTTCCTGCAATTCTGCCCCGCTTTCAAGTCCTCTTGGCAGCCTTACTTCAATATATTTTTGGACGATAGCTGTCATTTATAACTCTGCAGGTTTGTGAATTACAGTGCCCCTGAGCTCCTTTCTTCAACTCGCTTTCTTGTGAGCTGGCCGCAACACTGCAGGATTGCTTCAGTCCCTAGTGTGGTACTGGCATTGCACGCTGAGCCTTTGGTTAATTCCTCTTCCTGGTTGGAAATGAGAGTTAAATTTGCCCGTCCAGACACCTCCAGCTAGTCTCTCATTGGTTCCCCCTATTCCTCTTCATTTTCTGCAGAAATTGCAAACTGGGCCAAACAGGAGGTTAAAGGCACTGACTCTCCAAGTGGGTAGAGTGTTAGTAAAGCGTCTGGAAAGTTGCACCGAGTACCAGGGGACGAAAAATGAGATACATTTAAAAACGTTTCCCGATCATACGGTGGATCATACTCTGGGTTCCACATGCATGTTTAGCTGAAGGAAGAATCTCTTAAACCTGGAGAGTTGAGAACCATGGAATGGGTACCATGCAATATGACTTCAAAGGGTCTGCATTTGCTCACCGTACCTCACCAATCTTATCACTGCTGCGCCTATGCCGCTGTACACACGCTTGATTCTCTTTTGGAGACATATAAATCCATAGGTTTTAAGATTCTTACTAGTCAGGTATATTCTTAGGCGTTTAATATGGGATGTTGTGTCCTTTTCTTTGAGCAAGGAGTAGCTCTTGTCTATTACATATTTGGCTTATGGAACAGTATCTGTGCTAATTTCAATCTCTGGTTTTATGCAGCACCCCAACTCACCTTTCCCCTTAAGCAAGCATAAGTTGTTTTTCTACATTTGAGACCCTGTTCTGTTTTGTAATTCAGTTCCTGTGTAGCCAAGGTTACATTCAATATATTAGTGATATCTTATGATGTTTCTTTTTCTGTGTGACTTATTTCACTTAGAATCATCGTACCTGAATCCACTCATTATGCTGTTACTGGCTTGATGACATAGATTTCATTGCTGAGTGATATTGCGTTGTACGTAAGTACCACAGCTTCTTTATCCATTTATCCCCTTCTGTGATATTGAACTTGTACTGTAAACGAGGTTCTTGTAAACAGAGCCGTCCCAAACTTTGGGGTGGCTGTGTCTTTTTGATTTTAATTTCCCTAATCTATAGGACCATAAGTGGAAGTGCCCTAGGCTCTGTTGCTTTGTTTTTTAGATATTTCAGGAAACACCATACACTTCTCCAGAGTGGCAGTTGGCAATTTACATCCCACCTTTCAGCATAACAAGGCTCCCAGTTCTCCATGGCCTGTCCTGTCTTTCTGGATTTTACACTTTATTCAGATGGCCCTTTTGACCGGGGGGCAGTGGGAATTCATTGTAGTGCAGATTTCCTTTGCAAGCTTGCTTGGTTGGCCAAAAAGCGCGTATGCGTTTTTTCCTGAATATATTCAGGACAAAACGCATACGCCCTTTTTGGCCAAGTGCATCATTGTGGACGTTCTGCCTCTTTTCCTATGCTTTACATGCAATTCCAGTCTACCTCCTGAAATCGGTTTCCTGCAATTCTGCCCCGCTTTCAAGTCCTCTTGGCAGCCATACTTCAATATATTTTTGGACGATAGCTGTCAATTATATCTCTGAAGGTTTCTGAATTACAGTGCCCCTGAGCTCCTTTCTTCAACTCGCTTTCTTGTGAGCTGGCCGCAACACCGCAGGATTGCTTCAGGCCCTAGTGTGGTTCCGGCATGGCTCGCTGAGCCTTTGGTTAATTCCTCTTCCTGGTGGGAAATGAGAGTTAAATTTGCCCGTCCAGACACCTCCAGCTAGTCTCTCATTGGTTCTCCCTATTCCTGTTAATTTTCCGCAGAAATTGCAAACTGGGCCAAACAGGAGGTTAAAGGCACTGACTCTCCAAGTGGCGAGAGTGTTAGTAAAGCGTCTGGAATGTTGCACCCGAGTACCAGGGGACGAAAACTGAGACACATTTGAACACGTTTCCCGATCACACGGTGGATCATACTCTGGGTTCCTCATGTATGTTTTAGCTGAAGGAAGAATCCCTTAAACCTGGAGATTTGAGAACCATGGAATAGGTACCATGCAATATGACTTCAAAGGGTCTGCATTTGCTCACCGAACCTCACCAATCCTATCACTGCTGCGTTTATGCCGCTGTGCACATGCTTGATTCTCTTTCGGAGACATATAAATCCATAGGTTTTAAGATTCTTACTAGTCAGGTATATTCTTAGGCGTTTAATATGTGGTGTTGGGTCCACTTTGTTGAGCAAGCAGTAGCTCTTGTCTATTACATATTTGGCTTAAGGAAAGGTATCTGTGCTAATTTCAATCTCTGGTTTTATGCAGCACCCCAACTCACCTTTTCCCTTAAGCAGGCATAAGTTGGTTTTCTACATTTGAGACCCTATTCTGTTTTGTCATTCAGTTCCTGTGTAGCCAAGTTTACATTCCGTGTATCACTGATATCTTATGATGTTTCTTTTTCTGTGTGACTTATTTCACTTAGAATCATCGTACCTGAATCCACTGATTATCCTGCTATGGGCCTGATGACATAGATTTCATTGCTGAGTGATATTGCATTGTACGTAAGTACCACAACTTCTTTATCCATTTTTCGCCTTCTGTGATATTGAACTTGTACCGTAAACGAGGTTCTTGTAAACAGAGCCGTCCCAAACATTGGGGTGGCTGTGTCTTTTTGATTTTAATTTCCCTAAGCTATAGGACCATAAGTGGAAGTGCCCTAGGCTCTGTTGCTTTGTTTTTTAGATGTTTCAGGAAACACCATACACTTCTCCAGAGTGGCTGTTGGCAATTTACATCCCGCCCATCAGCATAAGAAGGCTCCCAGTTCTCCATGGCCTGTCCTGCCTTTCTGGATTTTACACTTTTTTCAGATGGCCCTTTTGACCGGGGGGCAGTGAGACTTCATTGTAGTGCAGATTTCCTTTGCAAGCTTGCTTGGTTGGCCAAAAAGGGCGTATGCGTTTTTTCCTGAATATATTCAGGAAAAAACGCATACGCCCTTTTTGGCCAAGTGCATCATTGTGGACGTTCTGCCTCTTTTCCTATGCTTTACATGCAATTCCAGTCTACCTCCTGAAATCGGTTTCCTGCAATTCTGCCCCGCTTTCAAGTCCTCTTGGCAGCCTTACTTCAATATATTTTTGGACGATAGCTGTCATTTATAACTCTGCAGGTTTTTGAATTACAGGGCCCCTGAGCTCCTTTCTTCAACTCGCTTTCTTGTGAGCTGGCCGCAACACCGCAGGATTGCTTCAGGCCCTAGTGTGGTTCCGGCATGGCACGCTGAGCCTTTGGTTAATCCGTCTTCCTGGTGGGAAATGAGAGTTAAATTTGCCCGTCCAGACACCTCCAGCTAGTCTCTCATTGGTTCTCCCAATTCCTGTTCATTTTCCGCAGAAATTGCAAACTGGGCCAAACAGGAGGTTAAAGGCACTGACTCTCCAAGTGGGGAGAGTGTTAGTAAAGCATCTGGAATGTTGCACCCGAGTACCAGGGGACGAAAACTGAGACACATTTGAACACGTTTCCAGATCACACGGTGGATCATACTCTGGGTTCCACATGCACGTTTTAGCTAAAGGAAGAATCCCTTAAACCTGGAGAGTTGAGAACCATGGAATGGGTACCATGCAATATGAATTCAAAGGGTCTGCATATGCTCACCGAACCTCACCAATCCTATCACTGCTGCTTTTATTTCGCTGTACACAGGCTGGATTCTCTTTTGGAGAGATATAAATCCATAGGTTTTAAGATTCTTACTAGTCAGGTATATTCTTAGGCGTTTAATATGGGGTGTTGAGTCCACTTCGTTGAGCAAGCAGTAGCTCTTGTCTATTACATATTTGGCTTATGGAAAGGTATCTGTGCTAATTTCAATCTCTGGTTTTATGCAGCACCCCAACTCACCTTTCCCCTTAAGCAAGCATAAGTTGGTTTTCTACATTTGAGACCCTATTCTGTTTTGTAATTCAGTTCCTGTGTAGCCAAGTTTACATTCCGTGTATTAGTGATACCTCATGATGTTTCTTTTTCTGTGTGACTTATTTCACTTAGAATCATCGTACCTGAATCCACTCATTATGCTGCTACTGGCCTGATGACATAGATTTCATTGCTGAGGGATATTGCATTTTACGTATGTACCACAACTTCTTTATCCAATTTTCGCCTTCTGTGATATTGAACTTGTACCGAAAATGAGGTTCTTGTAAACAGAGCCATCCCAAACTTTGGGGTGGCTGTGTCTTTTTGATTTTAATTTCCCTAAGCTATAGGACCATAAGTGGAAGTGCCCTAGGCTCTGTTGCTTTGTTTTTTAGATGTTTCAGGAAACACCATACACTTCTCCAGAGTGGCTGTTGGCAATTTACATCCCGCCGATCAGCATAAGAAGGCTCCCAGTTCTCCATGGCCTGTCCTGCCTTTCTGGATTTTACACTTTTTTCAGATGGCCCTTTTGACCGGGGGGCAGTGAGACTTCATTGTAGTGCAGATTTCCTTTGCAAGCTTGCTTGGTTGGCCAAAAAGGGCGTATGCGTTTTTTCCTGAATATATTCAGGAAAAAACGCATACGCCCTTTATGGCCAAGTGCATCATTGTGGACGTTCTGCCTCTTTTCCTATGCTTTACATGCAATTCCAGTCTACCTCCTGAAATCGGTTTCCTGCAATTCTGCCCCGCTTTCAAGTCCTCTTGGCAGCCTTACTTCAATATATTTTTGGACGATAGCTGTCATTTATAACTCTGCAGGTTTGTGAATTACAGGGCCCCTGAGCTCCTTTCTTCAACTCGCTTTCTTGTGAGCTGGCCGCAACACCGCAGGATTATTTCAGGCCCTAGTGTGGTTCCGGCATGGTACGATGAGCCTTTGGTTAATTCCTCTTCCTGGTGGGAAATGAGAGTTAAATTTGCCCGTCCAGACACCTCCAGCTAGTCTCTCATTGGTTCTCCCAATTCCTGTTTATTTTCCGCAGAAATTGCAAACTGGGCCAAACAGGAGGTTAAAGGCACTGACTCTCCAAGTGGGGAGAGTGTTAGTAAAGCATCTGGAATGTTGCACCCGAGTACCAGGGGACGAAAACTGAGACACATTTGAACACGTTTCCCGATCACACGGTGGATCATACTCTGGGTTCCACATACATGTTTTAGCTGAAGGAAGAATCCCTTAAACCTGGAGAGTTGAGACCCATGGAATGGGTATCATGCAATATGACTTCAAAGGGTCTGCATTTGCTCACCGAACCTCACCAATCCTATCACTGCTGCGTTTATGCCGCTGTACACACGCTTGATTCTCTTTCGGAGACATATAAATCCATAGGTTTTAAGATTCTTACTAGTCAGGTATATTCTTAGGCGTTTAATATGGGGTGTTGAGTCCACTTCGTTGAGCAAGCAGTAGCTCTTGTCTATTTCATATTTGGCTTATGGAAAGGTATCTGTGCTAATTTCAATCTCTGGTTTTATGCAGCACCCCAACTCACCTTTCCCCTTAAGCAAGCATAAGTTGGTTTTCTACATTTGAGACCCTATTCTGTTTTGTAATTCAGTTCCTTTGTAGCCAAGTTTATATTCCGTGTATTAGTGATACCTTATGATGTTTCTTTTTCTGTGTGACTTATTTCACTTAGAATCATCGTACCTGAATCCACTCATTATGCTGCTACTGGCCTGATGACATAGATTTCATTGCTGAGGGATATTGCATTGTACGTAAGTACCACAACTTCTTTATCCATTTTTCACTTTCTGCGATATTGAACTTGTACCGTAAACAAGGTTCTTGTAAACAGAGCCGTCCCAAACTTTGGGGTGGCTGTGTCTTTTTGATTTTAATTTCCCTAAGCTATAGGACCATAAGTGGAAGTGCCCTAGGCTCTGTTGCTTTGTTTTTTAGATGTTTCAGGAAACACCATACACTTCTCCAGAGTGGCTGTTGGCAATTTACATCCCGCCCATCAGCATAAGAAGGCTCCCAGTTCTCCATGGCCTGTCCTGCCTTTCTGGATTTTACACTTTTTTCAGATGGCCCTTTTGACCGGGGGGCAGTGAGACTTCATTGTAGTGCAGATTTCCTTTGCAAGCTTGCTTGGTTGGCCAAAAAGGGCGTATGCGTTTTTTCCTGAATATATTCAGGAAAAAACGCATACGCCCTTTTTGGCCAAGTGCATCATTGTGGACGTTCTGCCTCTTTTCCTATGCTTTACATGCAATTCCAGTCTACCTCCTGAAATCGGTTTCCTGCAATTCTGCCCCGCTTTCAAGTCCTCTTGGCAGCCTTACTTCAATATATTTTTGGACGATAGCTGTCATTTATAACTCTGCAAGTTTGTGAATTACAGGGCCCCTGAGCTCCTTTCTTCAACTCGCTTTCTTGTGAGCTGGCCGCAACACCGCAGGATTGCTTCAGGCCCTAGTGTGGTTCCGGCATGGCACGCTGAGCCTTTGGTTAATCCGTCTTCCTGGTGGGAAATGAGAGTTAAATTTGCCCGTCCAGACACCTCCAGCTAGTCTCTCATTGGTTCTCCCAATTCCTGTTCATTTTCTGCAGAAATTGCAAACTGGGCCAAACAGGAGGTTAAAGGCACTGACTCTCCAAGTGGGGAGAGTGTTAGTAAAGCATCTGGAATGTTGCACCCGAGTACCAGGGGACGAAAACTGAGACACATTTGAACACGTTTCCAGATCACACGGTGGATCATACTCTGGGTTCCACATGCACGTTTTAGCTAAAGGAAGAATCCCTTAAACCTGGAGAGTTGAGAACCATGGAATGGGTACCATGCAATATGAATTCAAAGGGTCTGCATATGCTCACCGAACCTCACCAATCATATCACTGCTGCTTTTATGTCGCTGTACACAGGCTGGATTCTCTTTTGGAGAGATATAAATCCATAGGTTTTAAGATTCTTACTAGTCAGGTATATTCTTAGGCGTTTAATATGGGGTGTTGAGTCCACTTCGTTGAGCAAGCAGTAGCTCTTGTCTATTACATATTTGGCTTATGGAAAGGTATCTGTGCTAATTTCAATCTCTGGTTTTATGCAGCACCCCAACTCACCTTTCCCCTTAAGCAAGCATAAGTTGGTTTTCTACATTTGAGACCCTATTCTGTTTTGTAATTCAGTTCCTGTGTAGCCAAGTTTACATTCCGTGTATTAGTGATACCTTATGATGTTTCTTTTTCTGTGTGACTTATTTCACTTAGAATCATCGTACCTGAATCCACTCATTATGCTGCTACTGGCCTGATGACATAGATTTCATTGCTGAGGGATATTGCATTTTACGTATGTACCACAACTTCTTTATCCATTTTTCACCTTCTGTGATATTGAACTTGTACCGAAAATGAGGTTCTTGTAAACAGAGCCATCCCAAACTTTGGGGTGGCTGTGTCTTTTTGATTTTAATTTCCCTAAGCTATAGGACCATAAGTGGAAGTGCCCTAGGCTCTGTTGCTTTGTTTTTTAGATGTTTCAGGAAACACCATACACTTCTCCAGAGTGGCTGTTGGCAATTTACATCCCGCCGATCAGCATAAGAAGGCTCCCAGTTCTCCATGGCCTGTCCTGCCTTTCTGGATTTTACACTTTTTTCAGATGGCCCTTTTGACCGGGGGGCAGTGAGACTTCATTGTAGTGCAGATTTCCTTTGCAAGCTTGCTTGGTTGGCCAAAAAGGGCGTATGCGTTTTTTCCTGAATATATTCAGGAAAAAACGCATACGCCCTTTATGGCCAAGTGCATCATTGTGGACGTTCTGCCTCTTTTCCTATGCTTTACATGCAATTCCAGTCTACCTCCTGAAATCGGTTTCCTGCAATTCTGCCCCGCTTTCAAGTCCTCTTGGCAGCCTTACTTCAATATATTTTTGGACGATAGCTGTCATTTATAACTCTGCAGGTTTGTGAATTACAGGGCCCCTGAGCTCCTTTCTTCAACTCGCTTTCTTGTGAGCTGGCCGCAACACCGCAGGATTATTTCAGGCCCTAGTGTGGTTCCGGCATGGTACGATGAGCCTTTGGTTAATTCCTCTTCCTGGTGGGAAATGAGAGTTAAATTTGCCCGTCCAGACACCTCCAGCTAGTCTCTCATTGGTTCTCCCAATTCCTGTTTATTTTCCGCAGAAATTGCAAACTGGGCCAAACAGGAGGTTAAAGGCACTGACTCTCCAAGTGGGGAGAGTGTTAGTAAAGCATCTGGAATGTTGCACCCGAGTACCAGGGGACGAAAACTGAGACACATTTGAACACGTTTCCCGATCACACGGTGGATCATACTCTGGGTTCCACATACATGTTTTAGCTGAAGGAAGAATCCCTTAAACCTGGAGAGTTGAGACCCATGGAATGGGTATCATGCAATATGACTTCAAAGGGTCTGCATTTGCTCACCGAACCTCACCAATCCTATCACTGCTGCGTTTATGCCGCTGTACACACGCTTGATTCTCTTTCGGAGACATATAAATCCATAGGTTTTAAGATTCTTACTAGTCAGGTATATTCTTAGGCGTTTAATATGGGGTGTTGAGTCCACTTCGTTGAGCAAGCAGTAGCTCTTGTCTATTTCATATTTGGCTTATGGAAAGGTATCTGTGCTAATTTCAATCTCTGGTTTTATGCAGCACCCCAACTCACCTTTCCCCTTAAGCAAGCATAAGTTGATTTTCTACATTTGAGACCCTATTCTGTTTTGTAATTCAGTTCCTGTGTAGCCAAGTTTATATTCCGTGTATTAGTGATACCTTATGATGTTTCTTTTTCTGTGTGACTTATTTCACTTAGAATCATCGTACCTGAATCCACTCATTATGCTGCTACTGGCCTGATGACATAGATTTCATGGCTGAGGGATATTGCATTGTACGTAAGTACCACAACTTCTTTATCCATTTTTCACTTTCTGCGATATTGAACTTGTACCGTAAACAAGGTTCTTGTAAACAGAGCCGTCCCAAACTTTGGGGTGGCTGTGTCTTTTTGATTTTAATTTCCCTAAGCTATAGGACCATAAGTGGAAGTGCCCTAGGCTCTGTTGCTTTGTTTTTTAGATGTTTCAGGAAACACCATACACTTCTCCAGAGTGGCTGTTGGCAATTTACATCCCGCCCATCAGCATAAGAAGGCTCCCAGTTCTCCATGGCCTGTCCTGCCTTTCTGGATTTTACACTTTTATCAGATGGCCCTTTTGACCGGTGGGCAGTGAGACTTCATTGTAGTGCAGATTTCCTTTGCAAGCTTGCTTGGTTGGCCAAAAAGGGCGTATGCGTTTTTTCCTGAATATATTCAGGAAAAAACGCATACGCCCTTTTTGGCCAAGTGCATCATTGTGGACGTTCTGCCTCTTTTCCTATGCTTTACATGCAATTCCAGTCTACCTCCTGAAATCGGTTTCCTGCAATTCTGCCCCGCTTTCAAGTCCTCTTGGCAGCCTTACTTCAATATATTTTTGGACGATAGCTGTCATTTATAACTCTGCAGGTTTGTGAATTACAGGGCCCCTGAGCTCCTTTCTTCAACTCGCTTTCTTGTGAGCTGGCCGAAACACCGCAGGATTGCTTCAGGCCCTAGTGTGGTTCCGGCATGGCACGATGAGCCTTTGGTTAATTCGTCTTCCTGGTGGGAAATGAGAGTTAAATTTGCCCGTCCAGACACCTCCAGGTAGTCTCTCATTGGTTCTCCCTATTCCTGTACATTTTCCGCAGAAATTGCAAACTGGGCCAAACAGGAGTTTAAAGTCACGGACTCTCCAAGTGGGGAGAGTGTTAGTAAAGCGTCTGGAATGTTGCACCCGAGTACCAGGGGACGAAAACTGAGACACATTTGAACACGTTCCCCGATCACACGTTGGATCATACTCTGGGATCCACATGCATGTTTTAGCTGAAGGAAGAATCCCTTAAACCTGGAGAGTTGAGACCCATGGAATGGGTACCATGCAATATGACTTCAAAGGGTCTGCATTTGCTCACCGAACCTCACCAATCCGATCACTGCTGCGTTTATGCCGCTGTACACACGCTTGATTCTCTTTCAGAGACATATAAATCCATAGGTTTTAAGATTCTTACTAGTCAGGTATATTCTTAGGAGTTTAATATGGGGTGTTGAGTCCACTTCGTTGAGCAAGCAGTAGCTCTTGTCTATTACATATTTGGCTTATGGAAAGGTATCTGTGTTAATTTCAATCTCTGGTTTTATGCAGCACCCCAACTCACCTTTCCCCTTAAGCAAGCATAAGTTGGTTTTCTACATTTGAGACCCTGTTCTGTTTTGTAATTCAGTTCCTGTGTAGCCAAGTTTACATTCCGTGTATTAGTGATACCTTATGATGTTTCTTTTTCTGTGTGACTTATTTCACTTAGAATCATCGTACCTGAATCCACGCATTATGCTGCTACTGGCCTGATGACATAGATTTCATTGCTGAGGGATATTGCATTGTACGTATGTACCACAACTTCTTTATCCATTTTTCGCTTTCTGCGATATTGAACTTGTACCGTAAACGAGGTTCTTGTAAACAGAGCCGTCCCAAACTTTGGGGTGGCTGTGTCTTTTTGATTTTAAATTCCCTAATCTATAGGACCATAAGTGGAAGTGCCCTAGGCTCTGTGGCTTTGTTTTTTAGATGTTTCAGGAAACACCATACACTTCTCCAGAGTGGCTGTTGGCAATTTACATACC
Source organism: Pseudorca crassidens (assembly GCF_039906515.1). Classification (NCBI taxonomy): domain Eukaryota; kingdom Metazoa; phylum Chordata; class Mammalia; order Artiodactyla; family Delphinidae; genus Pseudorca; species Pseudorca crassidens. The sequence goes on from NW_027136317.1 coordinate 995,557, forward strand.
ACCCATCAGCATAAGAAGGCTCCCAGTTCTCCATGGCCTGTCCTGCCTTTCTGGATTTTACACTTTTTTCAGATGGCCCTTTTGACTGGGGGGCAGTGAGACTTCATTGTAGTGCAGATTTCCTTTGCAAGCTTGCTTGGTTGGCCAAAAAGTGCGTATGCATTTTTTCCTGAGTATATTCAGGAAAAAACGCATACGCCCTTTTTGGCCAAGTGCATCATTGTGGACTTTCTGCCTCTTTTCCTATGCTTTACATGCAATTCCTGTCTACCTCCTGAAATCGGTTTCCTGCAATTCTGCCCCGCTTTCAAGTCCTCTTGCCAGCCTTACTTCAATATATTTTTGGACGATAGCTGTCATTTATAACTCTGCAGGTTTGTCAATTACAGGGTCCCTGAGCTCCTTTCTTCAACTCGCTTTCTTGTGAGCTGGCCGCAACACCGCAGGATTGCTTCAGGCCCCAGTGTGGTTCTGGCATGTCTCGCTGAGCCTTTGGTTAATTCCTCTTCCTGGTGGGAAATGAGAGTTAAATTTGCCCGTCCAGACACCTCCAGCTAGTCTCTCATTGGTTCTCCCTATTCCTGTTCATTTTCCGCAGAAATTGCAAACTGGGGCAAACAGGAGGTTAAAGGCACTGACTCTCCAAGTGGGGAGAGTGTTAGTAAAGCGTCTGGAATGTTGCACCCGAGTACCAGGGGACGAAAACTGAGACACATTTGAACACGTTTCCCGATCACACGGTGGATCATACTCTGGGTTCCACATGCATGTTTTAGCTGAAGGAAGAATCCCTTAAACCTGGAGAGTTGAGACCCATGGAATGGGTACCATGCAATATGACTTCAAAGGGTCTGCATTTGCTCACCGAACCTCACCAATCCTATCACTGCTGCGTTTATGCCGCTGTACACACGCTTGATTCTCTTTCGGAGACATATAAATCCATAGGTTTTAAGATTCTTACTAGTCAGGTATATTCTTAGGCGTTTAATATGGGGTGTTGAGTCCACTTCGTTGAGGAAGCAGTAGCTCTTGTCTATTACATATTTGGCTTATGGAAAGGTATCTGTGCTAATTTCAATCTCTGGTTTTATGCAGCACCCCAACTCACCTTTCCACTTAAGCAAGCATAAGTTGGTTTTCTACATTTGAGACCCTATTCTGTTTTGTAATTCAGTTCCTGTGTAGCCAAGTTTATATTCCGTGTATTAGTGATAACTTATGATGTTTCTTTTTCTGTGTGACTTATTTCACTTAAAATCATCGTACCTGAATCCACTCATTATGCTGCTACTGGCCTGATGACATAGATTTCATTGCTGAGGGATATTGCATTGTACGAAAGTACCACAACTTCTTTATCCATTTTTCGCTTTCTGCGATATTGAACTTGTACCGTAAATGGGGTTCTTGTAAACAGAGCCGTCCCAAACTTTGGGGTGGCTGTGTCTTTTTGATTTTAATTTCCCTAAGCTATAGGACCATAAGTGGAAGTGCCCTAGGCTCTGTTGCTTTGTTTTTTAGATGTTTCAGGAAACACCATACACTTCTCCAGAGTGGCTGTTGGCAATTTACATCCCGCCCATCAGCATAAGAAGGCTCCCATTTCTCCATGGCCTGTCCTGCCTTTCTGGATTTTACACTTTTTTCAGATGGCCCTTTTGACCGGGGGGGCAGTGAGACTTCATTGTAGTGCAGATTACCTTTGCAAGCTTGCTTGGTTGGCCAAAAAGGGCGTATGCGTTTTTTCCTGAATATATTCAGGAAAAAACGCATACGCCCTTTTTGGCCAAGTGCATCATTGTGGACGTTCTGCCTCTTTTCCTATGCTTTACATGCAATTCCAGTCTACCTCCTGAAATCGGTTTCCTGCAATTCTGCCCCGCTTTCAAGTCCTCTTGGCAGCCTTACTTCAATATATTTTTGGACGACAGCTGTCATTTATAACTCTGCAAGTTTGTGAATTACACGGTCCCTGAGCTCCTTTCTTCAACTCGCTTTCTTGTGAGCTGGCCGCAACACCGCAGAATTGCTTCAGGCCCTATTGTGATTCCCGCATGGCACGCTGAGCCTTTGGTTAATTCCTCTTCCTGGTGGGAAATGAGAGTTAAATTTGCCCGTCCAGGCACCTCCAGCTAGTCTCTCATTGGTTCTCCCTATTCCTGTTCATTTTCCGCAGAAATTGCAAACTGGGCCAAACAGGAGGTTAAAGGCACTGACTCTCCAAGTGGGGAGAGTGTTAGTAAAGCTTCTGGAATGTTGCACCCGAGTACCAGGGGACGAAAACTGAGACACATTTGAACATGTTTCCCGATCACACGGTGGATCATACTCTGGGTTCCACATGCATGTTTTAGCTGAAGGAAGAATCCCTTAAACCTGGAGATTTGAGAACCATGGAATGAGTACCATGTAATATGACTTCAAAGGGTCTGCATTTGCTCACCGAACCTCACCAATCCTATCACTGCTGCGTTTATGCCGCTGTACACACGCTTGATTCTCTTTCGGAGACATATAAATCCATAGGTTTTAAGATTCTTACTAGTCAGGTATATTCTTAGGCGTTTAATATGGGGTGTTGAGTCCACTTCACTGAGCAAGCAGTAGCTCTTGTCTATTACATGTTTGGCTTATGGAATGGTATCTGTGCTAATTTCAATCTCTGGTTTTATGCAGCACCCCAACTCACCTTTCCTCTTAAGCAAGCATAAGTTGGTTTTCTACATTTGAGACCCTATTCTGTTTTGTAATTCAGTTCCTGTTTAGCCAAGTTTATATTCCGTGTATTAGTGATATCTTATGAAGTTTCTTTTTCTTTGTGACTTATTTCACTTAGAATCATCGTACCTGAATCCACTCATTATGCTGCTACTGGCCTGATGACATAGATTTCATTGCTGAGTGATATTGCATTGTACGTAAGTACCACAACTTCTTTATCCATTTTTCGCTTTCTGCGATATTGAACTTGTACCATAAACGAGGTTCTTGTAAACAGAGCCGTCCCAAACTTTGGGGTGGCTGTGTCTTTTTGATTTTAATTTCCCTAATCTATAGGACCATAAGTGGATGTGCCCTAGGCTCTGTTGCTTTGTTTTTTAGATGTTTCAGGAAACACCATACCCTTCTGCAGAGTGGCTGTTGGCAATTTACATCCCGCCCATCAGCATAAGAAGGCTCCCTGTTCTCCATGGCCTGTCCTGCCTTTCTGGATTTTACACTTTTTTCAGATGGCCCTTTTGACCGGTGGGCAGTGAGACTTCATTGTAGTGCAGATTTCCTTTGCAAGCTTGCTTGGTTGGCCAAAAAGTGCGTATGCGTTTTTTCCTGAATATATTCAGGAAAAAACGCATACGCCCTTTTTGGCCCAGTGCATCATTGTGGACGTTCTGCCTCTTTTTCTATGCTTTACATGCAATTCCAGTCTACCTCCTGAAATCGGTTTCCTGCAATTCTGCCCCGCTTTCAAGTCCTCTTGGCAACCTTACTTCAATATATTTATGGACGATAGCTGTCATTTATAACTCTGCAGGTTTGTGAATTACAGGGCCCCTGAGCTCCTTTCTTCAACTCGCTTTCTTGTGAGCTGGCCGCAACACCGCAGGATTGCTTCAGGCCCTAGTGTGGTTCCGGCATTTCACGATGAGCCTTTGGTTAATTCCTCTTCCTGGTGGGAAATGAGAGTTAAATTTGCCCGTCCAGACACCTCCAGCTAGTCTCTCATTGGTTCTCCCTATTCCTGTTCATTTTCCGCAGAAATTGCAAACTGGGCCAAACAGGAGGTTAAAGGCACTGACTCTCCAAGTGGGGAGAGTGTTAGTAAAGCTTCTGGAATGTTGCACCCGAGTACCAGGGGACGAAAACTGAGACACATTTGAACACGTTTCCCGATCACACGGTGGATCATACTCTGGGTTCCACATACATGTTTTAGCTGAAGGAAGAATCCCTTAAACCTGGAGAGTTGAGAACCATGGAATGGGTACCATGCAATATGACTTCAAAGGGTCTGCATTTACTCACCGAACCTCACCAATCCTATCACTGCTGCGTTTATGCCGCTGTACACACGCTTGATTCTCTTTCGGAGACATATAAATCCATAGGTTTTAAGATTCTTACTAGTCAGGTATATTCTTAGGCGTTTAATATGGGGTGTTGAGTCCACTTCGTTGAGGAAGCAGTAGCTCTTGTCTATTACATATTTGGCTTATGGAAAGGTATCTGTGCTAATTTCAATCTCTGGTTTTATGCAGCACCCCAACTCACCTTTCCACTTAAGCAAGCATAAGTTGGTTTTCTACATTTGAGACCCTATTCTGTTTTGTAATTCAGTTCCTGTGTAGCCAAGTTTATATTCCGTGTATTAGTGATAACTTATGATGTTTCTTTTTCTGTGTGACTTATTTCACTTAAAATCATCGTACCTGAATCCACTCATTATGCTGCTACTGGCCTGATGACATAGATTTCATTGCTGAGGGATATTGCATTGTACGTAAGTACCACAACTTCTTTATCCATTTTTCGCTTTCTGCGATATTGAACTTGTACCGTAAACGGGGTTCTTGTAAACAGAGCCGTCCCAAACTTTGGGGTGGCTGTGTCTTTTTGATTTTAATTTCCCTAAGCTATAGGACCATAAGTGGAAGTGCCCTAGGCTCTGTTGCTTTGTTTTTTAGATGTTTCAGGAAACACCATACACTTCTCCAGAGTGGCTGTTGGCAATTTACATCCCGCCCATCAGCATAAGAAGGCTCCCATTTCTCCATGGCCTGTCTTGCCTTTCTGGATTTTACACTTTTTTCAGATGGCCCTTTTGACCGGGGGGCAGTGAGACTTCATTGTAGTGCAGATTTCCTTTGCAAGCTTGCTTGGTTGGCCAAAAAGGGCGTATGCGTTTTTTCCTGAATATATTCAGGAAAAAACGCATACGCCCTTTTTGGCCAAGTGCATCATTGTGGACGTTCTGCCTCTTTTCCTATGCTTTACATGCAATTCCAGTCTACCTCCTGAAATCGGTTCCCTGCAATTCTGCCCCGCTTTCAAGTCCTCTTGCCAGCCTTACTTCAATATATTTTTGGACGATAGCTGTCATTTATAACTCTGCAGGTTTGTCAATTACAGGGTCCCTGAGCTCCTTTCTTCAACTCGCTTTCTTGTGAGCTGGCCGCAACACCGCAGGATTGCTTCAGGCCCTAGTGTGGTTCTGGTATGTCTCGCTGAGCCTTTGGTTAATTCCTCTTCCTGGTGGGAAATGAGAGTTAAATTTGCCCGCCCAGACACCTGAAGCTAGTCTCTCATTGGTTCTCCCTATTCCTGTTCATTTTCCGCAGAAATTGCAAACTGGGAGAAAAAGGAGGTTAAAGGCACTGACTCTCCAAGTGGGGAGAGTGTTAGTAAAGCGTCTGGAATGTTGCACCCGCGTACCAGGGGACGAAAACTGAGACACATTTGAACACGTTTCCCGATCACACGGTGATTCATACTCTGGGTTCCACATGCATGTTTTAGCTGAAGGAAGAATCCCTTAAACCTGGAGAGTTGAGACCCATGGAATGGGTACCATGCAATATGACTTCAAAGGGTCTGCATTTGCTCACCGAACCTCACCAATCCTATCACTGCTGCGTTTATGCCGCTGTACACACACTTGATTCTCTTTCGGAGACATATAAATCCATAGGTTTTAAGATTCTTACTAGTCAGGTATATTCTTAGACCTTTAATATGGGGTGTTGAGTCCACTTCGTTGAGGAAGCAGTAGCTCTTGTCTATTACGTATTTGGCTTATGGAAAGGTATCTGTGCTAATTTCAATCTCTGGTTTTATGCAGCACCCCAACTCACCTTTCCACTTAAGCAAGCATAAGTTGGTTTTCTACATTTGAGACCCTATTCTGTTTTGTAATTCAGTTCCTGTGTAGCCAAGTTTATATTCCGTGTATTAGTGATAACTTATGATGTTTCTTTTTCTGTGTGACTTATTTCACTTAAAATCATCGTACCTGAATCCACTCATTATGCTGCTACTGGCCTGATGACATAGATTTCATTGCTGAGGGATATTGCATTGTACGTAAGTACCACAACTTCTTTATCCATTTTTCGCTTTCTGCGATATTGAACTTGTACCGTAAACGGGGTTCTTGTAAACAGAGCCGTCCCAAACTTTGGGGTGGCTGTGTCTTTTTGATTTTAATTTCCCTAAGCTATAGGACCATAAGTGGAAGTGCCCTAGGCTCTGTTGCTTTGTTTTTTAGATGTTTCAGGAAACACCATACACTTCTCCAGAGTGGCTGTTGGCAATTTACATCCCGCCCATCAGCATAAGAAGGCTCCCATTTCTCCATGGCCTGTCCTGCCTTTCTGGATTTTACACTTTTTTCAGATGGCCCTTTTGACCGGGGGGCAGTGAGACTTCATTGTAGTGCAGATTTCCTTTGCAAGCTTGCTTGGTTGGCCAAAAAGGGCGTATGCGTTTTTTCCTGAATATATTCAGGAAAAAACGCATACGCCCTTTTTGGCCAAGTGCATCATTGTGGACGTTCTGCCTCTTTTCCTATGCTTTACATGCAATTCCAGTCTACCTCCTGAAATCGGTTTCCTGCAATTCTGCCCCGCTTTCAAGTCCTCTTGGCAGCCTTACTTCAATATATTTTTGGACGATAGCTGTCATTTATAACTCTGCAGGTTTGTGAATTACAGGGCCCCTGAGCTCCTTTCTTCAACTCGCTTTCTTGTGAGCTGGCCGCAACACCGCAGAATTGTTTCAGGCCCTATTGTGGTTCCGGCATGGCACGCTGAGCCTTTGGTTAATTCCTCTTCCTGGTGGGAAATGAGAGTTAAATTTGCCCGTCCAGACACCTCCAGCTAGTCTCTCATTGGTTCTCCCTATTCCTGTTCATTTTCCACAGAAATTGCAAACTGGGCCAAACAGGAGGTTAAAGGCCCTGACTCTCCAAGTGGCGAGAGTGTTAGTAAAGCGTCTGGAATGTTGCACCTGAGTACCAGGGGACGAAAACTGAGACACATTTGAACATGTTTCCCGATCACACGGTGGATCATACTATGCATTCCACATGCATGTTTTAGCTGAAGGAAGAATCCCTTAAACCTGGAGTGTTGAGAACCATGGAATGGGTACCATGTAATATGATTTCAAAGGGTCTGCATTTGCAAACCGAACCTCACCAATCCTATCACTGCTGCGTTTATGCCGCTGTACACACGATTGATTCTCTTTCAGAGACATATAAATCCATAGGCTTTAAGATTCTTACTAGTCAGGTATATTCTTAGGTGTTTAATATGGGGTGTTGAGTCCACTTCATTGAGCAAGCAGTAGCTCTTGTCTATTACATATTTGGCTTATGGAAAGTATCTGTGTTAATTTCAATCTCTTCTTTTATGCAGCACCCCAACTCACCTTTCCCCTTAAGCAAGCATAAGTTGGTTTTCTACATTTGAGACCCTATTCTGTTTTGTAATTCAGTTCCTGGGTAGCCAAGTTTACATTCTGTGTATTAGTGATATCTTATGATGTTTCTTTTTCAGTTTGACTTATTTCACTTAGAATCATCGTACCTGAATCCACTCATTATGCTGCTACTGGCCTGATGACATAGATTTCATTGCTGAGTGATATTGCATTGTACGTAAGTACCACAACTTCTTTATCCATTTCTCGCTTTCTGCGATATTGAATTTGTACCGTAAATGAGGTTCTTGTAAACAGAGCCGTCCCAAACTTTGGGGTGGCTGTGTCTTTTTTATTTTAATTTCCCTAATCTATAGGACCACAAGTGGAAGTGCCCTAGGCTCTGTTGCTTTGTTTTTTAGATGTTTCAGGAAACACCATACACTTCTCCAGAGTGGCTGTTGGCAATTTACATCCCGCTCATCAGTCTAACTAGGCTCCCCGTTCTCCATGGCCTGTCCTGCCTTTCTGTATTTTACACTTTTTTCAGATGGCCCTTTTGACCTGGGGGCAGTGAGACTTCATTGTAGTGCAGATTTCCTTTGCAAGCTTGCTTGGTTGGCCAAAAAGGGCGTATGCGTTTTTTCCTGAATATATTCAGGAAAAAACGCATACGCCCTTTTTGGCCAAGTGCATCATTGTGGACGTTCTGCCTCTTTTCCTATGCTTTACATGCAATTCCAGTCTACCTCCGGAAATCGGTTTCCTGCAATTCTGCCCCGCTTTCAAGTCCTCTTGGCAGCCTTACTTCAATATATTTTTGGACGATAGCTGTCATTTATAACTCTGCAAGTTTGTGAATTACAGGGCCCCTGAGCTCCTTTCTTCAACTCGCTTTCTTGTGAGCTGGCCGCAACACCGCAGGATTGCTTCAGGCCCTAGTGTGGTTCCGGCATGGCACGCTGAGCCTTTGGTTAATTCCTCTTCCTGGTGGGAAATGAGAGTTAAATTTGCCCGTCCAGACACCTCCAGCTAGTCTCTCATTGGTTCTCCCTATTCCTGTTCATTTTCCGCAGAAATTGCAAACTGGGCCAAACAGGAGGTTAAAGGCCCTGACTCTCCAAGTGGCGAGAGTGTTAGTAAAGCGTCTGGAATGTTGCACCCGAGTACCAGGGGACGAAAATTGAGACACATTTGAACACATTTCCCGATCACACGGTGGATCATACTCTGGGTTCCACATGCATGTTTTAGCTGAAGGAAGAATCCCTTAAACCTGGAGAGTTGAGAACCATGGAATGGGTACCATGCAATATGACTTCAAAGGGTCTGCATTTGCTCACCAAACCTCACCAATCCTATCACTGCTGCGTTTATGCCACTGTACACACGCTTGATTCTCTTTCGGAGACATATAAATCCATAGGTTTTAAGATTCTTACTAGTCAGGTATATTCTTAGGCGTTTAATATGGGGTGTTGAGTCCACTTCGTTGAGCAAGGAGTAGCTCTTGTCTATTACATATTTGGCTTATGGAAAGGTATCTGTGTTAATTTCAATCTCTGGTTTTATGCAGAACCCCAACTCACCTTTCCCCTTAAGCAAGCATATGTTGGTTTTCTACATTTGAGACCCTATTCTGTTTTGTAATTCAGTTCCTGTGTAGCCAAGTTTACATTCCGTGTATTAGTGATATCTTATGATGTTTCTTTTTCTGTGAGACTTATTTCACTTAGAATCATCGTACCTGAATCCACTCATTATGCTGCTACTGGCCTGATGACATAGATTTCATTGCTGAGTGATATTGCATTGTACGTAAGTACCACAACTTCTTTATCCATTTTTCGCTTTCTGCAATATTGAACTTGTACCGTAAACGAGGTTCTTGTACACAGAGCCTTCCCAAACTTTAGGGTGTCTGTGTTTTTTTGATTTTAATTTCCCTAATCTATAGGACCATAAGTGGAAGTGCCCTAGGCTCTGTTGCTTTGTTTTTTAGATGTTTCAGGAAACACCATACACTTCTCCAGAGTGGCTGTTGGCAATTTACATCCCGCCCATCAGCATAACAAGGCTCCCAGTTCTCCATGGCCAGTCCTGCCTTTCTGGACTTTACACTTTTTTCAGATGGCCCTTTTGACCAGGGGGCAGTGAGACTTCATTGTAGTGCAGATTTCCTTTGCAAGCTTCCTTGGTTGGCCAAAAAGGGCGTCTGCGTTTTTTCCTGAATATATTCAGGAAAAAACGCAGACGCCCTTTTTGGCCAAGTGCATCATTGTGGACGTTCTGCCTCTTTTCCTATGCTTTACATGCAATTCCTGTCTACCTCCTGAAATCGGTTTCCTGCAATTCTGCCCCGCTTTCAAGTCCTCTTGCCAGCCTTACTTCAATATATTTTTGGACGATAGCTGTCATTTATAACTCTGCAGGTTTGTCAATTACAGGGTCCCTGAGCTCCTTTCTTCAACTCGCTTTCTTGTGAGCTGGCCGCAACACCGCAGGATTGCTTCAGGCCCTAGTGTGGTTCTGGCATGTCTCGCTGAGCCTTTGGTTAATTCCTCTTCCTGGTTGGAAATGAGAGTTAAATTTGCCCGTCCAGACACCTGAAGCTAGTCTCTCATTGGTTCTCCCTATTCCTGTTCATTTTCCGCAGAAATTGCAAACTGGGCCAAACAGGAGGTTAAAGGCACTGACTCTCCAAGTGGGGAGAGTGTTAGTAAAGCGTCTGGAATGTTGCACCCGAGTACCAGGGGACGAAAACTGAGACACATTTGAACACGTTTCCCGATCACACGGTGGATCATACTCTGGGTTCCACATGCATGTTTTAGCTGAAGGAAGAATCCCTTAAACCTGGAGAGTTGAGAACCATGGAATGGGTACCATGCAATATGACTTCAAAGGGTCTGCATTTGCTCACCGAACCTCACCAATCCTATCACTGCTGCGTTTATGCCGCTGTACACACGCTTGATTCTCTTTCGGAGACATATAAATCCATAGGTTTTAAGATTCTTACTAGTCAGGTATATTCTTAGGCGTTTAATATGGGGTGTTGAGTCCACTTCGTTGAGGAAGCAGTAGCTCTTGTCTATTACATATTTGGCTTATGGAAAGGTATCTGTGCTAATTTCAATCTCTGGTTTTATGCAGCACCCCAACTCACCTTTCCACTTAAGCAAGCATAAGTTGGTTTTCTACATTTGAGACCCTATTCTGTTTTGTAATTCAGTTCCTGTGTAGCCAAGTTTATATTCCGTGTATTAGTGATAACTTATGATGTTTCTTTTTCTGTGTGACTTATTTCACTTAAAATCATCGTACCTGAATCCACTCATTATGCTGCTACTGGCCTGATGACATAGATTTCATTGCTGAGGGATATTGCATTGTACGTAAGTACCACAACTTCTTTATCCATTTTTCGCTTTCTGCGATATTGAACTTGTACCGTAAACGGGGTTCTTGTAAACAGAGCCGTCCCAAACTTTGGGGTGGCTGTGTCTTTTTGATTTTAATTTCCCTAAGCTATAGGACCATAAGTGGAAGTGCCCTAGGCTCTGTTGCTTTGTTTTTTAGATGTTTCAGGAAACACCATACACTTCTCCAGAGTGGCTGTTGGCAATTTACATCCCGCCCATCAGCATAAGAAGGCTCCCATTTCTCCATGGCCTGTCTTGCCTTTCTGGATTTTACACTTTTTTCAGATGGCCCTTTTGACCGGGGGGCAGTGAGACTTCATTGTAGTGCAGATTTCCTTTGCAAGCTTGCTTGGTTGGCCAAAAAGGGCGTATGCGTTTTTTCCTGAATATATTCAGGAAAAAACGCATACGCCCTTTTTGGCCAAGTGCATCATTGTGGACGTTCTGCCTCTTTTCCTATGCTTTACATGCAATTCCAGTCTACCTCCTGAAATCGGTTTCCTGCAATTCTGCCCCGCTTTCAAGTCCTCTTGCCAGCCTTACTTCAATATATTTTTGGACGATAGCTGTCATTTATAACTCTGCAGGTTTGTCAATTACAGGGTCCCTGAGCTCCTTTCTTCAACTCGCTTTCTTGTGAGCTGGCCGCAACACCGCAGGATTGCTTCAGGCCCTAGTGTGGTTCTGGCATGTCTCGCTGAGCCTTTGGTTAATTCCTCTTCCTGGTGGGAAATGAGAGTTAAATTTGCCCGCCCAGACACCTGAAGCTAGTCTCTCATTGGTTCTCCCTATTCCTGTTCATTTTCCGCAGAAATTGCAAACTGGGAGAAAAAGGAGGTTAAAGGCACTGACTCTCCAAGTGGGGAGAGTGTTAGTAAAGCGTCTGGAATGTTGCACCCGAGTACCAGGGGACGAAAACTGAGACACATTTGAACACGTTTCCCGATCACACGGTGATTCATACTCTGGGTTCCACATGCATGTTTTAGCTGAAGGAAGAATCCCTTAAACCTGGAGAGTTGAGACCCATGGAATGGGTACCATGCAATATGACTTCAAAGGGTCTGCATTTGCTCACCGAACCTCACCAATCCTATCACTGCTGCGTTTATGCCGCTGTACACACACTTGATTCTCTTTCGGAGACATATAAATCCATAGGTTTTAAGATTCTTACTAGTCAGGTATATTCTTAGACGTTTAATATGGGGTGTTGAGTCCACTTCGTTGAGGAAGCAGTAGCTCTTGTCTATTACGTATTTGGCTTATGGAAAGGTATCTGTGCTAATTTCAATCTCTGGTTTTATGCAGCACCCCAACTCACCTTTCCACTTAAGCAAGCATAAGTTGGTTTTCTACATTTGAGACCCTATTCTGTTTTGTAATTCAGTTCCTGTGTAGCCAAGTTTATATTCCGTGTATTAGTGATAACTTATGATGTTTCTTTTTCTGTGTGACTTATTTCACTTAAAATCATCGTACCTGAATCCACTCATTATGCTGCTACTGGCCTGATGACATAGATTTCATTGCTGAGGGATATTGCATTGTACGTAAGTACCACAACTTCTTTATCCATTTTTCGCTTTCTGCGATATTGAACTTGTACCGTAAACGGGGTTCTTGTAAACAGAGCCGTCCCAAACTTTGGGGTGGCTGTGTCTTTTTGATTTTAATTTCCCTAAGCTATAGGACCATAAGTGGAAGTGCCCTAGGCTCTGTTGCTTTGTTTTTTAGATGTTTCAGGAAACACCATACACTTCTCCAGAGTGGCTGTTGGCAATTTACATCCCGCCCATCAGCATAAGAAGGCTCCCATTTCTCCATGGCCTGTCCTGCCTTTCTGGATTTTACACTTTTTTCAGATGGCCCTTTTGACCGGGGGGCAGTGAGACTTCATTGTAGTGCAGATTTCCTTTGCAAGCTTGCTTGGTTGGCCAAAAAGGGCGTATGCGTTTTTTCCTGAATATATTCAGGAAAAAACGCATACGCCCTTTTTGGCCAAGTGCATCATTGTGGACGTTCTGCCTCTTTTCCTATGCTTTACATGCAATTCCAGTCTACCTCCTGAAATCGGTTTCCTGCAATTCTGCCCCGCTTTCAAGTCCTCTTGGCAGCCTTACTTCAATATATTTTTGGACGATAGCTGTCATTTATAACTCTGCAGGTTTGTGAATTACAGGGCCCCTGAGCTCCTTTCTTCAACTCGCTTTCTTGTGAGCTGGCCGCAACACCGCAGAATTGTTTCAGGCCCTATTGTGGTTCCGGCATGGCACGCTGAGCCTTTGGTTAATTCCTCTTCCTGGTGGGAAATGAGAGTTAAATTTGCCCGTCCAGACACCTCCAGCTAGTCTCTCATTGGTTCTCCCTATTCCTGTTCATTTTCCACAGAAATTGCAAACTGGGCCAAACAGGAGGTTAAAGGCCCTGACTCTCCAAGTGGCGAGAGTGTTAGTAAAGCGTCTGGAATGTTGCACCTGAGTACCAGGGGACGAAAACTGAGACACATTTGAACATGTTTCCCGATCACACGGTGGATCATACTATGCATTCCACATGCATGTTTTAGCTGAAGGAAGAATCCCTTAAACCTGGAGTGTTGAGAACCATGGAATGGGTACCATGTAATATGATTTCAAAGGGTCTGCATTTGCAAACCGAACCTCACCAATCCTATCACTGCTGCGTTTATGCCGCTGTACACACGATTGATTCTCTTTCAGAGATATATAAATCCATAGGCTTTAAGATTCTTACTAGTCAGGTATATTCTTAGGTGTTTAATATGGGGTGTTGAGTCCACTTCATTGAGCAAGCAGTAGCTCTTGTCTATTACATATTTGGCTTATGGAAAGTATCTGTGTTAATTTCAATCTCTTCTTTTATGCAGCACCCCAACTCACCTTTCCCCTTAAGCAAGCATAAGTTGGTTTTCTACATTTGAGACCCTATTCTGTTTTGTAATTCAGTTCCTGGGTAGCCAAGTTTACATTCTGTGTATTAGTGATATCTTATGATGTTTCTTTTTCAGTTTGACTTATTTCACTTAGAATCATCGTACCTGAATCCACTCATTATGCTGCTACTGGCCTGATGACATAGATTTCATTGCTGAGTGATATTGCATTGTACGTAAGTACCACAACTTCTTTATCCATTTCTCGCTTTCTGCGATATTGAATTTGTACCGTAAATGAGGTTCTTGTAAACAGAGCCGTCCCAAACTTTGGGGTGGCTGTGTCTTTTTGATTTTAATTTCCCTAATCTATAGGACCACAAGTGGAAGTGCCCTAGGCTCTGTTGCTTTGTTTTTTAGATGTTTCAGGAAACACCATACACTTCTCCAGAGTGGCTGTTGGCAATTTACATCCCGCTCATCAGTCTAACTAGGCTCCCCGTTCTCCATGGCCTGTCCTGCCTTTCTGTATTTTACACTTTTTTCAGATGGCCCTTTTGACCTGGGGGCAGTGAGACTTCATTGTAGTGCAGATTTCCTTTGCAAGCTTGCTTGGTTGGCCAAAAAGGGCGTATGCGTTTTTTCCTGAATATATTCAGGAAAAAACGCATACGCCCTTTTTGGCCAAGTGCATCATTGTGGACGTTCTGCCTCTTTTCCTATGCTTTACATGCAATTCCAGTCTACCTCCGGAAATCGGTTTCCTGCAATTCTGCCCCGCTTTCAAGTCCTCTTGGCAGCCTTACTTCAATATATTTTTGGACGATAGCTGTCATTTATAACTCTGCAAGTTTGTGAATTACAGGGCCCCTGAGCTCCTTTCTTCAACTCGCTTTCTTGTGAGCTGGCCGCAACACCGCAGGATTGCTTCAGGCCCTAGTGTGGTTCCGGCATGGCACGCTGAGCCTTTGGTTAATTCCTCTTCCTGGTGGGAAATGAGAGTTAAATTTGCCCGTCCAGACACCTCCAGCTAGTCTCTCATTGGTTCTCCCTATTCCTGTTCATTTTCTGCAGAAATTGCAAACTGGGCCAAACAGGAGGTTAAAGGCCCTGACTCTCCAAGTGGCGAGAGTGTTAGTAAAGCGTCTGGAATGTTGCACCCGAGTACCAGGGGACGAAAATTGAGACACATTTGAACACATTTCCCGATCACACGGTGGATCATACTCTGGGTTCCACATGCATGTTTTAGCTGAAGGAAGAATCCCTTAAACCTGGAGAGTTGAGAACCATGGAATGGGTACCATGCAATATGACTTCAAAGGGTCTGCATTTGCTCACCAAACCTCACCAATCCTATCACTGCTGCGTTTATGCCACTGTACACACGCTTGATTCTCTTTCGGAGACATATAAATCCATAGGTTTTAAGATTCTTACTAGTCAGGTATATTCTTAGGCGTTTAATATGGGGTGTTGAGTCCACTTCGTTGAGCAAGGAGTAGCTCTTGTCTATTACATATTTGGCTTATGGAAAGGTATCTGTGTTAATTTCAATCTCTGGTTTTATGCAGAACCCCAACTCACCTTTCCCCTTAAGCAAGCATATGTTGGTTTTCTACATTTGAGACCCTATTCTGTTTTGTAATTCAGTTCCTGTGTAGCCAAGTTTACATTCCGTGTATTAGTGATATCTTATGATGTTTCTTTTTCTGTGAGACTTATTTCACTTAGAATCATCGTACCTGAATCCACTCATTATGCTGCTACTGGCCTGATGACATAGATTTCATTGCTGAGTGATATTGCATTGTACGTAAGTACCACAACTTCTTTATCCATTTTTCGCTTTCTGCAATATTGAACTTGTACCGTAAACGAGGTTCTTGTACACAGAGCCTTCCCAAACTTTAGGGTGTCTGTGTTTTTTTGATTTTAATTTCCCTAATCTATAGGACCATAAGTGGAAGTGCCCTAGGCTCTGTTGCTTTGTTTTTTAGATGTTTCAGGAAACACCATACACTTCTCCAGAGTGGCTGTTGGCAATTTACATCCCGCCCATCAGCATAACAAGGCTCCCAGTTCTCCATGGCCAGTCCTGCCTTTCTGGACTTTACACTTTTTTCAGATGGCCCTTTTGACCAGGGGGCAGTGAGACTTCATTGTAGTGCAGATTTCCTTTGCAAGCTTCCTTGGTTGGCCAAAAAGGGCGTCTGCGTTTTTTCCTGAATATATTCAGGAAAAAACGCAGATGCCCTTTTTGGCCAAGTGCATCATTGTGGACGTTCTGCCTCTTTTCCTATGCTTTACATGCAATTCCAGTCTACCTCCTGAAATCGGTTTCCCGCAATTCTGCCCCGCTTTCAAGTCCTTTGGCAGCCTTACTTCAATATATTTTTGGACGATAGCTGTCATTTATAACTCTGCAGGTTTGTGAATTACAGGGTCCCTTAGCTCCTTTCTTCAACTCGCTTTCTTGTGAGCTGGCCACAACACTGCAGGATTGCTTCAGGCCCTACTGTGGTTCCGGCATGGCATGCTGAGCCTTTGGTTAATTCCTCTTCGTGGTGGGAAATGAGAGTTAAATTTGCCCGTCCAGACACCTCCAGCTAGTCTCTCATTGGTTCTCCCTATTCCTGTTCGTTTTCCGCAGAAAATGCAAACTGGGTCAAACAGGAGTTTAAAGGCACTGACTCTCCAAGTGGGGAGAGTGTTAGTAAAGCGTCTGGAATGTTGCACCCGAGTACCAGGGGACGAAAACTGAGACACATTTGAACACGTTTCCCGATCACACGGTGGATCATACTCTGGGTTCCACATGCATATTTTAGCTGAAGGAAGAATCCCTTAAACCTGGAGAGCTGAGACCCATGGAATGGGTACCATGCAATATGACTTCAAAGGGTCTGCATTTGCTCACCGAACCTCACCAGTCCTATCACTGCTGCGTTTATGCCGCTGTACACACGCTTGATTCTCTTTCGGAGACATATAAATCCATAGGTTTTAAGATTCTTACTAGTCAGGTATATTCTTAGGCGTTTAATATGGGGTGTTGAGTCCACTTCGTTGAGCAACCAGTAGCTCTTGTCTATTACATAATTGGCTTATGGAAAGTTATCTGTGCTAATTTCAATCTCTGGTTTTATGCAGCACCCCAACTCACCTTTCCTCTTAAGCAAGCATAAGTTGGTTTTCTACATTTGAGACCCTATTCTGTTTTGTAATTCAGTTCCTGTGTAGCCAAGTTTACATTCCGTGTATTAGTGATACCTTATGATGTTTCTTTTTCTGTGTGACTTATTTCAGTTAGAATCATCGTACCTGAATCCACTCATTATGCTGCTACTGGCCTGATGACATAGATTTCATTGCTGAGTGATATTGCATTGTACGTAAGTACCACAACTTCTTTATCCATTTTTCGCTTTCTGCAATATTGAACTTGTACCATAAACGAGGTTCTTGTAAACAGAGCCGTCCCAAACTTTGGGGTGGCTGTGTCTTTTTGATTTTAATTTCCCTAATCTATAGGACCATAAGTGGAAGTGCCCTAGGCTCTGTTGCTTTGTTTTTTAGATGTTTCAGGAAACACCATACCCTTCTCCAGAGTGGCTGTTGGCAATTTACATCCCGCCCATCAGCATAAGAAGGCTCCCAGTTCTCCATGGCCTGTCCTGCCTTTCTGGATTTTACACTTTTTTCAGATGGCCCTTTTGAACGGGGGGCAGTGAGACTTCATTGTAGTGCAGATTTCCTTTGCAAGCTTGCTTGGTTGGCCAAAAAGGGCATATGCGTTTTTTCCTGAATATATTCAGGAAAAAACGCATACGCCCTTTTTGGCCAAGTGCATCATTGTGGACGTTCTGCCTCTTTTCCTATGCTTTACATGCAATTCCAGTCTACCTCCTGAAATCGGGTTCCTGCAATTCTGCCCCGCTTTCAAGTCCTCTTGCCAGCCTTACTTCAATATATTTTTGGACGATAGCTGTCATTTATAACTCTGCAGGTTTGTGAATTACAGTGCCCCTGAGCTCCTTTCTTCAACTCGCTTTCTTGTGAGCTGGCCGCAACACTGCAGGATTGCTTCAGGCCCTAGTGTAGTTCCAGCATGGCACGCTGAGCCTTTGGTTAATTCCTCTTCCTGGTGGGAAATGAGAGTTAAATTTGCCCGTCCAGACACCTCCAGCTAGTCTCTCATTGGTTCTCCCTATTCCTGTTCATTTTCCGCAGAAATTGCACACTGGGCCAAACAGGAGGTTAAAGGCACTGACTCTCCAAGTGGGGAGAGTGTTAGTAAAGTGTCTGGAATGTTGCACCCGAGTACCAGGGGACGAAAACTGAGACACATTTGAACACGTTTCCCGATCACACAGTGGATCGTACTCTGGGTTCCACATGCATGTTTTAGCTGAAGGAAGAATCCCTTAAACCTGGAGAGTTGAGACCCATGGAATGGGTACCATGCAATATGACATCAAAGGGTCTGCTTTTGGTCACCAATCCTCACCAATCCTATCACTGTTGCGTTTATGCCGCTGTACACACGCTTGATTCTCTTTCGGAGACATATAAATCCATAGGTTTTAAGATTCTTACTAGTCAGGTATATTCTTAGGCGTTTAATATGGGGTGTTGAGTCGACTTTGTTGAGCAAGCAGTAGCACTTGTCTATTACATATTTGGCTTATGGAAAGGTATCTGTGCTTATTTCAATCTCTGGTTTTATGCAGCACCCCAACTCACCTTTCCCCTTAAGCAAGCATAAGTTGGTTTTCTACATTTGAGACCCTGTTCTGTTTTGTAATTCACTTCCTGTGTAGCCAAGTTTACATTCCGTGTATTAGTGATATCTTATGATGTTTCTTTTTCTGTGTGACTTATTTCACTTAGAATCATCGTACCTGAATCCACTCATTATGCTGCTACTGGCCTGATGACATAGATTTCATTGCTGAGTGATATTGCATTGTACGTAAGTACCACAACTTCTTTATCCATTTTTCGCTTTCTGCGATATTGAACTTGTACCGTAAACGAGGTTCTTGTAAACAGAGCCGTCCCAAACTTTGGGGTGGCTGTGTCTTTTTGATTTTAATTTCCCTAATCTATAGGACCATAAGTGGAAGTGCCCTAGGCTCTGTTGCTTTGTTTTTTAGATGTTTCAGGAAACACCATACATTTCTCCAGAGTGGCTGTTGGCAATTTACATCCCGCCCATCAGCATAAGAAGGCTCCCAGTTCTCCATGTCCTGTCCTGCCTTTCTGGATTTTACACTATTTTCAGATGGCCCTTTTGACCGGGGGGCAGTGAGACTTCATTGTAGTGCAGATTTCCATTGCTAGCTTGCTTGGTTGGCCAAAAAGTGCGTCTGCGTTTTTTCCTGAGTATATTCAGGAAAAAACGCATACGCCCTTTTTGGCCAAGTGCATCATTGTGGACGTTCTGCCTCTTTTCCTATGCTTTACATGCAATTCCAGTCTACCTCCTGAAATCGGTTTCCTGCAATTCTGCCCCGCTTTCAAGTCCTCTTGGCAGCCTTACTTCAATATATTTTTGGACGATAGCTGTCATTTATAACTCTGCAGGTTTGTGAATTACAGGGCCCCTGAGCTCCTTTCTTCAACTCGCTTTCTTGTGAGCTGGCCGCAACACCGCAGAATTGTTTCAGGCCCTATTGTGGTTCCGGCATGGCACGCTGAGCCTTTGGTTAATTCCTCTTCCTGGTGGGAAATGAGAGTTAAATTTGCCCGTCCAGACACCTCCAGCTAGTCTCTCATTGGTTCTCCCTATTCCTGTTCATTTTCCACAGAAATTGCAAACTGGGCCAAACAGGAGGTTAAAGGCCCTGACTCTCCAAGTGGCGAGAGTGTTAGTAAAGCGTCTGGAATGTTGCACCTGAGTACCAGGGGACGAAAACTGAGACACATTTGAACATGTTTCCCGATCACACGGTGGATCATACTATGCATTCCACATGCATGTTTTAGCTGAAGGAAGAATCCCTTAAACCTGGAGTGTTGAGAACCATGGAATGGGTACCATGTAATATGATTTCAAAGGGTCTGCATTTGCAAACCGAACCTCACCAATCCTATCACTGCTGCGTTTATGCCGCTGTACACACGATTGATTCTCTTTCAGAGACATATAAATCCATAGGCTTTAAGATTCTTACTAGTCAGGTATATTCTTAGGTGTTTAATATGGGGTGTTGAGTCCACTTCATTGAGCAAGCAGTAGCTCTTGTCTATTACATATTTGGCTTATGGAAAGTATCTGTGTTAATTTCAATCTCTTCTTTTATGCAGCACCCCAACTCACCTTTCCCCTTAAGCAAGCATAAGTTGGTTTTCTACATTTGAGACCCTATTCTGTTTTGTAATTCAGTTCCTGGGTAGCCAAGTTTACATTCTGTGTATTAGTGATATCTTATGATGTTTCTTTTTCAGTTTGACTTATTTCACTTAGAATCATCGTACCTGAATCCACTCATTATGCTGCTACTGGCCTGATGACATAGATTTCATTGCTGAGTGATATTGCATTGTACGTAAGTACCACAACTTCTTTATCCATTTCTCGCTTTCTGCGATATTGAATTTGTACCGTAAATGAGGTTCTTGTAAACAGAGCCGTCCCAAACTTTGGGGTGGCTGTGTCTTTTTGATTTTAATTTCCCTAATCTATAGGACCACAAGTGGAAGTGCCCTAGGCTCTGTTGCTTTGTTTTTTAGATGTTTCAGGAAACACCATACACTTCTCCAGAGTGGCTGTTGGCAATTTACATCCCGCTCATCAGTCTAACTAGGCTCCCCGTTCTCCATGGCCTGTCCTGCCTTTCTGTATTTTACACTTTTTTCAGATGGCCCTTTTGACCTGGGGGCAGTGAGACTTCATTGTAGTGCAGATTTCCTTTGCAAGCTTGCTTGGTTGGCCAAAAAGTGCGTATGCGTTTTTTCCTGAATATATTCAGGAAAAAACGCATACGCCCTTTTTGGCCAAGTGCATCATTGTGGACGTTCTGCCTCTTTTCCTATGCTTTACATGCAATTCCAGTCTACCTCCGGAAATCGGTTTCCTGCAATTCTGCCCCGCTTTCAAGTCCTCTTGGCAGCCTTACTTCAATATATTTTTGGACGATAGCTGTCATTTATAACTCTGCAAGTTTGTGAATTACAGGGCCCCTGAGCTCCTTTCTTCAACTCGCTTTCTTGTGAGCTGGCCGCAACACCGCAGGATTGCTTCAGGCCCTAGTGTGGTTCCGGCATGGCACGCTGAGCCTTTGGTTAATTCCTCTTCCTGGTGGGAAATGAGAGTTAAATTTGCCCGTCCAGACACCTCCAGCTAGTCTCTCATTGGTTCTCCCTATTCCTGTTCATTTTCCGCAGAAATTGCACACTGGGCCAAACAGGAGGTTAAAGGCACTGACTCTCCAAGTGGGGAGAGTGTTAGTAAAGTGTCTGGAATGTTGCACCCGAGTACCAGGGGACGAAAACTGAGACACATTTGAACACGTTTCCCGATCACACAGTGGATCGTACTCTGGGTTCCACATGCATGTTTTAGCTGAAGGAAGAATCCCTTAAACCTGGACAGTTGAGACCCATGGAATGGGTACCATGCAATATGACATCAAAGGGTCTGCTTTTGGTCACCAATCCTCACCAATCCTATCACTGTTGCGTTTATGCCGCTGTACACACGCTTGATTCTCTTTCGGAGACATATAAATCCATAGGTTTTAAGATTCTTACTAGTCAGGTATATTCTTAGGCGTTTAATATGGGGTGTTGAGTCGACTTTGTTGAGCAAGCAGTAGCACTTGTCTATTACATATTTGGCTTATGGAAAGGTATCTGTGCTTATTTCAATCTCTGGTTTTATGCAGCACCCCAACTCACCTTTCCCCTTAAGCAAGCATAAGTTGGTTTTCTACATTTGAGACCCTGTTCTGTTTTGTAATTCACTTCCTGTGTAGCCAAGTTTACATTCCGTGTATTAGTGATATCTTATGATGTTTCTTTTTCTGTGTGACTTATTTCACTTAGAATCATCGTACCTGAATCCACTCATTATGCTGCTACTGGCCTGATGACATAGATTTCATTGCTGAGTGATATTGCATTGTACGTAAGTACCACAACTTCTTTATCCATTTTTCGCTTTCTGCGATATTGAACTTGTACCGTAAACGAGGTTCTTGTAAACAGAGCCGTCCCAAACTTTGGGGTGGCTGTGTCTTTTTGATTTTAATTTCCCTAATCTATAGGACCATAAGTGGAAGTGCCCTAGGCTCTGTTGCTTTGTTTTTTAGATGTTTCAGGAAACACCATACATTTCTCCAGAGTGGCTGTTGGCAATTTACATCCCGCCCATCAGCATAAGAAGGCTCCCAGTTCTCCATGTCCTGTCCTGCCTTTCTGGATTTTACACTATTTTCAGATGGCCCTTTTGACCGGGGGGCAGTGAGACTTCATTGTAGTGCAGATTTCCATTGCTAGCTTGCTTGGTTGGCCAAAAAGTGCGTCTGCGTTTTTTCCTGAGTATATTCAGGAAAAAACGCATACGCCCTTTTTGGCCAAGTGCATCATTGTGGACGTTCTGCCTCTTTTCCTATGCTTTACATGCAATTCCAGTCTACCTCCTGAAATCGGTTTCCTGCAATTCTGCCCCGCTTTCAAGTCCTCTTGGCAGCCTTACTTCAATATATTTTTGGACGATAGCTGTCATTTATAACTCTGCAGGTTTGTGAATTACAGGGCCCCTGAGCTCCTTTCTTCAACTCGCTTTCTTGTGAGCTGGCCGCAACACCGCAGAATTGTTTCAGGCCCTATTGTGGTTCCGGCATGGCACGCTGAGCCTTTGGTTAATTCCTCTTCCTGGTGGGAAATGAGAGTTAAATTTGCCCGTCCAGACACCTCCAGCTAGTCTCTCATTGGTTCTCCCTATTCCTGTTCATTTTCCACAGAAATTGCAAACTGGGC
Organism: Pseudorca crassidens; assembly: GCF_039906515.1. Lineage (NCBI taxonomy): Eukaryota > Metazoa > Chordata > Mammalia > Artiodactyla > Delphinidae > Pseudorca > Pseudorca crassidens. The sequence continues at coordinate 1,018,288 of NW_027136317.1, forward strand.
CAAACAGGAGGTTAAAGGCCCTGACTCTCCAAGTGGCGAGAGTGTTAGTAAAGCGTCTGGAATGTTGCACCTGAGTACCAGGGGACGAAAACTGAGACACATTTGAACATGTTTCCCGATCACACGGTGGATCATACTATGCATTCCACATGCATGTTTTAGCTGAAGGAAGAATCCCTTAAACCTGGAGTGTTGAGAACCATGGAATGGGTACCATGTAATATGATTTCAAAGGGTCTGCATTTGCAAACCGAACCTCACCAATCCTATCACTGCTGCGTTTATGCCGCTGTACACACGATTGATTCTCTTTCAGAGACATATAAATCCATAGGCTTTAAGATTCTTACTAGTCAGGTATATTCTTAGGTGTTTAATATGGGGTGTTGAGTCCACTTCATTGAGCAAGCAGTAGCTCTTGTCTATTACATATTTGGCTTATGGAAAGTATCTGTGTTAATTTCAATCTCTTCTTTTATGCAGCACCCTAACTCACCTTTCCCCTTAAGCAAGCATAAGTTGGTTTTCTACATTTGAGACCCTATTCTGTTTTGTAATTCAGTTCCTGGGTAGCCAAGTTTACATTCTGTGTATTAGTGATATCTTATGATGTTTCTTTTTCAGTTTGACTTATTTCACTTAGAATCATCGTACCTGAATCCACTCATTATGCTGCTACTGGCCTGATGACATAGATTTCATTGCTGAGTGATATTGCATTGTACGTAAGTACCACAACTTCTTTATCCATTTCTCGCTTTCTGCGATATTGAATTTGTACCGTAAATGAGGTTCTTGTAAACAGAGCCGTCCCAAACTTTGGGGTGGCTGTGTCTTTTTGATTTTAATTTCCCTAATCTATAGGACCACAAGTGGAAGTGCCCTAGGCTCTGTTGCTTTGTTTTTTAGATGTTTCAGGAAACACCATACACTTCTCTAGAGTGGCTGTTGGCAATTTACATCCCGCTCATCAGTCTAACTAGGCTCCCCGTTCTCCATGGCCTGTCCTGCCTTTCTGTATTTTACACTTTTTTCAGATGGCCCTTTTGACCTGGGGGCAGTGAGACTTCATTGTAGTGCAGATTTCCTTTGCAAGCTTGCTTGGTTGGCCAAAAAGTGCGTATGCGTTTTTTCCTGAATATATTCAGGGCAAAACACATACGGACTTTTTGGCCAAGTGCATCATTGTGGACGTTCTGCCTCTTTTCCTATGCTTTACATGCAATTCCAGTCTACCTCCGGAAATCGGTTTCCTGCAATTCTGCCCCGCTTTCAAGTCCTCTTGGCAGCCTTACTTCAATATATTTTTGGACGATAGCTGTCATTTATAACTCTGCAAGTTTGTGAATTACAGGGCCCCTGAGCTCCTTTCTTCAACTCGCTTTCTTGTGAGCTGGCCGCAACACCGCAGGATTGCTTCAGGCCCTAGTGTGGTTCCGGCATGGCACGCTGAGCCTTTGGTTAATTCCTCTTCCTGGTGGGAAATGAGAGTTAAATTTGCCCGTCCAGACACCTCCAGCTAGTCTCTCATTGGTTCTCCCTATTCCTGTTCATTTTCCGCAGAAATTGCAAACTGGGCCAAACAGGAGGTTAAAGGCCCTGACTCTCCAAGTGGCGAGAGTGTTAGTAAAGCGTCTGGAATGTTGCACCCGAGTACCAGGGGACGAAAATTGAGACACATTTGAACACATTTCCCGATCACACGGTGGATCATACTCTGGGTTCCACATGCATGTTTTAGCTGAAGGAAGAATCCCTTAAACCTGGAGAGTTGAGAACCATGGAATGGGTACCATGCAATATGACTTCAAAGGGTCTGCATTTGCTCACCAAACCTCACCAATCCTATCACTGCTGCGTTTATGCCACTGTACACACGCTTGATTCTCTTTCGGAGACATATAAATCCATAGGTTTTAAGATTCTTACTAGTCAGGTATATTCTTAGGCGTTTAATATGGGGTGTTGAGTCCACTTCGTTGAGCAAGGAGTAGCTCTTGTCTATTACATATTTGGCTTATGGAAAGGTATCTGTGTTAATTTCAATCTCTGGTTTTATGCAGAACCCCAACTCACCTTTCCCCTTAAGCAAGCATATGTTGGTTTTCTACATTTGAGACCCTATTCTGTTTTGTAATTCAGTTCCTGTGTAGCCAAGTTTACATTCCGTGTATTAGTGATATCTTATGATGTTTCTTTTTCTGTGAGACTTATTTCACTTAGAATCATCGTACCTGAATCCACTCATTATGCTGCTACTGGCCTGATGACATAGATTTCATTGCTGAGTGATATTGCATTGTACGTAAGTACCACAACTTCTTTATCCATTTTTCGCTTTCTGCAATATTGAACTTGTACCGTAAACGAGGTTCTTGTACACAGAGCCTTCCCAAACTTTAGGGTGTCTGTGTTTTTTTGATTTTAATTTCCCTAATCTATAGGACCATAAGTGGAAGTGCCCTAGGCTCTGTTGCTTTGTTTTTTAGATGTTTCAGGAAACACCATACACTTCTCCAGAGTGGCTGTTGGCAATTTACATCCCGCCCATCAGCATAACAAGGCTCCCAGTTCTCCATGGCCAGTCCTGCCTTTCTGGACTTTACACTTTTTTCAGATGGCCCTTTTGACCAGGGGGCAGTGAGACTTCATTGTAGTGCAGATTTCCTTTGCAAGCTTCCTTGGTTGGCCAAAAAGGGCGTCTGCGTTTTTTCCTGAATATATTCAGGAAAAAACGCAGACGCCCTTTTTGGCCAAGTGCATCATTGTGGACGTTCTGCCTCTTTTCCTATGCTTTACATGCAATTCCAGTCTACCTCCTGAAATCGGTTTCCCGCAATTCTGCCCCGCTTTCAAGTCCTTTGGCAGCCTTACTTCAATATATTTTTGGACGATAGCTGTCATTTATAACTCTGCAGGTTTGTGAATTACAGGGTCCCTTAGCTCCTTTCTTCAACTCGCTTTCTTGTGAGCTGGCCACAACACTGCAGGATTGCTTCAGGCCCTACTGTGGTTCCGGCATGGCATGCTGAGCCTTTGGTTAATTCCTCTTCGTGGTGGGAAATGAGAGTTAAATTTGCCCGTCCAGACACCTCCAGCTAGTCTCTCATTGGTTCTCCCTATTCCTGTTCGTTTTCCGCAGAAAATGCAAACTGGGTCAAACAGGAGTTTAAAGGCACTGACTCTCCAAGTGGGGAGAGTGTTAGTAAAGCGTCTGGAATGTTGCACCCGAGTACCAGGGGACGAAAACTGAGACACATTTGAACACGTTTCCCGATCACACGGTGGATCATACTCTGGGTTCCACATGCATATTTTAGCTGAAGGAAGAATCCCTTAAACCTGGAGAGCTGAGACCCATGGAATGGGTACCATGCAATATGACTTCAAAGGGTCTGCATTTGCTCACCGAACCTCACCAGTCCTATCACTGCTGCGTTTATGCCGCTGTACACACGCTTGATTCTCTTTCGGAGACATATAAATCCATAGGTTTTAAGATTCTTACTAGTCAGGTATATTCTTAGGCGTTTAATATGGGGTGTTGAGTCCACTTCGTTGAGCAACCAGTAGCTCTTGTCTATTACATAATTGGCTTATGGAAAGTTATCTGTGCTAATTTCAATCTCTGGTTTTATGCAGCACCCCAACTCACCTTTCCTCTTAAGCAAGCATAAGTTGGTTTTCTACATTTGAGACCCTATTCTGTTTTGTAATTCAGTTCCTGTGTAGCCAAGTTTACATTCCGTGTATTAGTGATACCTTATGATGTTTCTTTTTATGTGTGACTTATTTCAGTTAGAATCATCGTACCTGAATCCACTCATTATGCTGTTACTGGCCTGATGACATAGATTTCATTGCTGAGTGATATTGCATTGTACGTAAGTACCACAACTTCTTTATCCATTTTTCGCTTTCTGCAATATTGAACTTGTACCATAAACGAGGTTCTTGTAAACAGAGCCGTCCCAAACTTTGGGGTGGCTGTGTCTTTTTGATTTTAATTTCCCTAATCTATAGGACCATAAGTGGAAGTGCCCTAGGCTCTGTTGCTTTGTTTTTTAGATGTTTCAGGAAACACCATACCCTTCTCCAGAGTGGCTGTTGGCAATTTACATCCCGCCCATCAGCATAAGAAGGCTCCCAGTTCTCCATGGCCTGTCCTGCCTTTCTGGATTTTACACTTTTTTCAGATGGCCCTTTTGAACGGGGGGCAGTGAGACTTCATTGTAGTGCAGATTTCCTTTGCAAGCTTGCTTGGTTGGCCAAAAAGGGCATATGCGTTTTTTCCTGAATATATTCAGGAAAAAACGCATACGCCCTTTTTGGCCAAGTGCATCATTGTGGACGTTCTGCCTCTTTTCCTATGCTTTACATGCAATTCCAGTCTACCTCCTGAAATCGGGTTCCTGCAATTCTGCCCCGCTTTCAAGTCCTCTTGCCAGCCTTACTTCAATATATTTTTGGACGATAGCTGTCATTTATAACTCTGCAGGTTTGTGAATTACAGTGCCCCTGAGCTCCTTTCTTCAACTCGCTTTCTTGTGAGCTGGCCGCAACACTGCAGGATTGCTTCAGGCCCTAGTGTAGTTCCAGCATGGCACGCTGAGCCTTTGGTTAATTCGTCTTCCTGGTGGGAAATGAGAGTTAAATTTGCCCGTCCAGACACCTCCAGCTAGTCTCTCATTGGTTCTCCTTATTCCTGTTCATTTTCCGCAGAAATTGCACACTGGGCCAAACAGGAGGTTAAAGGCACTGACTCTCCAAGTGGGGAGAGTGTTAGTAAAGTGTCTGGAATGTTGCACCCGAGTACCAGGGGACGAAAACTGAGACACATTTGAACACGTTTCCCGATCACACAGTGGATCGTACTCTGGGTTCCACATGCATGTTTTAGCTGAAGGAAGAATCCCTTAAACCTGGACAGTTGAGACCCATGGAATGGGTACCATGCAATATGACATCAAAGGGTCTGCTTTTGGTCACCAATCCTCACCAATCCTATCACTGTTGCGTTTATGCCGCTGTACACACGCTTGATTCTCTTTCGGAGACATATAAATCCATAGGTTTTAAGATTCTTACTAGTCAGGTATATTCTTAGGCGTTTAATATGGGGTGTTGAGTCGACTTTGTTGAGCAAGCAGTAGCACTTGTCTATTACATATTTGGCTTATGGAAAGGTATCTGTGCTTATTTCAATCTCTGGTTTTATGCAGCACCCCAACTCACCTTTCCCCTTAAGCAAGCATAAGTTGGTTTTCTACATTTGAGACCCTGTTCTGTTTTGTAATTCACTTCCTGTGTAGCCAAGTTTACATTCCGTGTATTAGTGATATCTTATGATGTTTCTTTTTCTGTGTGACTTATTTCACTTAGAATCATCGTACCTGAATCCACTCATTATGCTGCTACTGGCCTGATGACATAGATTTCATTGCTGAGTGATATTGCATTGTACGTAAGTACCACAACTTCTTTATCCATTTTTCGCTTTCTGCGATATTGAACTTGTACCGTAAACGAGGTTCTTGTAAACAGAGCCGTCCCAAACTTTGGGGTGGCTGTGTCTTTTTGATTTTAATTTCCCTAATCTATAGGACCATAAGTGGAAGTGCCCTAGGCTCTGTTGCTTTGTTTTTTAGATGTTTCAGGAAACACCATACATTTCTCCAGAGTGGCTGTTGGCAATTTACATCCCGCCCATCAGCATAAGAAGGCTCCCAGTTCTCCATGTCCTGTCCTGCCTTTCTGGATTTTACACTATTTTCAGATGGCCCTTTTGACCGGGGGGCAGTGAGACTTCATTGTAGTGCAGATTTCCATTGCTAGCTTGCTTGGTTGGCCAAAAAGTGCGTCTGCGTTTTTTCCTGAGTATATTCAGGAAAAAACGCATATGCCCTTTTTGGCCAAGTGCATCATTGTGGACGTTCTGCCTCTTTTCCTATGCTTTACATGCAATTCCTGTCTACCTCCTGAAATCGGTTTCCTGCAATTCTGCCCCACTTTCAAGTCCTCTTGGCAGACTTACTTCAATATATTTTTGGACGATAGCTGTCATTTATAACTCTGCAGGTTTGTGAATTACAGGGCCCCTGAGCTCCTTTCTTCAACTCGCTTTCTTGTGAGCTGGCCACAACACTGCAGGATTGCTTCAGGCCCTACTGTGGTTCCGGCATGGCATGCTGAGCCTTTGGTTAATTCCTCTTCCTGGTGGGAAATGAGAGTTAAATTTGCCTGTCCAGACACCTCCAGCTAGTCTCTCATTGGTTCTCCCTATTCCTGTTCATTTTCCACAGAAATTGCAAACTGGGCCAAACAGGAGGTTAAAGGCACTGACTCTCCAAGTGGGGAGAGTGTTAGTAAAGCGTCTGGAATGTTGCACCCGAGTACCAGGGGACGAAAACTGAGACACATTTCAACACGTTTCCTGATCACACAGTGGATCATACTCTGGGTTCCACATGCATGTTTTAGCTGAAGGAAGAATCCCTTAAACCTGGAGAGTTGAGAACCATGGAATGGGTACCGTGCAATATGACTTCAAAGGGTCTGCATTTGCTCACCGAACCTCACCAATCCTATCACTGCTGCGTTTATGCCACTGTACACATGCTTGATTCTCTTTCGGAGACATATAAATCCATAGGTTTTAAGATTCTTACTAGTCAGGTATATTCTTAGGCGTTTAATATGGGGTGTTGAGTCCACTTCGTTGAGCAAGCAGTAGCTCTTGTCTATTACATATTTGGCTTATGGAAAGGTATCTGTGCTAATTTCAATCTCTGGTTTTATGCAGCATCCCAACTCACCTTTCCCCTTAAGCAAGCATAAGTTGGTTTTCTACATTTGAGACCCTATTCTGTTTTGTAATTCAGTTCCTGTGTAGCCAAGTTTACATTCCGTGTATTAGTGATATCTTATGATGTTTGTTTTTCTGTGTGACTTATTTCACTTAGAATCATCGTACCTGAATCCACTCATTATGCTGCTACTGGCCTGATGACATAGATTTCATTGCTGAGTGATATTGCATTGTACGTAAGTACCACAACTTATTTATCCATTTTTCGCTTTCTGCAATATTGAACTTGTACCGTAAACGAGGTTCTTGTAAACAGAGCCGTCCCAAACTTTGGGGTGGCTGTGTCTTTTTGATTTTAATTTCCCTAACTATAGGACCATAAGTGGAAGTGCCCTAGGCTCTGTTGCTTTGTTTTTTAGATGTTTCAGGAAACACCATACACTTCTCCAGAGTGGCTGTTGGTAATTTACATCCCGCCCATCAGCATAAGAAGGCTCCCAGTTCTCCATGTCCTGTCCTGCCTTTGTGGATTTTACACTTTTTTCAGATGACCCTTTTGACCGGGGGGCAGTGAGACTTCATTGTAGTGCAGATTTCCTTTGCAAGCTTGCTTGGTTGGCCAAAAATGGCGTATGCGTTTTTTCTTGAATATATTCAGGAAAAAACGCATATGCCCTTTTTGGCCAAGTGCATCATGTGGACTTTCTGCCTCTTTTCCTATGCTTTACATGCAATTCCAGTCTACCTCCTGAAATCGGTTTCCTGCAATTCTGCCCCGCTTTCAAGTCCTCTTGGCTGCCTTACTTCAGTATATTTTTGGACGATAGCTGTCATTTATAACTCTGCAGGTTTGTGAATTACAGTGCCCCTGAGCTCCTTTCTTCAACTCGCTTTCTTGTGAGCTGGCCGCAACACCGCAGGATTGCTTCAGGCCCTAGTGTGGTTCCGGCATGGCATGCTGAGCCTTTGGTTAAATCCTCTTCCTGGTGGGAAATGAGAGTTAAATTTGCCCGGCCAGACACCTCCAGCTAGTCTCTCATTGGTTCTCCCTATTCCTGTTCATTTTCCACAGAAATTGCACACTGGGCCAAACAGGAGTTTAAAGGCACTGACTCTCCAAGTGGAGAGAGTGTTAGTAAAGCGTCTGGAATGTTGCACCCGAGTACCAGGGCACGAAAACTGAGACACATTTGAACACGTTTCCCGATCACATGGTGGATCATACTCTGGGATCCATATGCATGTTTTAGCTGAAGGAAGAATCCCATAAACCTGGAGAATTGAGATCCATGGAATGGGTACCATGCAATATGACTTCAAAGGTTCTGCATTTGCTCACCGAACCTCACCAATCCTATCACTGCTGCGTTTATGCCACTGTACAAACGCTGGTTTCTCTTTCGGAGACATATAAATCCATAGGTTTTAAGATTCTTACTAGTCAGGTATATTCTTAGGCGTTTAATATGGGGTGTTGAATCCACTTCATTGAGAAAGGAGTACCTCTTCTCTATTACATATTTGGCTTATGGAACGGCATCTGTGCTAATTTCACTCTCTGCTTTTATGCAGCACCCCAACCCACCTTTCCCGTTAAGCAAGCATAAGTTGGTTTTCTACATTTGAGACCCTGTTCTATTTTGTAATTCAGTTCCTGTGTGGACAAGTTTACATTCCGTGTATTAGTGATAACTTATGATGTTTCTTTTTCTGTGTGATTTATTTCACTTAGAATCATCGTACCTGAATCTACTCATTATGCTGCTAAGGGCCTGATGACATAGATTTCATTGCTGAGTGATATTGCATTGTACGTAAGTACCTCAACTTCTTTATCCATTTCTCGATTTCTGCGATATTGAACTTGTACCGAAAATGCGGTTCTTGTAAGCAGAGCCGTCCCAAACTTTAGGGTGGCTGTGTCTTTTTTATTTTAATTTCCCTAATCTATAGGACCATAAGTGGAAGTGCCCTAGGCTCTGTTGCTTTGTTTTTTAGATGTTTCAGGAAACACCATACACTTCTCCAGAGTGGCTGTTGGCAATTTACATCGCACCCATCAGCATAACAAGGCTCCCAGTTCTCCATGGCCTGTCCTGCCTTTGTGGATTTTACACTTTTTTCAGATGGCCCTTTTGACCGGGGGGCAGTGAGACTTCATTGTAGTGCAGATTTCGTTTGCAAGCTTGCTTGGTTGGCCAAAAAGTGCGTATGCTTTTTTTCTTGAATATATTCAGGAAAAAACGTATATGCCCTATTGGCCAAGTGCATCATTGTGGACGTTCTGCCTCTTTTCCTATGCTTTACATGCAATTCCAGTCTACCTCCTGAAATCGGTTTCCTGCAATTCTGCCCCGATTTCAAGTCCTCTTGGCAGCCTTACTTCAATATATTTTTGGACGATAGCTGTCATTTATAACTCTGCAGGTTTCTGAATTACAGGGCCCCTGAGCTCCTTTCTTCAACTCGCTTTCTTGTGAGCTGGCCGCAACACCGCAGGATTGCTTCAGGCCCTAGTGTGGTTCCGGCATGGCATGCTGAGCCTTTGGTTAATTCCTCTTCCTGGTGGGTAATGACAGTTAAATTTGCCCGTCCAGACACCTCCAGCTAGTCTCTCATTGGTTCTCCCTATTCCTGTTCATTTTCTGAAGAAATTGCAAACTGGGCCAAACAGGAGGTTAAAGGCACTGACTCTCCAAGTGGGGAGAGTGTTAGTAAAGCGTCTGGAATGTTGCACCCGAGTACCAGGGGACGAAAACTGAGACACATTTGAACACGTTTCCCGATCACACGGTGGATCATACTCTGTGTTCCACGTGCATGTTTTAGCTGAAGGAAGAATCCCTTACACCTGGAGAGTTGAGACCCATGGAATGGGTACCATGCAATATGACTTCAAAGGGTCTGCGTTTTCTCACCGAACCTCACCAATCCTATCACTGCTGCGTTTATGCCGCTGTACACACGCTGGTTTCTCTTTCGGAGAAATATAAATCCATAGGTTTTAAGATTCTTACTAGTCAGGTATATTCTTAGGCGTTTAATATGGGGTGTTGAGTCCACTTCGTTGAGCAAGGAGTAGCTCTTGTCTATTACATATTTGGCTTAGGGAATGCTTTCTGTGCTAATTTCAATCTCTGGTTTTATGCAGCACCCCAACTCACCTTTCCCTTAAGCAAGCATAGGTTGGTTTTCTACATTTGAGACCCTATTCTGTTTTGTAATTCAGTTCCTGTGTAGCCAAGTTTACATTCCGTGTATTAGTGATACCTTATGATGTTTCTTTTTCTGTGTGACTTATTTCACTTAGAATCATCGTACCTGAATCCACTCATTATGCTGCTACTGGCCTAATGACATAGATTTCATTGCTGAGTGATATTGCATTGTATGTAAGTACCACAACTTCTTTATCCATTTTTCGCTTTCTGCAATATTGAACTTGTACCGTAAACGAGGTTCTTGCAAACAGAGCCGTCCCAAACTTTGGGGTGGCTGTGTCTTTTTGATTTTAATTTCCCTAATCTATAGGACCATCAGTGGAAGTGCCCTAGGCTCTGTTGCTTTGTTTTTTAGATGTTTCAGGATTTTACACTTTTTTCAAATGGCCCTTTTGACTGGGGGGCAGTGAGACTTCATTGTAGTGCAGATTTCCTTTGCAAGCTTGCTTGGTTGGCCAAAAAGTGCGTATGCGTTTTTTCCTGAGTATATTCAGGAAAAAACGCATACGCCCTTTTTGGACAAGTGCATCATTGTGGACGTTCTGCCTCTTTTCCTATGCTTTACATGCAATTCCAGTCTACCTCCTGAAATCGGTTTCCTGCAATTCTGCCCCAATTTCAAGTCCTCTTGCCAGCCTTACTTCAATATATTTTTGGACGATAGCTGTCATTTATAACTCTGCAGGTTTGTCAATTACAGGGCCCCTGAGCTCCTTTCTTCAACTCGCTTTCTTGTGAGCTGGCCGCAACAGCGCAGGATTGCTTCCGGCCGTAGTGTGGTTCCGGCATGGCACGCTGAGCCTTTGGTTAATTCCTCTTCCTGGTGGGAAATGAGAGTTAAATTTGCCCGTCCAGACACCACCAACTAGTCTCTCAGTGGCTCTCCCTATTCCTGTTCATTTTCCGCAGAAATTGCAAACTGGGCCAAACAGGAGGTTAAAGGCCCTGACTCTCCAAGTGGCGAGAGTGTTAGTAAAGCGTCTGGAATGTTGCACCTGAGTACCAGGGGACGAAAACTGAGACACATTAGAACATGTTTCCCGATCACACGGTGGATCATACTCTGGGTTCCACATGCATGTTTTAGCTGAAGGAAGAATCCCTTAAACCTGGAGAGTTGAGACCCATGGAATGGGTACCATGCAATATGACTTCAAAGGGTCTGCATTTGCAAACCGAACCTCACCAATCCTATCACTGCTGCATTTATGCCACTGTACACACACTTGATTCTCTTTCAGAGACATATAAATCCATAGGTTTTAAGATTCTTACTAGTCAGGTATATTCTTAGGTGTTTAATATGGGGTGTTGAGTCCACTTCGTTGAGCAAGCAGTAGCTCTTGTTTATTACATATTTGGCTTATGGAAAGGTATCTGTGTTAATTTCAATCTCTGGTTTTATGCAGCACCCCAACTCACCTTTCCTCTTAAGCAAGCATAAGTTGGTTTTCTACATTTGAGACCCTATTCTGTTTTGTAATTCACTTCCTGTGTAGCCAAGTTTACATTCCGTGTATTAGTGATATCTTATGATGTTTCTTTTTCTGTGTGACTTATTTCACTTAGAATCATCGTACCTGAATCCACTCATTATGCTGCTACTGGCCTGATGACATAGATTTCATTGCTGAGTGATATTGCATTGTACGTAAGTACCACAACTTCTTTATCCATTTTTCGCTTTCTGCGATATTGAACTTGTACCGTAAACGAGGTTCTTGTAAACAGAGCCGTCCCAAACTTTGGGGTGGCTGTGTCTTTTTGATTTTAATTTCCCTAATCTATAGGACCATAAGTGGAAGTGCCCTAGGCTCTGTTGCTTTGTTTTTTAGATGTTTCAGGAAACACCATACATTTCTCCAGAGTGGCTGTTGGCAATTTACATCCCGCCCATCAGCATAAGAAGGCTCCCAGTTCTCCATGTCCTGTCCTGCCTTTCTGGATTTTACACTATTTTCAGATGGCCCTTTTGACCGGGGGGCAGTGAGACTTCATTGTAGTGCAGATTTCCATTGCTAGCTTGCTTGGTTGGCCAAAAAGTGCGTCTGCGTTTTTTCCTGAGTATATTCAGGAAAAAACGCATATGCCCTTTTTGGCCAAGTGCATCATTGTGGACGTTCTGCCTCTTTTCCTATGCTTTACATGCAATTCCTGTCTACCTCCTGAAATCGGTTTCCTGCAATTCTGCCCCACTTTCAAGTCCTCTTGGCAGACTTACTTCAATATATTTTTGGACGATAGCTGTCATTTATAACTCTGCAGGTTTGTGAATTACAGGGCCCCTGAGCTCCTTTCTTCAACTCGCTTTCTTGTGAGCTGGCCACAACACTGCAGGATTGCTTCAGGCCCTACTGTGGTTCCGGCATGGCATGCTGAGCCTTTGGTTAATTCCTCTTCCTGGTGGGAAATGAGAGTTAAATTTGCCTGTCCAGACACCTCCAGCTAGTCTCTCATTGGTTCTCCCTATTCCTGTTCATTTTCCACAGAAATTGCAAACTGGGCCAAACAGGAGGTTAAAGGCACTGACTCTCCAAGTGGGGAGAGTGTTAGTAACGCGTCTGGAATGTTGCACCCGAGTACCAGGGGACGAAAACTGAGACACATTTCAACACGTTTCCTGATCACACAGTGGATCATACTCTGGGTTCCACATGCATGTTTTAGCTGAAGGAAGAATCCCTTAAACCTGGAGAGTTGAGAACCATGGAATGGGTACCGTGCAATATGACTTCAAAGGGTCTGCATTTGCTCACCGAACCTCACCAATCCTATCACTGCTGCGTTTATGCCACTGTACACATGCTTGATTCTCTTTCGGAGACATATAAATCCATAGGTTTTAAGATTCTTACTAGTCAGGTATATTCTTAGGCGTTTAATATGGGGTGTTGAGTCCACTTCGTTGAGCAAGCAGTAGCTCTTGTCTATTACATATTTGGCTTATGGAAAGGTATCTGTGCTAATTTCAATCTCTGGTTTTATGCAGCATCCCAACTCACCTTTCCCCTTAAGCAAGCATAAGTTGGTTTTCTACATTTGAGACCCTATTCTGTTTTGTAATTCAGTTCCTGTGTAGCCAAGTTTACATTCCGTGTATTAGTGATATCTTATGATGTTTGTTTTTCTGTGTGACTTATTTCACTTAGAATCATCGTACCTGAATCCACTCATTATGCTGCTACTGGCCTGATGACATAGATTTCATTGCTGAGTGATATTGCATTGTACGTAAGTACCACAACTTATTTATCCATTTTTCGCTTTCTGCAATATTGAACTTGTACCGTAAACGAGGTTCTTGTAAACAGAGCCGTCCCAAACTTTGGGGTGGCTGTGTCTTTTTGATTTTAATTTCCCTAACTATAGGACCATAAGTGGAAGTGCCCTAGGCTCTGTTGCTTTGTTTTTTAGATGTTTCAGGAAACACCATACACTTCTCCAGAGTGGCTGTTGGTAATTTACATCCCGCCCATCAGCATAAGAAGGCTCCCAGTTCTCCATGTCCTGTCCTGCCTTTGTGGATTTTACACTTTTTTCAGATGACCCTTTTGACCGGGGGGCAGTGAGACTTCATTGTAGTGCAGATTTCCTTTGCAAGCTTGCTTGGTTGGCCAAAAATGGCGTATGCGTTTTTTCTTGAATATATTCAGGAAAAAACGCATATGCCCTTTTTGGCCAAGTGCATCATGTGGACTTTCTGCCTCTTTTCCTATGCTTTACATGCAATTCCAGTCTACCTCCTGAAATCGGTTTCCTGCAATTCTGCCCCGCTTTCAAGTCCTCTTGGCTGCCTTACTTCAGTATATTTTTGGACGATAGCTGTCATTTATAACTCTGCAGGTTTGTGAATTACAGTGCCCCTGAGCTCCTTTCTTCAACTCGCTTTCTTGTGAGCTGGCCGCAACACCGCAGGATTGCTTCAGGCCCTAGTGTGGTTCCGGCATGGCATGCTGAGCCTTTGGTTAAATCCTCTTCCTGGTGGGAAATGAGAGTTAAATTTGCCCGGCCAGACACCTCCAGCTAGTCTCTCATTGGTTCTCCCTATTCCTGTTCATTTTCCACAGAAATTGCACACTGGGCCAAACAGGAGTTTAAAGGCACTGACTCTCCAAGTGGAGAGAGTGTTAGTAAAGCGTCTGGAATGTTGCACCCGAGTACCAGGGCACGAAAACTGAGACACATTTGAACACGTTTCCCGATCACATGGTGGATCATACTCTGGGATCCATATGCATGTTTTAGCTGAAGGAAGAATCCCATAAACCTGGAGAATTGAGATCCATGGAATGGGTACCATGCAATATGACTTCAAAGGTTCTGCATTTGCTCACCGAACCTCACCAATCCTATCACTGCTGCGTTTATGCCACTGTACAAACGCTGGTTTCTCTTTCGGAGACATATAAATCCATAGGTTTTAAGATTCTTACTAGTCAGGTATATTCTTAGGCGTTTAATATGGGGTGTTGAATCCACTTCATTGAGAAAGGAGTACCTCTTCTCTATTACATATTTGGCTTATGGAACGGCATCTGTGCTAATTTCACTCTCTGCTTTTATGCAGCACCCCAACCCACCTTTCCCGTTAAGCAAGCATAAGTTGGTTTTCTACATTTGAGACCCTGTTCTATTTTGTAATTCAGTTCCTGTGTGGACAAGTTTACATTCCGTGTATTAGTGATAACTTATGATGTTTCTTTTTCTGTGTGATTTATTTCACTTAGAATCATCGTACCTGAATCTACTCATTATGCTGCTAAGGGCCTGATGACATAGATTTCATTGCTGAGTGATATTGCATTGTACGTAAGTACCTCAACTTCTTTATCCATTTCTCGATTTCTGCGATATTGAACTTGTACCGAAAATGCGGTTCTTGTAAGCAGAGCCGTCCCAAACTTTAGGGTGGCTGTGTCTTTTTTATTTTAATTTCCCTAATCTATAGGACCATAAGTGGAAGTGCCCTAGGCTCTGTTGCTTTGTTTTTTAGATGTTTCAGGAAACACCATACACTTCTCCAGAGTGGCTGTTGGCAATTTACATCGCACCCATCAGCATAACAAGGCTCCCAGTTCTCCATGGCCTGTCCTGCCTTTGTGGATTTTACACTTTTTTCAGATGGCCCTTTTGACCGGGGGGCAGTGAGACTTCATTGTAGTGCAGATTTCGTTTGCAAGCTTGCTTGGTTGGCCAAAAAGTGCGTATGCTTTTTTTCTTGAATATATTCAGGAAAAAACGTATATGCCCTATTGGCCAAGTGCATCATTGTGGACGTTCTGCCTCTTTTCCTATGCTTTACATGCAATTCCAGTCTACCTCCTGAAATCGGTTTCCTGCAATTCTGCCCCGATTTCAAGTCCTCTTGGCAGCCTTACTTCAATATATTTTTGGACGATAGCTGTCATTTATAACTCTGCAGGTTTCTGAATTACAGGGCCCCTGAGCTCCTTTCTTCAACTCGCTTTCTTGTGAGCTGGCCGCAACACCGCAGGATTGCTTCAGGCCCTAGTGTGGTTCCGGCATGGCATGCTGAGCCTTTGGTTAATTCCTCTTCCTGGTGGGTAATGACAGTTAAATTTGCCCGTCCAGACACCTCCAGCTAGTCTCTCATTGGTTCTCCCTATTCCTGTTCATTTTCTGAAGAAATTGCAAACTGGGCCAAACAGGAGGTTAAAGGCACTGACTCTCCAAGTGGGGAGAGTGTTAGTAAAGCGTCTGGAATGTTGCACCCGAGTACCAGGGGACGAAAACTGAGACACATTTGAACACGTTTCCCGATCACACGGTGGATCATACTCTGTGTTCCACGTGCATGTTTTAGCTGAAGGAAGAATCCCTTACACCTGGAGAGTTGAGACCCATGGAATGGGTACCATGCAATATGACTTCAAAGGGTCTGCGTTTTCTCACCGAACCTCACCAATCCTATCACTGCTGCGTTTATGCCGCTGTACACACGCTGGTTTCTCTTTCGGAGAAATATAAATCCATAGGTTTTAAGATTCTTACTAGTCAGGTATATTCTTAGGCGTTTAATATGGGGTGTTGAGTCCACTTCGTTGAGCAAGGAGTAGCTCTTGTCTATTACATATTTGGCTTAGGGAATGCTTTCTGTGCTAATTTCAATCTCTGGTTTTATGCAGCACCCCAACTCACCTTTCCCTTAAGCAAGCATAGGTTGGTTTTCTACATTTGAGACCCTATTCTGTTTTGTAATTCAGTTCCTGTGTAGCCAAGTTTACATTCCGTGTATTAGTGATACCTTATGATGTTTCTTTTTCTGTGTGACTTATTTCACTTAGAATCATCGTACCTGAATCCACTCATTATGCTGCTACTGGCCTAATGACATAGATTTCATTGCTGAGTGATATTGCATTGTATGTAAGTACCACAACTTCTTTATCCATTTTTCGCTTTCTGCAATATTGAACTTGTACCGTAAACGAGGTTCTTGCAAACAGAGCCGTCCCAAACTTTGGGGTGGCTGTGTCTTTTTGATTTTAATTTCCCTAATCTATAGGACCATCAGTGGAAGTGCCCTAGGCTCTGTTGCTTTGTTTTTTAGATGTTTCAGGATTTTACACTTTTTTCAAATGGCCCTTTTGACTGGGGGGCAGTGAGACTTCATTGTAGTGCAGATTTCCTTTGCAAGCTTGCTTGGTTGGCCAAAAAGTGCGTATGCGTTTTTTCCTGAGTATATTCAGGAAAAAACGCATACGCCCTTTTTGGACAAGTGCATCATTGTGGACGTTCTGCCTCTTTTCCTATGCTTTACATGCAATTCCAGTCTACCTCCTGAAATCGGTTTCCTGCAATTCTGCCCCAATTTCAAGTCCTCTTGCCAGCCTTACTTCAATATATTTTTGGACGATAGCTGTCATTTATAACTCTGCAGGTTTGTCAATTACAGGGCCCCTGAGCTCCTTTCTTCAACTCGCTTTCTTGTGAGCTGGCCGCAACAGCGCAGGATTGCTTCCGGCCGTAGTGTGGTTCCGGCATGGCACGCTGAGCCTTTGGTTAATTCCTCTTCCTGGTGGGAAATGAGAGTTAAATTTGCCCGTCCAGACACCACCAACTAGTCTCTCAGTGGCTCTCCCTATTCCTGTTCATTTTCCGCAGAAATTGCAAACTGGGCCAAACAGGAGGTTAAAGGCCCTGACTCTCCAAGTGGCGAGAGTGTTAGTAAAGCGTCTGGAATGTTGCACCTGAGTACCAGGGGACGAAAACTGAGACACATTAGAACATGTTTCCCGATCACACGGTGGATCATACTCTGGGTTCCACATGCATGTTTTAGCTGAAGGAAGAATCCCTTAAACCTGGAGAGTTGAGACCCATGGAATGGGTACCATGCAATATGACTTCAAAGGGTCTGCATTTGCAAACCGAACCTCACCAATCCTATCACTGCTGCATTTATGCCACTGTACACACACTTGATTCTCTTTCAGAGACATATAAATCCATAGGTTTTAAGATTCTTACTAGTCAGGTATATTCTTAGGTGTTTAATATGGGGTGTTGAGTCCACTTCGTTGAGCAAGCAGTAGCTCTTGTTTATTACATATTTGGCTTATGGAAAGGTATCTGTGTTAATTTCAATCTCTGGTTTTATGCAGCACCCCAACTCACCTTTCCTCTTAAGCAAGCATAAGTTGGTTTTCTACATTTGAGACCCTATTCTGTTTTGTAATTCAGTTCCTGTTTAGCCAAGTTTACATTCCGTGTATTAGTGATATCTTATGATGTTTCTTTTTCTTTGTGACTTATTTCACTTAGAATCATCGTACCTGAATCCACTCATTATGCTGCTACTGGCCTGATGACATAGATTTCATTGCTGAGTGATATTGCATTGTACGTAAGTACCACAACTTCTTTATCCATTTTTCGCTTTCTGCGATATTGAACTTGTACCGTAAACGAGGTTCTTGTAAACAGAGCCGTCCCAAACTTTGGGGTGGCTGTGTCTTTTTGATTTTAATTTCCCTAACTATAGGACCATAAGTGGAAGTGCCCTAGGCTCTGTTGCTTTGTTTTTTAGATGTTTCAGGAAACACCATACACTTCTCCAGAGTGGCTGTTGGTAATTTACATCCCGCCCATCAGCATAAGAAGGCTCCCAGTTCTCCATGTCCTGTCCTGCCTTTGTGGATTTTACACTTTTTTCAGATGACCCTTTTGACCGGGGGGCAGTGAGACTTCATTGTAGTGCAGATTTCCTTTGCAAGCTTGCTTGGTTGGCCAAAAATGGCGTATGCGTTTTTTCTTGAATATATTCAGGAAAAAACGCATATGCCCTTTTTGGCCAAGTGCATCATGTGGACTTTCTGCCTCTTTTCCTATGCTTTACATGCAATTCCAGTCTACCTCCTGAAATCGGTTTCCTGCAATTCTGCCCCGCTTTCAAGTCCTCTTGGCTGCCTTACTTCAGTATATTTTTGGACGATAGCTGTCATTTATAACTCTGCAGGTTTGTGAATTACAGTGCCCCTGAGCTCCTTTCTTCAACTCGCTTTCTTGTGAGCTGGCCGCAACACCGCAGGATTGCTTCAGGCCCTAGTGTGGTTCCGGCATGGCATGCTGAGCCTTTGGTTAAATCCTCTTCCTGGTGGGAAATGAGAGTTAAATTTGCCCGGCCAGACACCTCCAGCTAGTCTCTCATTGGTTCTCCCTATTCCTGTTCATTTTCCACAGAAATTGCACACTGGGCCAAACAGGAGTTTAAAGGCACTGACTCTCCAAGTGGAGAGAGTGTTAGTAAAGCGTCTGGAATGTTGCACCCGAGTACCAGGGCACGAAAACTGAGACACATTTGAACACGTTTCCCGATCACATGGTGGATCATACTCTGGGATCCATATGCATGTTTTAGCTGAAGGAAGAATCCCATAAACCTGGAGAATTGAGATCCATGGAATGGGTACCATGCAATATGACTTCAAAGGTTCTGCATTTGCTCACCGAACCTCACCAATCCTATCACTGCTGCGTTTATGCCACTGTACAAACGCTGGTTTCTCTTTCGGAGACATATAAATCCATAGGTTTTAAGATTCTTACTAGTCAGGTATATTCTTAGGCGTTTAATATGGGGTGTTGAATCCACTTCATTGAGAAAGGAGTACCTCTTCTCTATTACATATTTGGCTTATGGAACGGCATCTGTGCTAATTTCACTCTCTGCTTTTATGCAGCACCCCAACCCACCTTTCCCGTTAAGCAAGCATAAGTTGGTTTTCTACATTTGAGACCCTGTTCTATTTTGTAATTCAGTTCCTGTGTGGACAAGTTTACATTCCGTGTATTAGTGATAACTTATGATGTTTCTTTTTCTGTGTGATTTATTTCACTTAGAATCATCGTACCTGAATCTACTCATTATGCTGCTAAGGGCCTGATGACATAGATTTCATTGCTGAGTGATATTGCATTGTACGTAAGTACCTCAACTTCTTTATCCATTTCTCGATTTCTGCGATATTGAACTTGTACCGAAAATGCGGTTCTTGTAAGCAGAGCCGTCCCAAACTTTAGGGTGGCTGTGTCTTTTTTATTTTAATTTCCCTAATCTATAGGACCATAAGTGGAAGTGCCCTAGGCTCTGTTGCTTTGTTTTTTAGATGTTTCAGGAAACACCATACACTTCTCCAGAGTGGCTGTTGGCAATTTACATCGCACCCATCAGCATAACAAGGCTCCCAGTTCTCCATGGCCTGTCCTGCCTTTGTGGATTTTACACTTTTTTCAGATGGCCCTTTTGACCGGGGGGCAGTGAGACTTCATTGTAGTGCAGATTTCGTTTGCAAGCTTGCTTGGTTGGCCAAAAAGTGCGTATGCTTTTTTTCTTGAATATATTCAGGAAAAAACGTATATGCCCTATTGGCCAAGTGCATCATTGTGGACGTTCTGCCTCTTTTCCTATGCTTTACATGCAATTCCAGTCTACCTCCTGAAATCGGTTTCCTGCAATTCTGCCCCGATTTCAAGTCCTCTTGGCAGCCTTACTTCAATATATTTTTGGACGATAGCTGTCATTTATAACTCTGCAGGTTTCTGAATTACAGGGCCCCTGAGCTCCTTTCTTCAACTCGCTTTCTTGTGAGCTGGCCGCAACACCGCAGGATTGCTTCAGGCCCTAGTGTGGTTCCGGCATGGCATGCTGAGCCTTTGGTTAATTCCTCTTCCTGGTGGGTAATGACAGTTAAATTTGCCCGTCCAGACACCTCCAGCTAGTCTCTCATTGGTTCTCCCTATTCCTGTTCATTTTCTGAAGAAATTGCAAACTGGGCCAAACAGGAGGTTAAAGGCACTGACTCTCCAAGTGGGGAGAGTGTTAGTAAAGCGTCTGGAATGTTGCACCCGAGTACCAGGGGACGAAAACTGAGACACATTTGAACACGTTTCCCGATCACACGGTGGATCATACTCTGTGTTCCACGTGCATGTTTTAGCTGAAGGAAGAATCCCTTACACCTGGAGAGTTGAGACCCATGGAATGGGTACCATGCAATATGACTTCAAAGGGTCTGCGTTTTCTCACCGAACCTCACCAATCCTATCACTGCTGCGTTTATGCCGCTGTACACACGCTGGTTTCTCTTTCGGAGAAATATAAATCCATAGGTTTTAAGATTCTTACTAGTCAGGTATATTCTTAGGCGTTTAATATGGGGTGTTGAGTCCACTTCGTTGAGCAAGGAGTAGCTCTTGTCTATTACATATTTGGCTTAGGGAATGCTTTCTGTGCTAATTTCAATCTCTGGTTTTATGCAGCACCCCAACTCACCTTTCCCTTAAGCAAGCATAGGTTGGTTTTCTACATTTGAGACCCTATTCTGTTTTGTAATTCAGTTCCTGTGTAGCCAAGTTTACATTCCGTGTATTAGTGATACCTTATGATGTTTCTTTTTCTGTGTGACTTATTTCACTTAGAATCATCGTACCTGAATCCACTCATTATGCTGCTACTGGCCTAATGACATAGATTTCATTGCTGAGTGATATTGCATTGTATGTAAGTACCACAACTTCTTTATCCATTTTTCGCTTTCTGCAATATTGAACTTGTACCGTAAACGAGGTTCTTGCAAACAGAGCCGTCCCAAACTTTGGGGTGGCTGTGTCTTTTTGATTTTAATTTCCCTAATCTATAGGACCATCAGTGGAAGTGCCCTAGGCTCTGTTGCTTTGTTTTTTAGATGTTTCAGGATTTTACACTTTTTTCAAATGGCCCTTTTGACTGGGGGGCAGTGAGACTTCATTGTAGTGCAGATTTCCTTTGCAAGCTTGCTTGGTTGGCCAAAAAGTGCGTATGCGTTTTTTCCTGAGTATATTCAGGAAAAAACGCATACGCCCTTTTTGGACAAGTGCATCATTGTGGACGTTCTGCCTCTTTTCCTATGCTTTACATGCAATTCCAGTCTACCTCCTGAAATCGGTTTCCTGCAATTCTGCCCCAATTTCAAGTCCTCTTGCCAGCCTTACTTCAATATATTTTTGGACGATAGCTGTCATTTATAACTCTGCAGGTTTGTCAATTACAGGGCCCCTGAGCTCCATTCTTCAACTCGCTTTCTTGTGAGCTGGCCGCAACAGCGCAGGATTGCTTCCGGCCGTAGTGTGGTTCCGGCATGGCACGCTGAGCCTTTGGTTAATTCCTCTTCCTGGTGGGAAATGAGAGTTAAATTTGCCCGTCCAGACACCACCAACTAGTCTCTCAGTGGCTCTCCCTATTCCTGTTCATTTTCCGCAGAAATTGCAAACTGGGCCAAACAGGAGGTTAAAGGCCCTGACTCTCCAAGTGGCGAGAGTGTTAGTAAAGCGTCTGGAATGTTGCACCTGAGTACCAGGGGACGAAAACTGAGACACATTAGAACATGTTTCCCGATCACACGGTGGATCATACTCTGGGTTCCACATGCATGTTTTAGCTGAAGGAAGAATCCCTTAAACCTGGAGAGTTGAGACCCATGGAATGGGTACCATGCAATATGACTTCAAAGGGTCTGCATTTGCAAACCGAACCTCACCAATCCTATCACTGCTGCATTTATGCCACTGTACACACACTTGATTCTCTTTCAGAGACATATAAATCCATAGGTTTTAAGATTCTTACTAGTCAGGTATATTCTTAGGTGTTTAATATGGGGTGTTGAGTCCACTTCGTTGAGCAAGCAGTAGCTCTTGTTTATTACATATTTGGCTTATGGAAAGGTATCTGTGTTAATTTCAATCTCTGGTTTTATGCAGCACCCCAACTCACCTTTCCTCTTAAGCAAGCATAAGTTGGTTTTCTACATTTGAGACCCTATTCTGTTTTGTAATTCAGTTCCTGTTTAGCCAAGTTTACATTCCGTGTATTAGTGATATCTTATGATGTTTCTTTTTCTTTGTGACTTATTTCACTTAGAATCATCGTACCTGAATCCACTCATTATGCTGCTACTGGCCTGATGACATAGATTTCATTGCTGAGTGATATTGCATTGTACGTAAGTACCACAACTTCTTTATCCATTTTTCGCTTTCTGCGATATTGAACTTGTACCATAAACGAGGTTCTTGTAAACAGATCCGTCCCAAACTTTGGGGTGGCTGTGTCTTTTTGATTTTAATTTCCCTAATCTATAGGACCATAAGTGGATGTGCCCTAGGCTCTGTTGCTTTGTTTTTTAGATGTTTCAGGAAACACCATACCCTTCTGCAGAGTGGCTGTTGGCAATTTACATCCCGCCCATCAGCATAAGAAGGCTCCCAGTTCTCCATGGCCTGTCCTGCCTTTCTGGATTTTACACTTTTTTCAGATGGCCCTTTTGACCGGTGGGCAGTGAGACTTCATTGTAGTGCAGATTTCCTTTGCAAGCTTGCTTGGTTGGCCAAAAAGGGCGTATGCGTTTTTTCCTGAATATATTCAGGAAAAAACGCATACGCCCTTTTTGGCCAAGTGCATCATTGTGGACGTTCTGCCTCTTTTCCTATGCTTTACATGCAATTCCAGTCTACCTCCTGAAATCGGTTTCCTGCAATTCTGCCCCGCTTTCAAGTCCTCTTGGCAGCCTTACTTCAATATATTTTTGGACGATAGCTGTCATTTATAACTCTGCAGGTTTGTGAATTACAGGGCCCCTGAGCTCCTTTTTTCAACTTGCTTTCTTGTGAGCTGGCCGCAACACCGCAGGATTGCTTCAGGCCCTAGTGTGGTTCCGGCATGGCATGCTGAGCCTTTGGTTAAATCCTCTTCCTGGTGGGAAATGAGAGTTAAATTTGCCCGGCCAGACACCTCCAGCTAGTCTCTCATTGGTTCTCCCTATTCCTGTTCATTTTCCACAGAAATTGCACACTGGGCCAAACAGGAGTTTAAAGGCACTGACTCTCCAAGTGGAGAGAGTGTTAGTAAAGCGTCTGGAATGTTGCACCCGAGTACCAGGGCACGAAAACTGAGACACATTTGAACACGTTTCCCGATCACATGGTGGATAATACTCTGGGATCCATATGCATGTTTTAGCTGAAGGAAGAATCCCATAAACCTGGAGAATTGAGATCCATGGAATGGGTACCATGCAATATGACTTCAAAGGTTCTGCATTTGCTCACCGAACCTCACCAATCCTATCACTGCTGCGTTTATGCCGCTGTACAAACGCTGGTTTCTCTTTCGGAGACATATAAATCCATAGGTTTTAAGATTCTTACTAGTCAGGTATATTCTTAGGCGTTTAATATGGGGTGTTGAATCCACTTCATTGAGAAAGGAGTACCTCTTCTCTATTACATATTTGGCTTATGGAACGGCATCTGTGCTAATTTCACTCTCTGCTTTTATGCAGCACCCCAACCCACCTTTCCCGTTAAGCAAGCATAAGTTGGTTTTCTACATTTGAGACCCTGTTCTATTTTGTAATTCAGTTCCTGTGTGGACAAGTTTACATTCCGTGTATTAGTGATAACTTATGATGTTTCTTTTTCTGTGTGATTTATTTCACTTAGAATCATCGTACCTGAATCTACTCATTATGCTGCTAAGGGCCTGATGACATAGATTTCATTGCTGAGTGATATTGCATTGTACGTAAGTACCTCAACTTCTTTATCCATTTCTCGATTTCTGCGATATTGAACTTGTACCGAAAATGCGGTTCTTGTAAGCAGAGCCGTCCCAAACTTTAGGGTGGCTGTGTCTTTTTTATTTTAATTTCCCTAATCTATAGGACCATAAGTGGAAGTGCCCTAGGCTCTGTTGCTTTGTTTTTTAGATGTTTCAGGAAACACCATACACTTCTCCAGAGTGGCTGTTGGCAATTTACATCGCACCCATCAGCATAACAAGGCTCCCAGTTCTCCATGGCCTGTCCTGCCTTTGTGGATTTTACACTTTTTTCAGATGGCCCTTTTGACCGGGGGGCAGTGAGACTTCATTGTAGTGCAGATTTCGTTTGCAAGCTTGCTTGGTTGGCCAAAAAGTGCGTATGCTTTTTTTCTTGAATATATTCAGGAAAAAACGTATACGCCCTATTGGCCAAGTGCATCATTGTGGACGTTCTGCCTCTTTTCCTATGCTTTACATGCAATTCCAGTCTACCTCCTGAAATCGGTTTCCTGCAATTCTGCCCCGATTTCAAGTCCTCTTGGCAGCCTTACTTCAATATATTTTTGGACGATAGCTGTCATTTATAACTCTGCAGGTTTCTGAATTACAGGGCCCCTGAGCTCCTTTCTTCAACTCGCTTTCTTGTGAGCTGGCCGCAACACCGCAGGATTGCTTCAGGCCCTAGTGTGGTTCCGGCATGGCATGCTGAGCCTTTGGTTAATTCCTCTTCCTGGTGGGTAATGACAGTTAAATTTGCCCGTCCAGACACCTCCAGCTAGTCTCTCATTGGTTCTCCCTATTCCTGTTCATTTTCTGAAGAAATTGCAAACTGGGCCAAACAGGAGGTTAAAGGCACTGACTCTCCAAGTGGGGAGAGTGTTAGTAAAGCGTCTGGAATGTTGCACCCGAGTACCAGGGGACGAAAACTGAGACACATTTGAACACGTTTCCCGATCACACGGTGGATCATACTCTGGGTTCCACGTGCATGTTTTAGCTGAAGGAAGAATCCCTTACACCTGGAGAGTTGAGACCCATGGAATGGGTACCATGCAATATGACTTCAAAGGGTCTGCGTTTTCTCACCGAACCTCACCAATCCTATCACTGCTGCGTTTATGCCGCTGTACACACGCTGGTTTCTCTTTCGGAGAAATATAAATCCATAGGTTTTAAGATTCTTACTAGTCAGGTATATTCTTAGGCGTTTAATATGGGGTGTTGAGTCCACTTCGTTGAGCAAGGAGTAGCTCTTGTCTATTACATATTTGGCTTAGGGAATGCTTTCTGTGCTAATTTCAATCTCTGGTTTTATGCAGCACCCCAACTCACCTTTCCCTTAAGCAAGCATAGGTTGGTTTTCTACATTTGAGACCCTATTCTGTTTTGTAATTCAGTTCCTGGGTAGCCAAGTTTACATTCCGTGTATTAGTGATACCTTATGATGTTTCTTTTTCTGTGTGACTTATTTCACTTAGAATCATCGTACCTGAATCCACTCATTATGCTGCTACTTGCCTAATGACATAGATTTCATTGCTGAGTGATATTGCATTGTACGTAAGTACCACAACTTCTTTATCCATTTTTCGCTTTCTGCAATATTGAACTTGTACCGTAAACGAGGTTCTTGCAAACAGAGCCGTCCCAAACTTTGGGGTGGCTGTGTCTTTTTGATTTTAATTTCCCTAATCTATAGGACCATCAGTGGAAGTGCCCTAGGCTCTGTTGCTTTGTTTTTTAGATGTTTCAGGATTTTACACTTTTTTCAAATGGCCCTTTTGACTGGGGGGCAGTGAGACTTCATTGTAGTGCAGATTTCCTTTGCAAGCTTGCTTGGTTGGCCAAAAAGTGCGTATGCGTTTTTTCCTGAGTATATTCAGGAAAAAACGCATACGCCCTTTTTGGACAAGTGCATCATTGTGGACGTTCTGCCTCTTTTCCTATGCTTTACATGCAATTCCAGTCTACCTCCTGAAATCGGTTTCCTGCAATTCTGCCCCAATTTCAAGTCCTCTTGCCAGCCTTACTTCAATATATTTTTGGACGATAGCTGTCATTTATAACTCTGCAGGTTTGTGAATTACAGGGCCCCTGAGCTCCTTTCTTCAACTCGCTTTCTTGTGAGCTGGCCGCAACAGCGCAGGATTGCTTCCGGCCGTAGTGTGGTTCCGGCATGGCACGCTGAGCCTTTGGTTAATTCGTCTTCCTGGTGGGAAATGAGAGTTAAATTTGCCCGTCCAGACACCTCCAGGTAGTCTCTCATTGGTTCTCCCTATTCCTGTACATTTTCCGCAGAAATTGCAAACTGGGCCAAACAGGAGTTTAAAGTCACTGACTCTCCAAGTGGGGAGAGTGTTAGTAAAGCGTCTGGAATGTTGCACCCGAGTACCAGGGGACGAAAACTGAGACACATTTGAACACGTTCCCCGATCACACGTTGGATCATACTCTGGGATCCACATGCATGTTTTAGCTGAAGGAAGAATCCCTTAAACCTGGAGAGTTGAGACCCATGGAATGGGTACCATGCAATATGACTTCAAAGGGTCTGCATTTGCTCACCGAACCTCACCAATCCGATCACTGCTGCGTTTATGCCGCTGTACACACGCTTGATTCTCTTTCAGAGACATATAAATCCATAGGTTTTAAGATTCTTACTAGTCAGGTATATTCTTAGGCGTTTAATATGGGGTGTTGAGTCCACTTCGTTGAGCAAGCAGTAGCTCTTGTCTATTACATATTTGGCTTATGGAAAGGTATCTGTGTTAATTTCAATCTCTGGTTTTATGCAGCACCCCAACTCACCTTTCCCCTTAAGCAAGCATAAGTTGGTTTTCTACATTTGAGACCCTGTTCTGTTTTGTAATTCAGTTCCTGTGTAGCCAAGTTTACATTCCGTGTATTAGTGTTACCTTATGATGTTTCTTTTTCTGTGTGACTTATTTCACTTAGAATCATCGTACCTGAATCCACGCATTATGCTGCTACTGGCCTGATGACATAGATTTCATTGCTGAGGGATATTGCATTGTACGTATGTACCACAACTTCTTTATCCATTTTTCGCTTTCTGCGATATTGAACTTGTACCGTAAACGAGGTTCTTGTAAACAGAGCCGTCCCAAACTTTGGGGTGGCTGTGTCTTTTTGATTTTAAATTCCCTAAGCTATAGGACCATAAGTGGAAGTGCCCTAGGCTCTGTGGCTTTGTTTTTTAGATGTTTCAGGAAACACCATACACTTCTCCAGAGTGGCTGTTGGCAATTTACATACCACCCATCAGCATAAGAAGGCTCCCAGTTCTCCATGGCCTGTCCTGCCTTTCTGGATTTTACACTTTTTTCAGATGGCCCTTTTGACCGGGGGGCAGTGAGACTTCATTGTAGTGCAGATTTCCTTTGCAAGCTTGCTTGGTTGGCCAAAAAGTGCGTATGCATTTTTTCCTGAGTATATTCAGGAAAAAACGCATACGCCCTTTTTGGCCAAGTGCATCATTGTGGACTTTCTGCCTCTTTTCCTATGCTTTACATGCAATTCCTGTCTACCTCCTGAAATCGGTTTCCTGCAATTCTGCCCCGCTTTCAAGTCCTCTTGCCAGCCTTACTTCAATATATTTTTGGACGATAGCTGTCATTTATAACTCTGCAGGTTTGTCAATTACAGGGTCCCTGAGCTCCTTTCTTCAACTCGCTTTCTTGTGAGCTGGCCGCAACACCGCAGGATTGCTTCAGGCCCCAGTGTGGTTCTGGCATGTCTCGCTGAGCCTTTGGTTAATTCCTCTTCCTGGTGGGAAATGAGAGTTAAATTTGCCCGTCCAGACACCTCCAGCTAGTCTCTCATTGGTTCTCCCTATTCCTGTTCATTTTCCGCAGAAATTGCAAACTGGGGCAAACAGGAGGTTAAAGGCACTGACTCTCCAAGTGGGGAGAGTGTTAGTAAAGCGTCTGGAATGTTGCACCCGAGTACCAGGGGACGAAAACTGAGACACATTTGAACACGTTTCCCGATCACACGGTGGATCATACTCTGGGTTCCACATGTATGTTTTAGCTGAAGGAAGAATCCCTTAAACCTGGAGAGTTGAGACCCATGGAATGGGTACCATGCAATATGACTTCAAAGGGTCTGCATTTGCTCACCGAACCTCACCAATCCTATCACTGCTGCGTTTATGCCGCTGTACACACGCTTGATTCTCTTTCGGAGACATATAAATCCATAGGTTTTAAGATTCTTACTAGTCAGGTATATTCTTAGGCGTTTAATATGGGGTGTTGAGTCCACTTCGTTGAGGAAGCAGTAGCTCTTGTCTATTACATATTTGGCTTATGGAAAGGTATCTGTGCTAATTTCAATCTCTGGTTTTATGCAGCACCCCAACTCACCTTTCCACTTAAGCAAGCATAAGTTGGTTTTCTACATTTGAGACCCTATTCTGTTTTGTAATTCAGTTCCTGTGTAGCCAAGTTTATATTCCGTGTATTAGTGATAACTTATGATGTTTCTTTTTCTGTGTGACTTATTTCACTTAAAATCATCGTACCTGAATCCACTCATTATGCTGCTACTGGCCTGATGACATAGATTTCATTGCTGAGGGATATTGCATTGTACGTAAGTACCACAACTTCTTTATCCATTTTTCGCTTTCTGCGATATTGAACTTGTACCGTAAACGGGGTTCTTGTAAACAGAGCCGTCCCAAACTTTGGGGTGGCTGTGTCTTTTTGATTTTAATTTCCCTAAGCTATAGGACCATAAGTGGAAGTGCCCTAGGCTCTGTTGCTTTGTTTTTTAGATGTTTCAGGAAACACCATACACTTCTCCAGAGTGGCTGTTGGCAATTTACATCCCGCCCATCAGCATAAGAAGGCTCCCATTTCTCCATGGCCTGTCCTGCCTTTCTGGATTTTACACTTTTTTCAGATGGCCCTTTTGACCGGGGGGCAGTGAGACTTCATTGTAGTGCAGATTTCCTTTGCAAGCTTGCTTGGTTGGCCAAAAAGGGCGTATGCGTTTTTTCCTGAATATATTCAGGAAAAAACGCATACGCCCTTTTTGGCCAAGTGCATCATTGTGGACGTTCTGCCTCTTTTCCTATGCTTTACATGCAATTCCAGTCTACCTCCTGAAATCGGTTTCCTGCAATTCTGCCCCGCTTTCAAGTCCTCTTGGCAGCCTTACTTCAATATATTTTTGGACGACAGCTGTCATTTATAACTCTGCAAGTTTGTGAATTACACGGTCCCTGAGCTCCTTTCTTCAACTCGCTTTCTTGTGAGCTGGCCGCAACACCGCAGAATTGCTTCAGGCCCTATTGTGATTCCCGCATGGCACGCTGAGCCTTTGGTTAATTCCTCTTCCTGGTGGGAAATGAGAGTTAAATTTGCCCGTCCAGGCACCTCCAGCTAGTCTCTCATTGGTTCTCCCTATTCCTGTTCATTTTCCGCAGAAATTGCAAACTGGGCCAAACAGGAGGTTAAAGGCACTGACTCTCCAAGTGGGGAGAGTGTTAGTAAAGCTTCTGGAATGTTGCACCCGAGTACCAGGGGACGAAAACTGAGACACATTTGAACATGTTTCCCGATCAAACGGTGGATCATACTCTGGGTTCCACATGCATGTTTTAGCTGAAGGAAGAATCCCTTAAACCTGGAGATTTGAGAACCATGGAATGAGTACCATGTAATATGACTTCAAAGGGTCTGCATTTGCTCACCGAACCTCACCAATCCTATCACTGCTGCGTTTATGCCGCTGTACACACGCTTGATTCTCTTTCGGAGACATATAAATCCATAGGTTTTAAGATTCTTACTAGTCAGGTATATTCTTAGGCGTTTAATATGGGGTGTTGAGTCCACTTCATTGAGCAAGCAGTAGCTCTTGTCTATTACATGTTTGGCTTATGGAATGGTATCTGTGCTAATTTCAATCTCTGGTTTTATGCAGCACCCCAACTCACCTTTCCTCTTAAGCAAGCATAAGTTGGTTTTCTACATTTGAGACCCTATTCTGTTTTGTAATTCAGTTCCTGTTTAGCCAAGTTTATATTCCGTGTATTAGTGATATCTTATGAAGTTTCTTTTTCTTTGTGACTTATTTCACTTAGAATCATCGTACCTGAATCCACTCATTATGCTGCTACTGGCCTGATGACATAGATTTCATTGCTGAGTGATATTGCATTGTACGTAAGTACCACAACTTCTTTATCCATTTTTCGCTTTCTGCGATATTGAACTTGTACCATAAACGAGGTTCTTGTAAACAGAGCCGTCCCAAACTTTGGGGTGGCTGTGTCTTTTTGATTTTAATTTCCCTAATCTAAAGGACCATAAGTGGATGTGCCCTAGGCTCTGTTGCTTTGTTTTTTAGATGTTTCAGGAAACACCATACCCTTCTGCAGAGTGGCTGTTGGCAATTTACATCCCGCCCATCAGCATAAGAAGGCTCCCTGTTCTCCATGGCCTGTCCTGCCTTTCTGGATTTTACACTTTTTTCAGATGGCCCTTTTGACCGGTGGGCAGTGAGACTTCATTGTAGTGCAGATTTCCTTTGCAAGCTTGCTTGGTTGGCCAAAAAGTGCGTATGCGTTTTTTCCTGAATATATTCAGGAAAAAACGCATACGCCCTTTTTGGCCCAGTGCATCATTGTGGACGTTCTGCCTCTTTTTCTATGCTTTACATGCAATTCCAGTCTACCTCCTGAAATCGGTTTCCTGCAATTCTGCCCCGCTTTCAAGTCCTCTTGGCAACCTTACTTCAATATATTTATGGACGATAGCTGTCATTTATAACTCTGCAGGTTTGTGAATTACAGGGCCCCTGAGCTCCTTTCTTCAACTCGCTTTCTTGTGAGCTGGCCGCAACACCGCAGGATTGCTTCAGGCCCTAGTGTGGTTCCGGCATGGCACGATGAGCCTTTGGTTAATTCCTCTTCCTGGTGGGAAATGAGAGTTAAATTTGCCCGTCCAGACACCTCCAGCTAGTCTCTCATTGGTTCTCCCTATTCCTGTTCATTTTCCGCAGAAATTGCAAACTGGGCCAAACAGGAGGTTAAAGGCACTGACTCTCCAAGTGGGGAGAGTGTTAGTAAAGCTTCTGGAATGTTGCACCCGAGTACCAGGGGACGAAAACTGAGACACATTTGAACACGTTTCCCGATCACACGGTGGATCATACTCTGGGTTCCACATACATGTTTTAGCTGAAGGAAGAATCCCTTAAACCTGGAGAGTTGAGACCCATGGAATGGGTACCATGCAATATGACTTCAAAGGGTCTGCATTTACTCACCGAACCTCACCAAACCGATTACAGCTGCGTTTATGCCGCTGTACACACGCTTGATTCTCTTTCGGAGACATAAAAATCCATAGGTTTTAAGATTCTTACTAGTCAGGTATATTCTTAGGCGTTTAATATGGGGTGTTGAGTCCACTTCGTTGAGCAAGCAGTAGCTCTTGTCTATTACATATTTGGCTTATGGAAAGGTATCTGTGTTAATTTCAATCTCTGGTTTTATGCAGCACCCCAACTCACCTTTCCCCTTAAGCAAGCATAAGTTGGTTTTCTACATTTGAGACCCTATTCTGTTTTGTAATTCAGTTCCTGTGTAGCCAAGTTTACATTCCGTGTATTAGTGATACCTTATGATGTTTCTTTTTCTGTGT
Source organism: Pseudorca crassidens (assembly GCF_039906515.1). Taxonomy (NCBI): domain Eukaryota; kingdom Metazoa; phylum Chordata; class Mammalia; order Artiodactyla; family Delphinidae; genus Pseudorca; species Pseudorca crassidens. Next base: position 1,050,100 of record NW_027136317.1, read on the forward strand.
GACTTATTTCACTTAGAATCATCGTACCTGAATCCACTCATTATGCTGCTACTGGCCTGATGACATAGATTTCATTGCTGAGGGATATTGCATTGTACGTATGTACCACAACTTCTTTATCCATTTTTCGCTTTCTGCGATATTGAACTTGTACCGTAAACGAGGTTCTTGTAAATAGAGCCGTCCCAACTTTGGGGTGGCTGTGTCTTTTTGATTTTAAATTCCCTAAGCTATAGGACCATAAGTGGAAGTGCGCTAGGCTCTGTGGCTTTGTTTTTTAGATGTTTCAGGAAACACCATACACTTCTCCAGAGTGGCTGTTGGCAATTTACATGCCACCCATCAGCATAAGAAGGCTCCCAGTTCTCCATGGCCTGTCCTGCCTTTCTGGATTTTACACTTTTTTCAGATGGCCCTTTTGACCGGGGGGCAGTGAGACTTCATTGTAGTGCAGATTTCCTTTGCAAGCTTGCTTGGTTGGCCAAAAAGTGCGTATGCATTTTTTCCTGAGTATATTCAGGAAAAAACGCATACGCCCTTTTTGGCCAAGTGCATCATTGTGGACTTTCTGCCTCTTTTCCTATGCTTTACATGCAATTCCTGTCTACCTCCTGAAATCGGTTTCCTGCAATTCTGCCCCGCTTTCAAGTCCTCTTGCCAGCCTTACTTCAATATATTTTTGGACGATAGCTGTCATTTATAACTCTGCAGGTTTGTCAATTACAGGGTCCCTGAGCTCCTTTCTTCAACTCGCTTTCTTGTGAGCTGGCCGCAACACCGCAGGATTGCTTCAGGCCCTAGTGTGGTTCTGGCATGTCTCGCTGAGCCTTTGGTTAATTCCTCTTCCTGGTTGGAAATGAGAGTTAAATTTGCCCGTCCAGACACCTGAAGCTAGTCTCTCATTGGTTCTCCCTATTCCTGTTCATTTTCCGCAGAAATTGCAAACTGGGCCAAACAGGAGGTTAAAGGCACTGACTCTCCAAGTGGGGAGAGTGTTAGTAAAGCGTCTGGAATGTTGCACCCGAGTACCAGGGGACGAAAACTGAGACACATTTGAACACGTTTCCCGATCACACGGTGGATCATACTCTGGGTTCCACATGCATGTTTTAGCTGAAGGAAGAATCCCTTAAACCTGGAGAGTTGAGAACCATGGAATGGGTACCATGCAATATGACTTCAAAGGGTCTGCATTTGCTCACCGAACCTCACCAATCCTATCACTGCTGCGTTTATGCCGCTGTACACACGCTTGATTCTCTTTCGGAGACATATAAATCCATAGGTTTTAAGATTCTTACTAGTCAGGTATATTCTTAGGCGTTTAATATGGGGTGTTGAGTCCACTTCGTTGAGGAAGCAGTAGCTCTTGTCTATTACATATTTGGCTTATGGAAAGGTATCTGTGCTAATTTCAATCTCTGGTTTTATGCAGCACCCCAACTCACCTTTCCACTTAAGCAAGCATAAGTTGGTTTTCTACATTTGAGACCCTATTCTGTTTTGTAATTCAGTTCCTGTGTAGCCAAGTTTATATTCCGTGTATTAGTGATAACTTATGATGTTTCTTTTTCTGTGTGACTTATTTCACTTAAAATCATCGTACCTGAATCCACTCATTATGCTGCTACTGGCCTGATGACAGAGATTTCATTGCTGAGGGATATTGCATTGTACGTAAGTACCACAACTTCTTTATCCATTTTTCGCTTTCTGCGATATTGAACTTGTACCGTAAACGGGGTTCTTGTAAACAGAGCCGTCCCAAACTTTGGGGTGGCTGTGTCTTTTTGATTTTAATTTCCCTAAGCTATAGGACCATAAGTGGAAGTGCCCTAGGCTCTGTTGCTTTGTTTTTTAGATGTTTCAGGAAACACCATACACTTCTCCAGAGTGGCTGTTGGCAATTTACATCCCGCCCATCAGCATAAGAAGGCTCCCATTTCTCCATGGCCTGTCTTGCCTTTCTGGATTTTACACTTTTTTCAGATGGCCCTTTTGACCGGGGGGCAGTGAGACTTCATTGTAGTGCAGATTTCCTTTGCAAGCTTGCTTGGTTGGCCAAAAAGGGCGTATGCGTTTTTTCCTGAATATATTCAGGAAAAAACGCATACGCCCTTTTTGGCCAAGTGCATCATTGTGGACGTTCTGCCTCTTTTCCTATGCTTTACATGCAATTCCAGTCTACCTCCTGAAATCGGTTTCCTGCAATTCTGCCCCGCTTTCAAGTCCTCTTGCCAGCCTTACTTCAATATATTTTTGGACGATAGCTGTCATTTATAACTCTGCAAGTTTGTGAATTACAGGGCCCCTGAGCTCCTTTCTTCAACTCGCTTTCTTGTGAGCTGGCCGCAACACCGCAGGATTGCTTCAGGCCCTAGTGTGGTTCCGGCATGGCACGCTGAGCCTTTGGTTAATTCCTCTTCCTGGTGGGAAATGAGAGTTAAATTTGCCCGTCCAGACACCTCCAGCTAGTCTCTCATTGGTTCTCCCTATTCCTGTTCATTTTCCGCAGAAATTGCAAACTGGGCCAAACAGGAGGTTAAAGGCCCTGACTCTCCAAGTGGCGAGAGTGTTAGTAAAGCGTCTGGAATGTTGCACCTGAGTACCAGGGGACGAAAATTGAGACACATTTGAACACATTTCCCGATCACACGGTGGATCATACTCTGGGTTCCACATGCATGTTTTAGCTGAAGGAAGAATCCCTTAAACCTGGAGAGTTGAGAACCATGGAATGGGTACCATGCAATATGACTTCAAAGGGTCTGCATTTGCTCACCAAACCTCACCAATCCTATCACTGCTGCGTTTATGCCACTGTACACACGCTTGATTCTCTTTCGGAGACATATAAATCCATAGGTTTTAAGATTCTTACTAGTCAGGTATATTCTTAGGCGTTTAATATGGGGTGTTGAGTCCACTTCGTTGAGCAAGGAGTAGCTCTTGTCTATTACATATTTGGCTTATGGAAAGGTATCTGTGTTAATTTCAATCTCTGGTTTTATGCAGAACCCCAACTCACCTTTCCCCTTAAGCAAGCATATGTTGGTTTTCTACATTTGAGACCCTATTCTGTTTTGTAATTCAGTTCCTGTGTAGCCAAGTTTACATTCCGTGTATTAGTGATATCTTATGATGTTTCTTTTTCTGTGAGACTTATTTCACTTAGAATCATCGTACCTGAATCCACTCATTATGCTGCTACTGGCCTGATGACATAGATTTCATTGCTGAGTGATATTGCATTGTACGTAAGTACCACAACTTCTTTATCCATTTTTCGCTTTCTGCAATATTGAACTTGTACCGTAAACGAGGTTCTTGTACACAGAGCCTTCCCAAACTTTAGGGTGTCTGTGTTTTTTTGATTTTAATTTCCCTAATCTATAGGACCATAAGTGGAAGTGCCCTAGGCTCTGTTGTTTTGTTTTTTAGATGTTTCAGGAAACACCATACACTTCTCCAGAGTGGCTGTTGGCAATTTACATCCCGCCCATCAGCATAACAAGGCTCCCAGTTCTCCATGGCCAGTCCTGCCTTTCTGGACTTTACACTTTTTTCAGATGGCCCTTTTGACCAGGGGGCAGTGAGACTTCATTGTAGTGCAGATTTCCTTTGCAAGCTTCCTTGGTTGGCCAAAAAGGGCGTCTGCGTTTTTTCCTGAATATATTCAGGAAAAACGCAGACGCCCTTTTTGGCCAAGTGCATCATTGTGGACGTTCTGCCTCTTTTCCTATGCTTTACATGCAATTCCAGTCTACCTCCTGAAATCGGTTTCCCGCAATTCTGCCCCGCTTTCAAGTCCTTTGGCAGCCTTACTTCAATATATTTTTGGACGATAGCTGTCATTTATAACTCTGCAGGTTTGTGAATTACAGGGTCCCTTAGCTCCTTTCTTCAACTCGCTTTCTTGTGAGCTGGCCACAACACTGCAGGATTGCTTCAGGCCCTACTGTGGTTCCGGCATGGCATGCTGAGCCTTTGGTTAATTCCTCTTCGTGGTGGGAAATGAGAGTTAAATTTGCCCGTCCAGACACCTCCAGCTAGTCTCTCATTGGTTCTCCCTATTCCTGTTCGTTTTCCGCAGAAAATGCAAACTGGGTCAAACAGGAGTTTAAAGGCACTGACTCTCCAAGTGGGGAGAGTGTTAGTAAAGCGTCTGGAATGTTGCACCCGAGTACCAGGGGACGAAAACTGAGACACAATTGAACACGTTTCCCGATCACACGGTGGATCATACTCTGGGTTCCACATGCATATTTTAGCTGAAGGAAGAATCCCTTAAACCTGGAGAGCTGAGACCCATGGAATGGGTACCATGCAATATGACTTCAAAGGGTCTGCATTTGCTCACCGAACCTCACCAGTCCTATCACTGCTGCGTTTATGCCGCTGTACACACGCTTGATTCTCTTTCGGAGACATATAAATCCATAGGTTTTAAGATTCTTACTAGTCAGGTATATTCTTAGGCGTTTAATATGGGGTGTTGAGTCCACTTCGTTGAGCAACCAGTAGCTCTTGTCTATTACATAATTGGCTTATGGAAAGTTATCTGTGCTAATTTCAATCTCTGGTTTTATGCAGCACCCCAACTCACCTTTCCTCTTAAGCAAGCATAAGTTGGTTTTCTACATTTGAGACCCTATTCTGTTTTGTAATTCAGTTCCTGTGTAGCCAAGTTTACATTCCGTGTATTAGTGATACCTTATGATGTTTCTTTTTCTGTGTGACTTATTTCAGTTAGAATCATCGTACCTGAATCCACTCATTATGCTGCTACTGGCCTGATGACATAGATTTCATTGCTGAGTGATATTGCATTGTACGTAAGTACCACAACTTCTTTATCCATTTTTCGCTTTCTGCAATATTGAACTTGTACCATAAACGAGGTTCTTGTAAACAGAGCCGTCCCAAACTTTGGGGTGGCTGTGTCTTTTTGATTTTAATTTCCCTAATCTATAGGACCATAAGTGGAAGTGCCCTAGGCTCTGTTGCTTTGTTTTTTAGATGTTTCAGGAAACACCATACCCTTCTCCAGAGTGGCTGTTGGCAATTTACATCCCGCCCATCAGCATAAGAAGGCTCCCAGTTCTCCATGGCCTGTCCTGCCTTTCTGGATTTTACACTTTTTTCAGATGGCCCTTTTGAACGGGGGGCAGTGAGACTTCATTGTAGTGCAGATTTCCTTTGCAAGCTTGCTTGGTTGGCCAAAAAGGGCATATGCGTTTTTTCCTGAATATATTCAGGAAAAAACGCATACGCCCTTTTTGGCCAAGTGCATCATTGTGGACGTTCTGCCTCTTTTCCTATGCTTTACATGCAATTCCAGTCTACCTCCTGAAATCGGGTTCCTGCAATTCTGCCCCGCTTTCAAGTCCTCTTGCCAGCCTTACTTCAATATATTTTTGGACGATAGCTGTCATTTATAACTCTGCAGGTTTGTGAATTACAGTGCCCCTGAGCTCCTTTCTTCAACTCGCTTTCTTGTGAGCTGGCCGCAACCCTGCAGGATTGCTTCAGGCCCTAGTGTAGTTCCAGCATGGCACGCTGAGCCTTTGGTTAATTCGTCTTCCTGGTGGGAAATGAGAGTTAAATTTGCCCGTCCAGACACCTCCAGCTAGTCTCTCATTGGTTCTCCCTATTCCTGTTCATTTTCCGCAGAAATTGCACACTGGGCCAAACAGGAGGTTAAAGGCACTGACTCTCCAAGTGGGGAGAGTGTTAGTAAAGTGTCTGGAATGTTGCACCCGAGTACCAGGGGACGAAAACTGAGACACATTTGAACACGTTTCCCGATCACACAGTGGATCGTACTCTGGGTTCCACATGCATGTTTTAGCTGAAGGAAGAATCCCTTAAACCTGGAGAGTTGAGACCCATGGAATGGGTACCATGCAATATGACATCAAAGGGTCTGCTTTTGGTCACCAATCCTCACCAATCCTATCACTGTTGCGTTTATGCCGCTGTACACACGCTTGATTCTCTTTCGGAGACATATAAATCCATAGGTTTTAAGATTCTTACTAGTCAGGTATATTCTTAGGCGTTTAATATGGGGTGTTGAGTCGACTTTGTTGAGCAAGCAGTAGCACTTGTCTATTACATATTTGGCTTATGGAAAGGTATCTGTGCTTATTTCAATCTCTGGTTTTATGCAGCACCCCAACTCACCTTTCCCCTTAAGCAAGCATAAGTTGGTTTTCTACATTTGAGACCCTGTTCTGTTTTGTAATTCACTTCCTGTGTAGCCAAGTTTACATTCCGTGTATTAGTGATATCTTATGATGTTTCTTTTTCTGTGTGACTTATTTCACTTAGAATCATCGTACCTGAATCCACTCATTATGCTGCTACTGGCCTGATGACATAGATTTCATTGCTGAGTGATATTGCATTGTACGTAAGTACCACAACTTCTTTATCCATTTTTCGCTTTCTGCGATATTGAACTTGTACCGTAAACGAGGTTCTTGTAAACAGAGCCGTCCCAAACTTTGGGGTGGCTGTGTCTTTTTGATTTTAATTTCCCTAATCTATAGGACCATAAGTGGAAGTGCCCTAGGCTCTGTTGCTTTGTTTTTTAGATGTTTCAGGAAACACCATACATTTCTCCAGAGTGGCTGTTGGCAATTTACATCCCGCCCATCAGCATAAGAAGGCTCCCAGTTCTCCATGTCCTGTCCTGCCTTTCTGGATTTTACACTATTTTCAGATGGCCCTTTTGACCGGGGGGCAGTGAGACTTCATTGTAGTGCAGATTTCCATTGCTAGCTTGCTTGGTTGGCCAAAAAGTGCGTCTGCGTTTTTTCCTGAGTATATTCAGGAAAAAACGCATACGCCCTTTTTGGCCAAGTGCATCATTGTGGACGTTCTGCCTCTTTTCCTATGCTTTACATGCAATTCCAGTCTACCTCATGAAATCGGTTTCCTGCAATTCTGCCCCGCTTTCAAGTCCTCTTGGCAGCCTTACTTCAATATATTTTTGGACGATAGCTGTCATTTATAACTCTGCAGGTTTGTGAATTACAGGGCCCCTGAGCTCCTTTCTTCAACTCGCTTTCTTGTGAGCTGGCCGCAACACCGCAGAATTGTTTCAGGCCCTATTGTGGTTCCGGCATGGCATGCTGAGCCTTTGGTTAATTCCTCTTCCTGGTGGGAAATGAGAGTTAAATTTGCCCGTCCAGACACCTCCAGCTAGTCTCTCATTGGTTCTCCCTATTCCTGTTCATTTTCCACAGAAATTGCAAACTGGGCCAAACAGGAGGTTAAAGGCCCTGACTCTCCAAGTGGCGAGAGTGTTAGTAAAGCGTCTGGAATGTTGCATCTGAGTACCAGGGGACGAAAACTGAGACACATTTGAACATGTTTCCCGATCACACGGTGGATCATACTATGCATTCCACATGCATGTTTTAGCTGAAGGAAGAATCCCTTAAACCTGGAGAGTTGAGAACCATGGAATGGGTACCATGCAATATGACTTCAAAGGGTCTGCATTTGCTCACCAAACCTCACCAATCCTATCACTGCTGCGTTTATGCCACTGTACACACGCTTGATTCTCTTTCGGAGACATATAAATCCATAGGTTTTAAGATTCTTACTAGTCAGGTATATTCTTAGGCGTTTAATATGGGGTGTTGAGTCCACTTCGTTGAGCAAGGAGTAGCTCTTGTCTATTACATATTTGGCTTATGGAAAGGTATCTGTGTTAATTTCAATCTCTGGTTTTATGCAGAACCCCAACTCACCTTTCCCCTTAAGCAAGCATATGTTGGTTTTCTACATTTGAGACCCTATTCTGTTTTGTAATTCAGTTCCTGTGTAGCCAAGTTTACATTCCGTGTATTAGTGATATCTTATGATGTTTCTTTTTCTGTGAGACTTATTTCACTTAGAATCATCGTACCTGAATCCACTCATTATGCTGCTACTGGCCTGATGACATAGATTTTATTGCTGATGTGATATTGCATTGTACGTAAGTACCACAACTTCTTTATCCATTTTTCGCTTTCTGCAATATTGAACTTGTACCGTAAACGAGGTTCTTGTACACAGAGCCTTCCCAAACTTTAGGGTGTCTGTGTTTTTTTGATTTTAATTTCCCTAATCTATAGGACCATAAGTGGAAGTGCCCTAGGCTCTGTTGCTTTGTTTTTTAGATGTTTCAGGAAACACCATACACTTCTCCAGAGTGGCTGTTGGCAATTTACATCCCGCCCATCAGCATAACAAGGCTCCCAGTTCTCCATGGCCAGTCCTGCCTTTCTGGACTTTACACTTTTTTCAGATGGCCCTTTTGACCAGGGGGCAGTGAGACTTCATTGTAGTGCAGATTTCCTTTGCAAGCTTCCTTGGTTGGCCAAAAAGGGCGTCTGCGTTTTTTCCTGAATATATTCAGGAAAAAACGCAGACGCCCTTTTTGGCCAAGTGCATCATTGTGGACGTTCTGCCTCTTTTCCTATGCTTTACATGCAATTCCAGTCTACCTCCTGAAATCGGTTTCCCGCAATTCTGCCCCGCTTTCAAGTCCTTTGGCAGCCTTACTTCAATATATTTTTAGGACGATAGCTGTCATTTATAACTCTGCAGGTTTGTGAATTACAGGGTCCCTTAGCTCCTTTCTTCAACTCGCTTTCTTGTGAGCTGGCCACAACACTGCAGGATTGCTTCAGGCCCTACTGTGGTTCCGGCATGGCATGCTGAGCCTTTGGTTAATTCCTCTTCGTGGTGGGAAATGAGAGTTAAATTTGCCCGTCCAGACACCTCCAGCTAGTCTCTCATTGGTTCTCCCTATTCCTGTTCGTTTTCCGCAGAAAATGCAAACTGGGTCAAACAGGAGTTTAAAGGCACTGACTCTCCAAGTGGGGAGAGTGTTAGTAAAGCGTCTGGAATGTTGCACCCGAGTACCAGGGGACGAAAACTGAGACACATTTGAACACGTTTCCCGATCACACGGTGGATCATACTCTGGGTTCCACATGCATATTTTAGCTGAAGGAAGAATCCCTTAAACCTGGAGAGCTGAGACCCATGGAATGGGTACCATGCAATATGACTTCAAAGGGTCTGCATTTGCTCACCGAACCTCACCAGTCCTATCACTGCTGCGTTTATGCCGCTGTACACACGCTTGATTCTCTTTCGGAGACATATAAATCCATAGGTTTTAAGATTCTTACTAGTCAGGTATATTCTTAGGCGTTTAATATGGGGTGTTGAGTCCACTTCGTTGAGCAACCAGTAGCTCTTGTCTATTACATAATTGGCTTATGGAAAGGTATCTGTGCTAATTTCAATCTCTGGTTTTATGCAGCACCCCAACTCACCTTTCCTCTTAAGCAAGCATAAGTTGGTTTTCTACATTTGAGACCCTATTCTGTTTTGTAATTCAGTTCCTGTGTAGCCAAGTTTACATTCCGTGTATTAGTGATACCTTATGATGTTTCTTTTTCTGTGTGACTTATTTCAGTTAGAATCATCGTACCTGAATCCACTCATTATGCTGTTACTGGCCTGATGACATAGATTTCATTGCTGAGTGATATTGCATTGTACGTAACTACCACAACTTCTTTATCCATTTTTCGCTTTCTGCAATATTGAACTTGTACCATAAACGAGGTTCTTGTAAACAGAGCCGTCCCAAACTTTGGGGTGGCTGTGTCTTTTTGATTTTAATTTCCCTAATCTATAGGACCATAAGTGGAAGTGCCCTAGGCTCTGTTGCTTTGTTTTTTAGATGTTTCAGGAAACACCATACCCTTCTCCAGAGTGGCTGTTGGCAATTTACATCCCGCCCATCAGCATAAGAAGGCTCCCAGTTCTCCATGGCCTGTCCTGCCTTTCTGGATTTTACACTTTTTTCAGATGGCCCTTTTGAACGGGGGGCAGTGAGACTTCATTGTAGTGCAGATTTCCTTTGCAAGCTTGCTTGGTTGGCCAAAAAGGGCATATGCGTTTTTTCCTGAATATATTCAGGAAAAAACGCATACGCCCTTTTTGGCCAAGTGCATCATTGTGGACGTTCTGCCTCTTTTCCTATGCTTTACATGCAATTCCAGTCTACCTCCTGAAATCGGGTTCCTGCAATTCTGCCCCGCTTTCAAGTCCTCTTGCCAGCCTTACTTCAATATATTTTTGGACGATAGCTGTCATTTATAACTCTGCAGGTTTGTGAATTACAGTGCCCCTGAGCTCCTTTCTTCAACTCGCTTTCTTGTGAGCTGGCCGCAACACCGCAGGATTGCTTCAGGCCCTAGTGTGGTTCCGGCATGTCTCAGTGAGCCTTTGGTTAATTCCTCTTCCTGGTGGGAAATGAGACTTAAATTTGCCCGTCCAGACACCTCCAGCTAGTCTCTCATTGGTTCTCCCTATTCCTGCTCATTTTCCGCAGAAATTGCAAACTGGGCCAAACAGGAGGTTAAAGGCCCTGACTATCCAAGTGGGGAGAGTGTTAGTAAAGCGTCTGGAATGTTGCACCTGAGTACCAGGGGATGAAAACTGAGACACATTTGAACATGTTTCCCGATCACACGGTGGATCATACTCTGGGTTCCACATGCATGTTTTAGCTGAAGGAAGAATCCCTTAAACCTGAAGAGTTGAGAACCATGGAATGAGTACCATGCAATATGACTTCAAAGGGTCTGCATTTGCAAACCGAACCTCACCAATCCTATCACTGCTGCGTTTATGCCGCTGTACACACACTTGATTCTCTTTCAGAGACATATAAATCCATAGGTTTTAAGATTCTTACTAGTCAGGTATATTCTTAGGTGTTTAATATGGGGTGTTGAGTCCACTTCGTTGAGCAAGCAGTAGCTCTTGTCTATTACATATTTGGCTTATGGAAAGGTATCTGTGCTAATTTCAATCTCTGGTTTTATGCAGCACCCCAACTCACCTTTCCTCTTAAGCAAGCATAAGTTGGTTTTCTACATTTGAGACCCTATTCTGTTTTGTAATTCAGTTCCTGTTTAGCCAAGTTTACATTCCGTGTATTAGTGATATCTTATGATGTTTCTTTTTCTTTGTGACTTATTTCACTTAGAATCATCGTACCTGAATCCACTCATTATGCTGCTACTGGCCTGATGACATAGATTTCATTGCTGAGTGATATTGCATTGTACGTAAGTACCACAACTTCTTTATCCATTTTTCGCTTTCTGCGATATTGAACTTGTACCATAAACGAGGTTCTTGTAAACAGAGCCGTCCCAAACTTTGGGGTGGCTGTGTCTTTTTGATTTTAATTTCCCTAATCTATAGGACCATAAGTGGATGTGCCCTAGGCTCTGTTGCTTTGTTTTTTAGATGTTTCAGGAAACACCATACCCTTCTGCAGAGTGGCTGTTGGCAATTTACATCCCGCCCATCAGCACAAGAAGGCTCCAAGTTCTCCATGGCCTGTCCTGCCTTTCTGGATTTTACACTTTTTTCAGATGGCCCTTTTGACCGGTGGGCAGTGAGACTTCATTGTAGTGCAGATTTCCTTTGCAAGCTTGCTTGGTTGGCCAAAAAGGGCGTATGCGTTTTTTCCTGAATATATTCAGGAAAAAATGCATACGCCCTTTTTGGCCAAGTGCATCATTGTGGACGTTCTGCCTCTTTTCCTATGCTTTACATGCAATTCCAGTCTACCTCCTGAAATCGGTTTCCTGCAATTCTGCCCCGCTTTCAAGTCCTCTTGGCAGCCTTACTTCAATATATTTTTGGACGATAGCTGTCATTTATAACTCTGCAGGTTTGTCAATTACAGTGCCCCTGAGCTCCTTTTTTCAACTCGCTTTCTTGTGAGCTGGCCGCAACACCGCAGGATTGCTTCAGGTCCTTGTGTGGTTCCCGCATGGCACGCTGAGCCTTTGGTTAATTCCTCTTCCTGGTGGGAAATGAGAGTTAAATTTGCCCGTCCAGACACCTCCAGCTAGTCTCTCATTGGTTCTCCCTATTCCTGTTCATTTTCCACAGAAATTGCAAACTGGGCCCAACAGCAGGTAAAAGGCACTGACTCTCCAAGTGGGGAGAGTGTTAGTAAAGCGTCTGGAATGTGGCACCCGAGTACCAGGGGACGAAAACTGAGACACATTTGAACACGTTTCCCGATCACACGGTGGATCATACTCTGGGTTCCACATGCATGTTTTAGCTGAAGGAAGAATCCCTTAAACCTGGAGAGTTGAGACCCATGGAATGGGTACCATGCAATATGACTTCAAAGGGTCTGCATTTGCTCACCGAACCTCACCAATCCTATCAGTGCTGCGTTTATGCCACTGTACACACGCTTGATTCTCTTTCGGAGACATATAAATCCATAGGTTTTAAGATTCTTACTAGTCAGGTATATTCTTAGGCGTTTAATATGGGGTGTTGAGTCCACTTCGTTGAGCAAGCAGTAGCTCTTGTCTATTACATGTTTGCCTTATGGAAAGGTATCTGTGCTAATTTCAATCTCTGGTTTTATGCAGCACCCCAACTCACCTTTCCTCTTAAGCAAGCATAAGTTGGTTTTCTACATTTGAGAGCCTATTCTGTTTTGTAATTCAGTTCCTGTTTAGCCAAGTTTACATTCCGTGTATTAGTGATATCTTATGATGTTTCTTTTTCTTTGTGACTTATTTCACTTAGAATCATCGTACCTGAATCCACTCATTATGCTGCTACTGGCCTGATGACATAGATTTCATTGCTGAGTGATATTGCATTGTACGTAAGTACCACAACTTCTTTATCCATTTTTCGCTTTCTGCGATATTGAACTTGTACCATAAACGAGGTTCTTGTAAACAGAGCCGTCCCAAACTTTGGGGTGGCTGTGTCTTTTTGATTTTAATTTCCCTAATCTATAGGACCATAAGTGGAAGTGCCCTAGGCTCTGTTGCTTTGTTTTTTAGATGTTTCAGGAAACACCATACCCTTCTGCAGAGTGGCTGTTGGCAATTTACATCCCGCCCATCAGCATAAGAAGGCTCCCAGTTCTCCATGGCCTGTCCTGCCTTTCTGGATTTTACACTTTTTTCAGATGGCCCTTTTGACCGGTGGGCAGTGAGACTTCATTGTAGTGCAGATTTCCTTTGCAAGCTTGCTTGGTTGGCCAAAAAGGGCGTATGCGTTTTTTCCTGAATATATTCAGGAAAAAAGGCATACGCCCTTTTTGGCCAAGTGCATCATTGTGGACGTTCTGCCTCTTTTCCTATGCTTTACATGCAATTCCAGTCTACCTCCTGAAATCGGTTTCCTGCAATTCTGCCCCGCTTTCAAGTCCTCTTGGCAGCCTTACTTCAATATATTTTTGGACGATAGCTGTCATTTATAACTCTGCAGGTTTGTGAATTACAGGGCCCCTGAGCTCCTTTTTTCAACTTGCTTTCTTGTGAGCTGGCCGCAACAGCGCAGGATTGCTTCAGGCCCTAGTGTGGTTCCGGCATGTCTCACTGACCCTTTGGTTAATTCGTCTTCCTGGTGGGAAATGAGAGTTAAATTTGCCCGTCCAGACACCTCCAGCTAGTCTCTCATTGGTTCTCCCTATTCCTGTTCATTTTCCGCAGAAATTGCAAACTGGGCCAAACAGGAGGTTAAAGGCCCTGACTCTCCAAGTGGCGAGAGTGTTAGTAAAGCGTCTGGAATGTTGCACCTGAGTACCAGGGGATGAAAACTGAGACACATTTGAACATGTTTCCCGATCACACGGTGGATCATACTCTGGGTTCCACATGCATGTTTTAGCTGAAGGAAGAATCCCTTAAACCTGGAGAGTTGAGAACCATGGAATGGGTACCATGCAATATGACTTCAAAGGGTCTGCATTTGCAAACCGAACCTCACCAATCCTATCACTGCTGCGTTTATGCCGCTGTACACACACTTGATTCTCTTTCAGAGACATATAAATCCATAGGTTTTAAGATTCTTACTAGTCAGGTATATTCTTAGGTGTTTAATATGGGGTGTTGAGTCCACTTCGTTGAGCAAACAGTAGCTCTTGTCTATTACATATTTGTCTTATGGAAAGGTATCTGTGCTAATTTCAATCTCTGGTTTTATGCAGCACCCCAACTCACCTTTCCTCTTAAGCAAGCATAAGTTGGTTTTCTACATTTGAGACCCTATTCTGGTTTGTAATTCAGTTCCTGTGTAGCCAAGTTTACATTCCGTGTATTAGTGATATCTTATGATGTTTCTTTTTCTCTGTGACTTATTTCACTTAGAATCATCGTACCTGAATCCACTCATTATGCTGCTACTGGCCTGATGACATAGATTTAATTGCTGAGTGATATTGCATTGTACGTAAGTACCACAACTACTTTATCCATTTTTCGCTTTCTGCGATATTGAACTTGTACCGTAAACGAGGTTCTTGTAAACAGAGCCGTCCCAAACTTTGGGGTGGCTGTGTCTTTTTGATTTTAATTTCCCTAAGCTATAGGACCATAAGTGGAAGTGCCCTAGGCTCTGTTGCTTTGTTTTTTAGATGTTTCAGGAAACACCATACACTTCTCCAGAGTGGCTGTTGGCAATTTACATCCCGCCCATCAGCATAAGAAGGCTCCCAGTTCTCCATGGCCTGTCCTGCCTTTCTGGATTTCACACTTTTTTCAGATAGGCCTTTTAACCGGGGGGCAGTGAGACTTCATTGTAGTGCAGATTTCCTTTGCAAGCTTGCTTGGTTGGCCAAAAAGGGCGTATGCGTTTTTTCCTGAATATATTCAGGATAAAACGCATACGCCCTTTTGGCCAAGTGCACCATTGTGGACGTTCTGCCTCTTTTCCTATGCTTTACATGCAATTCCAGTCTACCTCCTGAAATCGGTTTCCTGCAATTCTGCCCCGTTTCAAGTCCTCTTGGCAGCCTTACTTCAATATATTTTTGGACGATAGCTGTCATTTATAACTCTGCAGGTTTGTGAATTACAGTGCCCCTGAGCTCCTTTCTTCAACTCGTTTTCTTGTGAGCTGGCCGCAACACCGCAGGATTGCTTCAGGCCCTAGTGTGGTTCCGGCATGGCTCGCTGAGCCTTTGGTTAATTCCTCTTCCTGGTGGGAAATGAGAGTTAAATTTGCCCGGCCAGACACCTCCAGCTAGTCTCTCATTGGTTCTCCCTATTCCTGTTCATTTTCCGTAGAAATTGCAAACTGGGCCCAACAGCAGGTTAAAGGCACTGACTCTCCAAGTGGGGAGAGTGTTAGTAAAGCGTCTGGAATGTTGCAGCCGAGTACCAGGGGACGAAAACTGAGACATATTTGAACACTTTTCCCGATCACATGGTGGATCATACTCTGGGTTCCACATGCATGTTTTAGCTGAAGGAAGAATCCCTTAAACCTGGAGAGTTGAGATCCATGGTATGGGTACCATGCAATATGAATTCAAAGGGTCTGCATTTGCTCACTGAACCTCACCAATCCTATCACTGCTGCGTTTATGCCGCTGTACACACGCTTGATTCGCTTTCGGAGACATATAAATCCATAGGTTTTAAGATTCTTACTAGTCAGGTATATTCTTAGTCGTTTAATAAGGGATGTTGAGTCCATTTCTTTGAGCAAGGAGTAGCTCTTGTCTATTACATATTTGGCTTATGGAACGGTATCTGTGCTCATTTCAATCTCTTGTTTTATGCAGCACCCAAACTCAACTTTCCCCTTAAGCAAGCATAAGTTGGTTTTCTAAATTAGAGACCCTGTTCTGTTTTGTAATTCAGTTCCTGTGTAACCAACTTTACATTCCGTGTATTAGTGATATCTTATGATGTTTGTTTTTCTGTGTGACTTATTTCACTTAGAATCATCGTACCTGAATCCACTCGTTATGTTGCTACGGGCCTGATGACATCGATTTCATGGCTGAGTGATACTGCATTGTACGTTAGTACCATATCTTCTTTATCCGTTTTTCGCTTTCTGCGATATTGAACTTGTACCGTAAACAAGGTTCTTGCAAACAGAGCCGTCCCAAAATTTGGGGTGGCTGTGTCTTTTTGCTTTTCATTTCCCTAAGCTATAGGACCATAAGTGGAAGTGCCCTAAGCTCTGTTGCTTTGTTTTTTAGATGTTTCAGGAAACACCATACACTTCTCCAGAGTGGCTGTTGGCAATTTACATCCCGCCCATCAGCATAACAAGACTCTCAGTTCTCCATGGCCTGTCCTGCCTTTCTGGATTTGACACTTTTTTCAGATGTCCCTTTTGACCGGAGGGAAGTCAGACTTCATTGTAGTGCAGATTTCCTTTGCAAGCTTGCTTGGTTGGCCAAAAAGGGCGTATGCGCTTTTTCCTGAATATATTCAGGAAAAAATGCATACGCCCTTTTTGTCCAAGTGCATCATTGTCGAGGTTCTGAGTCTTTTCATATGTTTTCAATGCAATTCCAGTCTACCTCCTGAAATCGGTTTCCTGCAATTTGCCTTGCTGTCAGTGCCTCTTCATAGCCTTACCTCCTTATTCTTTTGGAAAATAGTTGGCCTTTATAACTCTGCAGGTTTTTGAATTGCACTGGTCCTTAGCT
This sequence comes from Pseudorca crassidens, assembly GCF_039906515.1. Taxonomy (NCBI): domain Eukaryota; kingdom Metazoa; phylum Chordata; class Mammalia; order Artiodactyla; family Delphinidae; genus Pseudorca; species Pseudorca crassidens. The sequence continues at coordinate 1,066,634 of NW_027136317.1, forward strand.
CCATGTTTCAGCTCTTATTTTTGTGATCTTGCCTCATATCCACAGGATTTCTTCAGGCCCTATTCTTCTTCTGGGGCGCCTTGCTCTGCCTTTGGTTAATTCTTCTTCCTGATGTGAAATTAGAGTGACATGTGCCCATTGAAACCGCTACAGCTATTTTCTCACTGGTTCCCCCTATTCCCATTCATCCTCCGCACTAACTGCAGACTGTGCGATACCGGAACTTAAAGGCATTGACTCTCCATGTGGAGATGTTGTTAGTAAAGTGGCTGGAATGTTGATCCGGAGCCCCAGGAGAGGAAAATGAGGTGCGTTTTAGAAACCTTTCCCGATCATATGGTATACCATCCGCTGGATTCCCCATGCATGGTTTAGCTGTAGGAAGATTCCCTTCAACCTGGAGTGTTGGGACCCTTGGAATGAGTAGTATGAAGTATTGCATTAAACTTTCGGCAGTTGCTCACCAAAGCTCACCAGTGCTCTCAGCCCCAAGTGTCCAGCCTTATGTCTTATCCAGCTGTGGGTTTATATGTGGTCATTCCAGGTTGCATCACAGCCCCTGAGCGAATTTTGTAAGAATTTTTCTCTCTTTCATTGTTTCTGCGTTTTGGTTTTAAAATTTATTTCTATAATGGGGTTTAGCTCATTTTCACTGCTGTGTTTGTGCCGCTCTGCGCACACTTGATTCCCTTATGGAGATATATCAATACATGGGTTTTAAGATTCTTATTACTCAGATATATTTCTCTGCGGTGTATAGGGTGTGTTGAGGCCAGTTCATTGAGCAAGGTGTAGATCTTGTCTAATACCTATTTGGTTTATTGAACGGTATCTGTGCTAATTTCAAACTCTGGTTTTATGCATCACCCCACCTCTCCTTTCCCCTTAAGCTGACATAAGTGTGTTTTCTAAATGTGAGACACTGTTCTGTTTTGTAATTCATTTTTTGTGCAGCCATATTTATCCTCCCTCTATAAGTGATATCTTATGATATGTTTCTTTTTCTGTTTGACTTATTTCAAGTAGTATTATCGGACCTAAATCCACTCTTTATCCTTCTACTAGCCTTATTACATTGATTTCATGGTGAAGAGATATTCCATTGTACATAAGTACCACATTTTCTTTATCCATTGTTCTCTTTCCTGGGATATTTAAGGTGTACTGAAGTTGAGGTTCCTGTAAACAGAGTAGCCCTAAACTGTGGTGTGCTTGTGTCTTGTTGATTTTTAGACTTCCCTAGATATACTTCCATGATTGGAAGTGCCCTATGCTCTGTAGCTCTGTTTTTTAGATGATTTAGGAACCACCATACACTTCTCCAGAGTGGCTCTCGGCAGTTCACACACTGTCCATCAGCGTATAAAGGCTCCCTATTCTCCATGGCTTGTCCTGCATTTCTGGTTTTTACAATTTTTTCGGATGGCCCTTTTGACCGGTGGGAAATGAGACTTCTTTGTTGTGCACATTTGCATTACTTGCTTGCTTGGTTGCCCATAAAGTGCGTATGCGTTTTTTCCTGGATATATTCAGGAAAAAACGCATACTCCCTTTGGGGCCAACTGCATCATTGTCGAAATTCTGCCGCTTTTCATGTGCTTTAAAGACGAGTCCAATCTATCTCTTGAAATCTGTTTCTTGCAATTCTGTCTTGCATTCAGATCCTCTTCTTTGCCTTACCTCAACATATTTTTGGACGTTAGTTTTCATTTATAACTCTGCAGGTTTGTGAATTGCAGTGACCCTGAGCTCCATTTTTTAAGTTGCTCTTTTGTGAGCTGGCCTCAAAGCCGCAGGATTGCTTCAGGCCCTATTTTGGCTCCGGCGAGGCGGGCTGAGCCTTTTTTTAATTCTTATTCTTAATGGGAAATTAGAGTGACATGTGCCCGTCCAAACCCCTACAACTATTCTCTCATTGGTTCCCCCTCTTCCCGTTCATCCTCCTCACAATTTGCAAAATGTGTGAAACAGAAGTTTAAATGTGCTGATTCTTTAAGTGGGGAGATTCTAAGTAACGTGGCTGGAATGATGAACAGGAGCACCAGGAGAGGATAAATGAGGTGCATTTTAGACACATCTCCCGAGAACACGGTGTACAGTCCTCTGGGTTTTCCATGCATGTTTTAGCTATAGGAAGATTCCTTGAACCTGCAGATTTTGGACCCATTGAATGGGTACCAGGTAGTATTACTTTAAAGGGTGTGCATTTCCTCACCCAACCTCACATTTCTCTTAGTGCGAACAGTTTCCAGCCTTATGTCTCATCCTGCTGTGGGTCTAGATGTGTTCAATCCATGTTGCATCACCGTCCCTGACGAAAAGTTGTAAGAGGTTTTCTCTGTCTCTCTGTCGTTTATTTTTTTCAATTTATTACTATATTGGTTACAGCTGATTTTCAAAGCTCTGTTTCTTGCTGCTGTACATCCACTTGATTCACGTACAGAGAGACATCAATAAATTCTTTTTCAGATTCTTACCAGTCATAGATATTCTTTTCCGGTGACTTGAGTGTGCTGAGTGCAGTTCTTTTAGCTACCGTGTAGGCCTTGTTGATTATCAGTTTGGTATTTGGAATGGTATCTTTGCTAATTTCAACCTCCTGGATGATGCCTCACCCCTCTCCACCTTTCCCGTTTAGCAGCCTTACGCGTGTTTTCTACATATTTGACTATGTTTTTGTTTTGTAATTTATTTCATGTGTAGCCATTTTGGGTTCCACCTTTAAGTGATATCTTATGATATGTGTCTTTTTCTTTTTGAATTATGTCACTTAGAATGATCATACGTAACTCCTCCGGAGTTGTTACAACTGGCCATATTTCATTGATTTCCAGGCTGAGTAATATTCCACTCTACATAAGTACCACATCTCTATCCATTTTTTCCCTCCAGAGACATTTAAGTTATATCCTAGTCGAGGATCTTTTAAACAGAGAGGCAGTAAACATTGGGGTGCCTGTGTCCTCTCGATTTTTGTTTTTCCCAAGATATACGCCCATGAGTGCAAGTGCCCTATGCTCTGTAGCTCATTTTTTAGATGCTTTAGTAAACACAATACACTTCTCCAGAATGGCCGTTGGCAATATACATTTCCACTATAAGCCTCACAGGGCTCCCTCTTCTCCTTGCCCTGTCCTGCATTTCTGGTGTTTACACTTTATGAGGATGGCTCTTCTGACTGATGCGAAGTGATATCTTTTGTAGTATTGATTTCCAGTGCCCACCTGTTTGGTTGGCTAAAAAAGTGTATGCCCTTTTCTTGAATATATACAGAAAAAAACGCATACAGCCTTTTTGGCCAACTGCAATGTTGGCAATGTTCAGCCCCTTTTCTTGTGCTTAATGGCGAGTCCTTTCTACCTCCTCAAATCCCTTTCCTGCCATTCTCCCTTGCTTACCAATCCTTTTCTCTGACTTTCCTCAAGACATTTTTCAGTGATAGATATTTTCAACTCTGCAGTTTCGTGAATTTTACTGCCCCTGAGTTCCATTGTTCAACTTGTGTTTATGGGAACTGGCCACAAAGCAGTGGGATTTCCTCAAGCCCTATACTGTTTCCATGGGCAACCCTAGCCTTTGGTCAATTCGTCTTCCTGATTGGAAATTAGAGTGACATGTGCCTGTCTGAACACCTAGGACTTGTCTCTCATTGTTCCTCATCCTTCCGCTTCATCCTCTGGACAAATTCCAAACTGTACGCAACAGGATGTTGACAGTGCTGACATCTCTAAGTGGAGAGACTGTTAGTAAAGACGCTGGAGGGGTGAACCCGAGCACCAGGAGATGAGGAGATGAGATGCCTTTTCCAAACTCTTCCCGATCAGACGGTATACCATCCTCTGTGTGTGACAGACATGTTTTAGCAGTAGAAAGAGTCCCATTCATGTAAGGAGAACACCAGGGCTTTTTCAAAATCAGTGTCTCCCCGAACCCCAAACTGGGGAATTTTTTAAGCTACGGCTACACATATGTTCATTAAGGGCCTTGGGAAGTAGGCAGAGTCCAAACTTTAGATGATTGAAGTCTTCAGGGTCAGAAGCACTCACCACCGGCTTCCCTTAGGTTACACTTTAACTGTCATTGATAGATGATGTCAATAAAAATATCTATTCTTTTTCCGATTATTTCCCCTTATAGGTTATTGCAAAATATTGAGTGTAGTTCCCTGTGCTATACAGTAGTTCCTTGTTGATGATCTATTTTATACATAGCAGTGTGTATGTGTTAATTCCAAACTGTTAATTTATCCCTCCTCCCACTTTTCCCCTTTGGTAATAATAAATTATAAGATTTTATACTTCTCAGAAATGGGGGAGCTGAAAGAGAGGTATCATTTTCAATGGAAAAGCATTTAAAACAAGATTGAAGCTTTAACCAAGATTATTAGATGTACATCCTTGGAAAGAAATCACTTCATTTCTCTAATATTGACCTGACAAATAAGACAAACCTTTTCACTGAACTTGCTTATAATAAAGTGATGGAAATATCAAATGGAATTGTTAGAAACATCTTATTTTACCCGAGCCTTATAAACTGTTCTATGTTAACTACAGTTTGGCTCACACATCTGTTCATTGAAGTTACAGTAGTCTCAATTTCTGTTACTGATCCTCCAGAGTGGACCCCAACAAGTGTCCCCCTGCCCAGTGTCATTGGGGCCAACAGATTGAGACTGAGTTTGGTTCACAAGCAAAGGAAACTATATTTTGATCAGAGAATGGAGAGGTGAGAGCATGCACTACCCCGTGGGCTGTGGGCTGGGCTGCTGTGTAGAGATCCTGTCAGAGTCAGTGGGAGGGAGGGGGCGGAGCTCTCGAGGGCCGGGTTGGCTGCAGCTCAGGCTCTATATCTCGGAGTCTGCACTGGGCCCCAGGAGCTGAGGTGTCGACCCAGCCATTCTGCACTAGGAAATCTGGTCTGAAGTGCCGGGTGTGGAACCTCTGTATGCGGGACCCTAGGAGCACGTGAAATTAGACAAAGCACAAAGGATAAAAAAGGTCAGACTTGACTTTATTGCCCAGATTCTATTTTTATCTCCCAGGGATTTTTAATGGGCTTTGCTGGGGACAAACCCCTCCTCTGCCTTTTGTCCCATTCCTCATTCTTGGAGTGCTGAGGGTGCAGACCCTTCTTCTGTAACTGCTGAGTGCTGAGTTGGGAGCCCTCATACCAGGGGACGAGGGTCAGAACTTCTCCCCAGCAGCCTCCAGGTGACGTTGATTGGCCCCAGGACCCCTGCCTCCCTGCTCGTCCGCCTGAGCACCAGCATTGGAAGTGTTATAGATTCTAATGACCTTTAAGGGTCCAGGAAAAAGATGTGCAGAGACGCTGTGGGGGCCGGTTTCACCCCGCCCCACATTTGTTCAGCCACCTTAGGCTGACCGTTTCTGCCAGCCTAGATGCTCTGACCAGTAGTCTGCTCTTTCTTCAATTAGGTCCCTGAATTAACGTAAAAACAGCACCAGGTGTCAGAGCCCTGCCCGCTCAACTCCCAGACAGTCCAGGGTCAGTGGTGATCAAGGACCATGATGGCCACTGAGTCAACAGCCTTTTGAAGTAAACAGGAGTCCAGCCGGTCTTATTGGCCACCATCATCACGGTGTCTGTAGGCTTTTCTATGGTGACAGTGTGATATACGGTTCCCCCGCCAAGATTATTAGCTCCCCTCCGGGTGCAGTAAGTCCTGCAAGCAGTAGTCTACTCCTTCGGGACACACTATTGTTGTTTTATGAGAGAAACTCCAGGTCAAGTGATGTTCACACGAGTCGTCATGGTGCCCTGCTGCCCCCGGTTATCTCTCTGGATGTTGGAGTTGGAGGGCCTCCTCACTCGAGGTCGGTGTGCCCACGGAGCGAACCCTGCAACTTCAGGGCATGGTTGGTGATTAGGATCACCACGTGGGGTCCTTTTCCCTTAGGAGGGAGGTGGCCTTTTGGGCTGCTGATTTCCAGGTTTTTAGATACCGCCAGTATCTTGGCCAGATGTGGCAGTGGGCCAAGCCCCTTGGTGACTGTAGTTTATCCTACCTGGATGGCATTCTTGCGTTGTTCCATTTCAAGTGGTCCCAGTTTTTGCACTAATTCTCCAATGGCGATTCACCTTTCACCGGGAATGGAAAGGTCAAAGGGTTTAGCTCAATTAGGGAGTTCCAGGGCAAGGGTCTGAATTGACTGCTCTTTCCATTCTTGAAAGGCCACTTCTGGATTCTGTTCAAAAGGATCATCATCTTTTCCTTTCAGTGTTTCATATAGAGGCCCAGCTAGTAGACTGTAGTTAGGGATCCAGAAGCAGCAAACCCTGGCCTCCCCAGGAACCCCTAAGCTGTCTTCTCATTTTAGAAAGGGGTAAGGCTGCAAATGGTTTCTTCCCTTTCCTGGGATGGGCTTCTCCGACCTTGTGTGAGAATGAAGCCCAGGCAGGTCACCGCAGTCTGTGATATTTGAGCTTTATCTTGGACAACTTCTATCCTTTATTGGCTTGGTAGTTCAGAGGCCTCCTTAGTAGGGCTGGCGATCAGAATGTCGTCTGCATATTGAAGGAGGGTTTCCTTTTCCAGAGGTAGAACTTTTCGGTCTTTAGCTAAGCTTTCCCCAAAGATGGTGTGGGAATTTTTGAACCCTTGGGGCAAGACGGCCCGGAAGTATTGTTTTAGTTGTATGTTGAGTCCTGCCACTCACAAGCCAAAATTTCTTGTGACTCTGGGACTAATGGAATACAAAAGAAGGCATCATTGAAGACTAATACAGAATACCATGTCCTGGTGGTTGGTAGAATGACCAGCAGGGTGTAGGAATTAGGAGCAACTGGAGGTATATCCTCGGTGGCTTCACTGACTGTCCTGACATCTTTACCAGGTCCCCAGCAGCCCATGGAGCTCTCGTGGTCAGGCCCCTCCCAGGATACAGAGCTACCCTTGCAGGTACCGTGGCAGGGCTGGGCACACAGGAACCGTGCACATAGCCCTCATTGAAGAGCACCCCCAGCTCACCTGTCGCTCAGAGCTGACACAGAGCACCTCAGAGCAGGACTTGAACTAACAAACAGCAGCTCCGACAGGTCTGTGACCCTGGGCATCACTCTGTGTGGCCTCCCTCCACCTGGTCTTCCAGAGACTTCCACTGCACCCGGGGCACCAGGTCTCTGTCTCCAACCACCACCCACCCCTCCTCTCCCTGACTCCTGGGTTCCTCTCATTAGGAGAGGGTTTTCTTGAAGTTGTCTCCCACTCATGGGCCAGATAAAATGATTAGAAAACAAGCCAAAGCTGCAGCCCCTTGTCTATCCTGACTCTCAGGAGCCCACACCTGTTCCTTGGACCTGGCCGGTTCAGCAAGTTCCATTTTCTGCAACTGTGAGCCCCTGAGGGGTGATGATTGGCTGACCTGGGCAGCCTTACGGTGCCGGCCAGCCCTCCCCAGGTGTGCCTGGGTTGAGATCAATATAAATACCACTCCAGGCAGCAAGAGCCCCTGCAGCTGTGTCTGACGCCATTTTCTCTGCCCTGTCAGCAGTCTCGGGGCTGGGCTGGTGGGAGGGAGTGAGAGGCCACGGCTTTGTGGGTGGCCCAGTGTGAGTGGGGCTCTGCTGGACTTTCTGCAGCAGTTGCCAGGCTGCCACCTGCTAAAGAAGAGGATGTGTCACCCATACCTGCTGCTGGAATTGCTCCCTGGGCAGAGGTGAGGAAGGAAAAAAGCAGTGGGGGCAGGGACAGGACGGGTATCTCAGGCAGGGAAATGGAAATCTTCCAGAAGAGCACCCAGGGCCAGGACCATCCTGGCTGGCCTGCAGGCACCAAGTCAGCTGGCATGCTGTCACTCGTGTGGCTCCATGGCCCTTCCTCTAGGCTTTCAAGTCCTTGTATATATTCAGGTGTTTTACCTGGGAAGGGTGGGAACAGTTCAGCAGCAACTGGCCTGGGGCTCAGCTCACGTTTACTCACAGATGCCTCGGCACGGTGCCCCAGCTTTGCAATGAGGACGCTTGTTGTGTGGGGGCTGCTGGCTGAATGGGAGCCGATTCCCCACCACTGGCCAACTTCAGAATTGTTTACAACTGGAGCAAGTGCCCTGATACGGTTTTCCTCTGAGTAACTGGTGGGTTCTGTTTTTTTTTTCTCTTTTTCGTTTTTGGTTCAAGGTAGATTTTATTCCTCTTTTTTGTATTTACAGATATAAGCATGGAAATAATTTATTCATATAAATACATGTATGTGAAGGGAATAATTGTTTTTTCTGTTTTATTTTTTAAATTTTATTTCTTTTTAATTTTGAATTTTATTTTATATTTTTATACAGCAGGTTCTTATTGGTTATCTATTTTATACATATAAATGTTTACATGCCAATCCCAATCTCTCAACTCCTCCCACCACCACCACCCCCAAGAGCTTTCCCCCCTTGTTGTCCATACGATTGTTGTCTACATCTGTTGCTCTATTTATGCCTTGCAAAACGGTTAATCTGTACAGTTTTTCTAGGTTCCACATATATGCATGAATATACAAGATTTGTTTTTCTCTTTCTGACTTACTTCACTCTGTATGACAGTCTCTAGATCCATCGACGTCTCTACAAATGACCCAATTTCATTCCTTTCATGGCTTAGTAATATTCCATTTTATATATGTACCACATCTTTATGCATTCGTCTGTCTGTGGGCATTTAGGTTGCTTCCATTACCTCGATATTGTAAATAGTGATGCAATGAACATTACGGTGAATGTCTCTTTTTGATTTATGGTTTTGTCTGGGTATATGTCCAGTACTGGGATTGCTGTATCATATGGTAATTCTATTATTAGTTTCTTAAGAAACTCCATATTGTTCTCCATAGTGACTGTATCAATTTATATTCCCAACAATAGTGGAAGAGGCTTCCTTTTCTCCACACCCTTTCCAGCATTTGTTGTTTGTAGATTTTCAGATGATGCCCATTCTAACAGGTGTGAGGTGATACCTCATTGTTGAGTCCATTTCGATGAACAAGGGGTAGGTCTTGTCTATTACATATTTGGCTTATGGAACGGTATCTGTGCTAATTTCAAACTCTGGTTTTATGCAGCACCCCAACTCACCTTTCCCCTTAAGCAAGCATAAGTTGGTTTTCTAAACTTGAGACCCTGTTCTGTTTTGTAATTCAGTTCATGTGTAGCCAAGTTTACATTCCGTGCATTAGTGATACCTTATGATGTTTCTTTTTCTGTGTTACTTATTTCACTTAGAATCATCGTGCCTCAATCCACTCATTATGCTGGTACAGGTCTGGTGACACAGATTTCATTGCTGAGTGATATTGCATTGTACATAAGTACCACAACTTCTTTATCCAGTTTTTGCTCTCTGTGATATTGAACTTGTACCGTAAACGAGGTTCTTGTAAACAGAGCCGTCCCAAATTTTGGGGTGGCTGTGTCTTTTTGATTTTAATTTCCCTAAGCTATAGGACCATAAGTGGAAATGCCCTAGACTCTGTTGCTTTGTTTTTCAGATGTATCAGGAAACACCATACACTTCTCCAGAGTGGCTGTTGGCAATTTACATCCCGCCCATCAGCATAACAAGGCTCCTTATTCCCCATGGCCTGTCTTGCCTTTCTGGATTTTACACTTTTTTCAGATGGCCCTTTAGACTGGGGGGAAGTGACACTTCATAGTAGTTCGGATTTCCATTGCAAGCTTGCTTGGTTTGCCAAAAAGGGCGTATGTGTTTGTTCCTGAATATATTCAGGAACAAACTCATACGCCCTTTTTTGCCAAGTGCATCATTGTCGATGTTCTGCCTCTTTTCCTATGCTTTAAATGCAAATCCAGTCTACCTCCTGAAATCGGTTTCCTGAAATTCTGCCCCGCTATCAAGTCCTCTTGGCAGCCTTACTTCAATATATTTTTGGACGTTATCTGTCATGTATAACTCTGCAGGTTTGTGAATTACAGGGCCCCTGAGCTCCTTTCTTCAACTCGCTTTCTTGTGAGCTGGCCGCAAACCCGCAAGACTGCTTCAGGCCCTAATCTGCTTCTGGCAGGGCACGCTGAGCCTTTGGTTAATTCCTCTTCCTGGTGGGAAATGAGTGTTAAATATGCCCGTCCAGACACCTACCTCACTCTCAACCCCTTGGTGATGTGGGTCCTCTGGTTTCTGGCCACCTTTGCTGGGTTCCTCACCTTTCGATGATGTGGCCCCACTAGTGTGAGGACATTCCTGCCTGGTTCTCATCTACGTGGTTATGTGGACCCCCTGGTGAGAGTCTGTTCCTGGCTGTGTTCCTCACCCTTCTGTGAGGGAGACCCTCTGCTGATAGGTCACTCCTGCATGGCTGGCACACATTGCCTTGGTGAAGTCAGCCATGTGGTGGCAGTAGGAGCGTGCTGAGGATCTCCTCCCCCCGGTGATGAGGGCCCTCTTGCGTCAGGCCCTAACTGCTGGGCTCACCAACTTTTCTTAGTGAGCCCAATGATGCTTGGGCACTCCTCTTAGGATCCCATCTCGATGGGGATGTGGGCCTTCTGCTCTGAGGTCCCAACGGCTGGGTTGTTCACATTTTCATGATGTGGGCTCTCTGGTGTTAGTTCACAGAGGCCTGGATCCCATAGCCTCTGTGCTCTTGGCCACCTGTTGGGAGGTTCCAACTGCTGGATTCCTCACTTTTTTAATTTTTTGGGTCTTCTGTTGTGAGGATCCTCCTGCCTGCCTCACTCCCAGCCCCTTCGAGATGTGTGTCGTCTGGTCTGAGGCCACATGTGCTGGGTTCCTCACCTTTCGATGATGTGGGACCAATGGTCTTAGGAGACTCCTGCCTGGTTCACATCCCCTTGGTGATGTGGGCCCTCTGTTGAGAGTCTGATCCTGGCTGGGTTCCTCACCCATCTGTGAGGTGGGCCGTCTGCTGTGAGGTCACTCCTGCCTGGCTTGCTCACCTCGCCTTGTGGACATGAGCCCTCTGGTGGCACTTGGAGCCTGCTGGGAGCCTCCTCCCCTCGGTGATGAGGGCCCTCTGGCGTCAGGCCCTAACTGCTGGTCTCCCCACATTTTGTGATGTGCGCCCAGTGGTGCGAGGACACTCCAGCCAGGTTCACATCCCCATTGGGATGTGGACCTTCTGCTCTGATGTACCAACGCCTGGGTTGCTCACAGTTTCATGATGTGGGCTCTCTGCTATTAGTTCACTCCTGCCTGCATCCCATAGCCTCTGTGCTCTCGGCCACCTGCTGGGAGGTTCCAACTGCTGGATTCCTCACCTTTCTTATTATTTGGGCCCTCTGTTTTTAGGCTACTCCTGCCTGCCTCACTCCCATTCCCTTTGTGATATGTGTCCTCTGATTTGAGGGCACATGTGCTGGGTTCCGCACCTTTCGATGATGTGGCCCCACTGGAGGGAAGACAGTCCTGACTGGTTCCCATCTCCTTGCTGATGTGGGCCCTCAGGTGAGAGTCTGATCCTGGCTGGGTTCCCCACCCGTCTGTGAGGTGGCCCCTCTGCTGTGAGGTCATTCATGCCTGTCTGGCACACGTCACCTTGGCGACGTGGGCCCTCTGGTGGCAGTTGGAGTGTGCTGGGATCCTCCTCCCCTCAGTGATGAGGGCCCTCTTGCCTTAGGCCATAACTGCTGGGCTCCCCACATTTTCTGATGTGTGCCAAGTGAGTGAGGACACTCTTGCCAGGTTCCCATCCCCATGGGGATATGGGCCTTCTGCTCTGAGGTCAAAACGGCTGGCTTGCTCACAGTACCATGATGTGGGCCCTCTGCTGTGAGTTCACTCCGGCAAGGATCCCTTATCATCGGTGCTCTGAGCCGCCTGCTGGGAGGTTCCAACTGCTGGATTCCTCAACTTTTTTATTCTATGTGCCCTCTGTTGTGAGGCTCCTCCTGCCTGCCTCACTGCCAGCCCCTTGGTGATGACTGTCCTATGGCTTGAGGCCACATGTGCTGCGTTCCTCACCTTTCGATGATGTGGCCCCACTCGTGTGAGGACACTCCTGCCTGGTTCCCATCCCCTTGGTGAGGTGGGCCCTCTGGCGAGAGTCTAATCCTGGCTGGGTTCCTCAACGTTCTGTGAGGTAGGCCCTCTGCTGTGAGGTCACTCCTGCCTGGCTGGCACACGTCACCTTGGAGACGTGAGCCCTCTGGTGGCAGTTGGAGCGTGCAGGGTGCCTCCTCCTCTCGGTGATGACGGCCCTCTGGCATCAGGCCCTAAATGGTGGGCTCCCCACATTTTCTGATGTGCGCCCAGTGGTGTGAGGACACTCCAGCCAGGTTCCCATTCCCATGGGGATGTGGGCCTTCTGCGCTGAGGTCCCAACGCCTGGGTTGCTCACAGTTTTATGATGTGGGCCCTCTGCTGTGAGTTCACTGCGGCCTGGATCCCATAGCCTCGGTGTTCTGAGCCGCCTGCTGGAAGGTCTAAATGCTGGAATCCTCACGTTTTTTATATTATGTGCCCTGTGTTGTGAGGCTACTCCTGCCTGCCTCACTCCAAGGCCCTTGGTGATGTGGGTCCTCTGGTTTGAGGACACATGTGCTGGGTTCCTCACCTTAAGATGATGAGGCCCCACTGGTGTGAGGATAATCCTGACTGGTTCCCATCCCCTTTGTGATGTGGGCCCTCTGGTGAGAGTCTGATCCTGGCTGGGTTCCTCACCCATCTGTGAGGTGGGCCCTCTACTATCAGGTAACTCTTGCCTGGCTTGCTCACCTCGCCTTGTTAACATGAGCCCTCTGGTGGCACTTGGACCCTGCTGGGAGCCTCCTCACCTCTGTGATGAGGGCCCTCTGACGTCAGGCCCTAACTGCTGGGCTCCCCAACTTTTCTTAGTGAGCCCAGTGATGCTCGGGCACTCCTCTTAGGTTCCCATCTCCATGGGGATGTGGGCCTTCTGCTCTGAGGTTCCAACGGCTGGGTTGATCACAATTTCATGATGTGGGCTCTCTGGTGTTAGTTCACTGTGGCCTGGATCCCATAGCCTCTGTGCTCTTGGCCGCCTGCTGGGAGGTTCCAACCGCTGGATTCCTCACTTTTTAAATTTTTTAGGCCCTCTGTTGTGAGGATCCTCCTGCCTGCCTCACTCCCAGCCCATTTGTGATGTGTGTCGTCTGGTTTGAGGCCACATGTGCTGGATTCCTCACCTTTCGATGATGTGGGACCAATGGTCTTAGGAGACTCCTGCCTGGTTCACATCCCCTTGGTGATGTGGGCCCTCTGTTGAGAGTCTGATCCTGGCTGGGTTCCTCACCCTTCTGTGAGGTGGGCCGTCTGCTGTGAGGTCACTCCTGCTTGGCTTGCTCACCTCGCCTTGTGGACATGAGCCTTCGGTGGCACTTGGAGCCTGCTGGGAGCCTCCTCCCCTTGGTGATGAGGGCCCTCTGGCGTCAGGCCCTAACGGCTGGGCTCCCCACATTTTGTGATGTGCGCCCAGTGGTTCAAAGACACTCTATCCAGGTTCACATCCCCATTGGGATGTGGGTCTTCTGCTCTGAAGTCCCAACGGCTGGGTTGTTCACAGTTTCATGATGTGGGCTCTCTGCTGTTAGTTCACTCTGGCCTGGATGCCATAGCCTCTGTGCTCTGGGCCTCCTGCTGGGAGGTTCCAACTGCTCGATTCCTCAACTTTTGTATTCTATGGGTCCTGTGTTGTGATGCTCCTCCTGCCTGCCTCACTCACAACCCCTTCGTGATGTGGGTCCTCTGGTTTGAGGCCACATGTGCTGGGTTCCGCAACTTTCAATGATGTGGCCCCACTGGTGTGAGGACACTCCTGCCTGGTTCCCATCCCCTTGGTGATGTGGGCCTTCTGGTGACAGTCTTATCCTGGCTGGGTTCCTCACTCTTCTGTGAGGTAGGCCCTCTGCTGTGAGGTCAATCCTGCCTGACTTGCACACATCACCTTGGCGACGTGGGCCCTCTGTTGGCACATGGAACCTGCTGGGAGCCTCCTGCCCTCGGTGATGACGGCCCTCTAGCATCAGGCCATAACTGCTGGGCTCCCCACGTTTTCTGATGTGAGCCCAGTGATGCCAGGACACTCCTGTCAGGTTTCCATCCCCATGGGGATGTGGGCTTTCTGCTCTGAGGTCCCAACGCCTGGGTTGCTCACAGTTTCATGATGTGGGCTCTCTGGTGTTAGTTCACTCCTGCCTGCATCCCATAGCTTCTGTGCTCTTGGCCGCCTGCTGGGAGGTTCCAAATGCTGGATTCCTCACCTTTTTTATTCTTTGGGCCCTCTGTTTTTAGGCTACTCCTACCTGCCTCACTCCCATCCCCTTTGTGATGTATGTCCTCTGATATGAGGCCGCATGTGCTGGGTTCCTCACCTTTCGATGATGTGGCCCCACTGGTGGGAGGACAGTCCTGACTGGTTCCCATCCCCTTGGTGTTGTGGGCCCTCTGGCGAGAGTCTCATCCTGCCTCGGTTCCTCACCCTTCTGTGAGATAGGCCCTCTGCTGTGAGGTCACTACTGCCTGGCTGGCGCATGCCTCCTTGTAGACGTGGGCCCTCTGTTGGCAGTTGGAACCTGCTGGGAGTCTCCTCCCCTCAGTTATGAGGGCCCCCTGGCGTCAGGCCCTAACTGCTGGGCTCCTAACATTTTCTGATATGTGCTAAGTGGTGCGAGGCCACTCCTGCCAGGTCCCCATCCCAATGGGGATGTGGGCCTTCTGTTCTGAGGTCCCAACGGCTGGGCTGCTCACAGGTTCATGATGTGGGCCGTCTGTTGTGAGTTCACTGCGGCCTGGATCTCATAGCCTCAGTGCTCTGGGCCGCTTGCTGGGAGGTTCCAACTGCTGGATTCCTCAACTTTTATATTCTATGGACCCTGTGTTGTGAGGCCGGTCCTGCCAGCCTCATTCCGAACCCCTTAGTGATGTGGTTCCTCTGGTTTGAGGCTACATGTGCTGGGATCCTCACCTTTCGATGATGTTGTCCCACTGGTGTGGGGACACTCCTGCCTTGTTCCCATCCCCTTGGTGATGTGGACCCTCTGGTGAGAGTCTGATCCTGGCTGTGTTCCTCACCCTTCTGTGAGGTGGGCCCTCTGCTGTGAGGTCACTCCTGCCGGGCTGGCACACATCGCCTTGTTGACGTTGGCCCTCTGGTGGCAGCTGGAGCCTGCTGGGAGCCTCCTCCCCTCGGTGATGAGTGCCCTCTAGCGTCAGGCCCTAACTTCTGAGCACCCCACGTTTTCTGATGTGAGCCCAGTGATGCCAGGACACTCCTGTCATGTTCCCATCACCATGGGGATGTGGGCCTTCTGCTCTGAGGTCCCAATGTCTGGGTTGCTCACAGTTTCATGATGTGGGCTGTCTGGTGTTAGTTCACTCTGGCCTGGATCCCCTAGCCTCTGTGCTCTGGGCCGCCTGCTGGGAGGTTCCAACTGCTGGATTCCTCACCTTTCTTATTTTTGGGCCCTCTGTTGTGAGGCTCCTCCTGTCTGCCTCACTCCCAGCCCCTTGGTGATGGGTGTCCTATGGTTTGAAGCCACATGTTCTGGGTTCCTCACCTTTAGATGATGTGGCCCTACTCATGTGAGGACACTCCTGCCTGGTTCCAATCCATTTGGTGATGTGGGCCCTCTGGTGCGAGTGTGATCCTGACTGGGTTCATCACACTTCTCTGAGGTGGGCCCTCTGCTGTGAGGTCATTCGTGCCTGGTTGGCACACATCGCCTTGGTGACGTCAGCCCTCTGGTGGCAGTTGGAGCCTGCTGGGAGCCTCCTTCCCTTGGTGATGAGGGTCCTCTGGCGTCAGGCCCTAACTGCTGGTCTCCCAAAATTTTCTGATACATTCTCAGTGGTGCGAGGACACTCCTACCAGATTTATATCCCCATGGGGATGTGGGCCTCCTGCTCTGAGGTCCCAATGGCTGGGTTGCTCAGTTTCATGACATGGGCCCTCTTCTGTGAGTTCACTGTGGCCTGGATCCCATAGCCTCGGTGCTCTGGGCCACCTGCTGGGAGGTTCCAACTGCTGGATTCCTCACTTTTTTGTTCTATGGGCCCAGTGTTGTGAGGCTACTCCTGCCTGCCTCACTCCGAGGCCCTTGGTGATGTGGGTCCTCTGGTTTGAGGACACATGTGCTGAGTACCTCACCTTTCGATGGTGTGGCCCCACTGGTGTGAAGACACTCCTGCCTGGTTCCCATCCCCTTGGTGATGTGGGCCCTCTGGTGAGAGTCTGATGTTGGCTGATTTTCTCACCCTTCTGTGAGCTGGGACCTCTGCTGTGAGGTAACTCCTGCCTGGCTTGCTCACGTTGCCTTGACAACGTGAGCCTTCAGGTGGCAGTTGGAGCCTGCTGGGAATCACCTCCCCTCGGTTATGAGAGCTCTGGATAAAACACATATGCCCTCTTTTGCCAAGTGCATTATTTTCCCAGTTCTGTCTCTTTTCCTATGCTTTAAGAGCGACTCCCGTGTACCTTCTGAAATCAGTTTCCAGCAATTCTGCACCGTTTTCAAGTCCTCTTTGCAGCCTTACTTCAGTATAATTTTGGATGATACCTGTCATTTATAACTCTGCAGGTTTGTGGATTACAGTACCCCTGAGCTCCTTACTTTAACTCGCTTTCTTGTGAGCTGGCCACAAAACCACAGGATCTCTTCAGGTCCTAATCTGCTTCCAGCATGGTACGCGGAGCCTTTGGATCATTCGTCTTCCTGGTGGGAAATGAGAGTTAAATTTGCCCATCCAGACACCTACAGATAGTCTCTCATTGGTTCTCCCTATTCCTGTTCATCTTATGCAGAAATTGCAAACTGGGCCAAACAGGAGGTTAAAGGCACTGACTCTCCAAGTGGGGAGAGTGTTAGTAAAGCATCTGGAATGTTGCACCCAGGTTCCAGGGGGTGAAAACTGAGACACATTTGAACACATTTCCCGATCACATGGTGGATCATACTCTGGATTCCACATGCATGTTTTAGCTGAAGGAAGAATCCCTTAAACCTGGAGAGTTGAGACCCATGGAATGGGTACCATGCAATATGACTTCAAAGGGTCTGCATTTGCTCACCGAACCTCACCAATCCTATCACTGCTGCATTTATGTCGCTGTACACACGCTTGGTTCTCTTTCGGAGACATATAAATCCATAGGTTTTAAGATTCTTACTAGTCAGGTATATTATTAGACGTTTAATATGGGGCGTTGAGTCCACTTTGTTGAGCAAGGAGTAGCTCTTGTCTATTACATATTTGGCTTATGGAAAGGTATCTGTGCTAATTTCAATCTCTGGTTTTATGCAGCACCCCAACTCACCTTTCCCCTTAAGCAAGCATAAGTTGGTTTTCTACATTTGAGACCCTGTTCTGTTTTGTAATTCAGTTCCTGTGTAGCCAAGATTACATCCCGTGTAGTAGTGATATCTTATGATGTTTCTTTTTCTGTGTGACTTATTTCATTTAGAATCATCGTACCTGAATCCACTCATTATGCTGCTACTGGCCTGATGACATAGATTTCATTGCTGAGTGATATTGCATTGTACGTAAATACCACAACTTCTTTATCCATTTTTCGCTTTCTGTGATATTGAACTTGTACCGTAAACGAGGTTCTTGTAAAGAGAGCCGTCTCAAACATTGGGGTGGCAGTGTCTTTTTGATTTAAATTTTCCTGAGCTATAGGACCATAAGTGGAAGTGCCCTAGGCTCTGTTGCTTTGTTTTTTAGATGTTTCAGGAAACACCATACACTTCTCCAGAGTGGCTGTTGGCAATTTACATCCCGCCCATCAGCATAACAAGGCTCCCAGTTCTCCATGGCCTGTCCTGCCTTTCTGGATTTTACACTTTTTTCAGATGGCCCTTTTGACCGGTGGGCAGTGAGACTTCATTGTAGTGCAGATTTCCTTTGCAAGCTTGCTTGGTTGGCCAAAAAGTGCGTATGCGTTTTTTCCTGAATATATTCAGGGCAAAACACATACGGACTTTTTGGCCAAGTGCATCATTGTGGACGTTCTGCCTCTTTTCCTATGCTTTACATGCAATTCCAGTCTACCTCCTGAAATCGGTTTCCTGCAATTCTGCCCCGATTTCAAGTCCTCTTGGCAGCCTTACTTCAATATATTTTTGGACGATAGCTGTCAGTTATATCTCTGAAGGTTTGTGAATTACAGTGCCCCTGAGCTCCTTTCTTCAACTCGCTTTCTTGTGAGCTGGCCGCAACACCGCAGGATTGCTTCAGGCCCTAGTGTGGTTCCGGCATGGCTCGCTGAGCCTTTGGTTAATTCCTCTTCCTGGTGGGAAATGAGAGTTAAATTTGCCCGTCCAGACACCTCCAGCTAGTCTCTCATTGGTTCTCCCTATTCCTGTTCATTTTCCACAGAAATTGCAAACTGGGCCAAACAGGAGATTAAATGCACTGACTCTCCAAGTGGGGAGAGTGTTAGTAAAGCGTCTGGAATGTTGCACCCGAGTACCAGGGGACGAAACCTGAGACACATTTGAACACGTTTCCCGATCACACGGTGGATCATACTCTGGGTTCCACATGCATGTTTTAGCTGAAGGAAGAATCCCTTAAACCTGGAGAGTTGAGAACCATGGAATGGGTACCATGCAATATGACTTCAAAGGGTCTGCATTTGCTCACCGAACCTCACCAATCCTATCACTGCTGGGTTTATGCCGCTGTACACACGCTTGATTCTCTTTCGGAGACATATAAATCCAAAGGTTTTAAGATTCTTACTAGTCAGGTATATTCTTAGGCGTTTAATATGGGGTGTTGAGTGCACTTCGTTGAGCAAGGAGTAGCTCTTGTCTATTACATATTTGGCTTATGGAAAGGTATCTGTGTTAATTTCAATCTCTGGTTTTATGCAGCACCCCAACCCACCTTTCCCCTTAAGCAAGCATAAGTTGGTTTTCTACATTTGAGACCCTGTTCTGTTTTGTAATTCAGTTCCTGTGTAGCCAAGATTACATCCCGTGTAGTAGTGATATCTTATGATGTTTCTTTTTCTGTGTGACTTATTTCATTTAGAATCATCGTACCTGAATCCACTCATTATGCTGCTACTGGCCTGATGACATAGATTTCATTGCTGAGTGATATTGCATTGTACGTAAATACCACAATTTCTTTATCCATTTTTCGCTTTCTGTGATATTGAACTTGTACCGTAAACGAGGTTCTTGTAAAGAGAGCCGTCTCAAACATTGGGGTGGCAGTGTCTTTTTGATTTAAATTTTCCTGAGCTATAGGACCATAAGTGGAAGTGCCCTAGGCTCTGTTGCTTTGTTTTTTAGATGTTTCAGGAAACACCATACACTTCTCCAGAGTGGCTGTTGGCAATTTACATCCCGCCCATCAGCATAACAAGGCTCCCAGTTCTCCATGGCCTGTCCTGCCTTTCTGGATTTTACACTTTTTTCAGATGGCCCTTTTGACCGGGGGGCAGTGAGACTTCATTGTAGTGCAGATTTCCTTTGCAAGCTTGCTTGGTTGGCCAAAAAGTGCGTATGCGTTTTTTCCTGAATATATTCAGGGCAAAACACATACGGACTTTTTGGCCAAGTGCATCATTGTGGACGTTCTGCCTCTTTTCCTATGCTTTACATGCAATTCCAGTCTACCTCCTGAAATCGGTTTCCTGCAATTCTGCCCCGCTTTCAAGTCCTCTTGGCAGCCTTACTTCAATATATTTTTGGACGATAGCTGTCAGTTATATCTCTGAAGGTTTGTGAATTACAGTGCCCCTGAGCTCCTTTCTTCAACTCGCTTTCTTGTGAGCTGGCCGCAACACCGCAGGATTGCTTCAGGCCCTAGTGTGGTTCCGGCATGGCTCGCTGAGCCTTTGGTTAATTCCTCTTCCTGGTGGGAAATGAGAGTTAAATTTGCCCGTCCAGACACCTCCAGCTAGTCTCTCATTGGTTCTCCCTATTCCTGTTCATTTTCCACAGAAATTGCAAACTGGGCCAAACAGGAGATTAAATGCACTGACTCTCCAAGTGGGGAGAGTGTTAGTAAAGCGTCTGGAATGTTGCACCCGAGTACCAGGGGACGAAACCTGAGACACATTTGAAAACGTTTCCCGATCACACGGTGGATCATACTCTGGGTTCCACATGCATGTTTTAGCTGAAGGAAGAATCCCTTAAACCTGGAGAGTTGAGAACCATGGAATGGGTACCATGCAATATGACTTCAAAGTGTCTGCATTTGCTCACCGAACCTCACCAATCCTATCACTGCTGGGTTTATGCCGCTGTACACACGCTTGATTCTCTTTCGGAGACATATAAATCCAAAGGTTTTAAGATTCTTACTAGTCAGGTATATTCTTAGGCATTCAATATGGGGTGTTGAGTGCACTTCGTTGAGCAAGGAGTAGCTCTTGTCTATTACATATTTGGCTTATGGAAAGGTATCTGTGTTAATTTCAATCTCTGGTTTTATGCAGCACCCCAACCCACCTTTCCCCTTAAGCAAGCATAAGTTGGTTTTCTACATTTGAGACCCTGTTCTGTTTTGTAATTCAGTTCCTGTGTAGCCAAGATTACATCCCGTGTAGTAGTGATATTTTATGATGTTTCTTTTTCTGTGTGACTTATTTCATTTAGAATCATCGTACCTGAATCCACTCATTATGCTGCTACTGGCCTGATGACATAGATTTCATTGCTGAGTGATATTGCATTGTACGTAAATACCACAACTTCTTTATCCATTTTTCGCTTTCTGTGATATTGAACTTGTACCGTAAACGAGGTTCTTGTAAAGAGAGCCGTCTCAAACATTGGGGTGGCAGTGTCTTTTTGATTTAAATTTCCCTGAGCTATAGGACCATAAGTGGAAGTGCCCTAGGCTCTGTTGCTTTGTTTTTTAGATGTTTCAGGAAACACCATACACTTCTCCAGAGTGGCTGTTGGCAATTTACATCCCGCCCATCAGCATAACAAGGCTCCCAGTTCTCCATGGCCTGTCCTGCCTTTCTGGATTTTACACTTTTTTCAGATGGCCCTTTTGACAGGTGGACAGTGAGACTTCATTGTAGTGCAGATTTCCTTTGCAAGCTTGCTTGGTTGGCCAAAAAGTGCGTATGCGTTTTTTCCTGAATATATTCAGGGCAAAACACATACGGCCTTTTTGGCCAAGTGCATCATTGTGGACGTTCTGCCTCTTTTCCTATGCTTTACATGCAATTCCAGTCTACCTCCTGAAATCGGTTTCCTGCAATTCTGCCCCTGTTTCAAGTCCTCTTGGCAGCCTTACTTCAATATATTTTTGGACGATAGCTGTCAATTATATCTCTGAAGGTTTGTGAATTACAGTGCCCCTGAGCTCCTTTCTTCAACTCGCTTTCTTGTGAGCTGGCCGCAACACCGCAGGATTGCTTCAGGCCCTAGTGTGGTTCTGGCATGGCTCGCTGAGCCTTTGGTTAATTCCTCTTCCTGGTGGGAAATGAGAGTTAAATTTGCCCGTCCAGACACCTCCAGCTAGTCTCTCATTGGTTCTCCCTATTCCTGTTCATTTTCCACAGAAATTGCAAACTGGGCCAAACAGGAGGTTAAATGCACTGACTCTCCAAGTGGGGAGAGTGTTAGTAAAGCGTCTGTAATGTTGCACCCGAGTACCAGGGGACGAAACCTGAGACACATTTGAACACGTTTCCCGATCACACGGTGGATCATACTCTGGGTTCCACATGCATGTTTTAGCTGAAGGAAGAATCCCTTAAACCTGGAGAGTTGAGAACCATGGAATGGGTACCATGCAATATGACTTCAAAGGGTCTGCATTTGCTCACCGAACCTCACCAATCCTATCACTGCTGGGTTTATGCCGCTGTACACACGCTTGATTCTCTTTCGGAGACATATAAATCCAAAGGTTTTAAGATTCTTACTAGTCAGGTATATTCTTAGGCGTTTAATATGGGGTGTTGAGTGCACTTCGTTGAGCAAGGAGTAGCTCTTGTCTATTACATATTTGGCTTATGGAAAGGTATCTGTGTTAATTTCAATCTCTGGTTTTATGCAGCACCCCAACCCACCTTTCCCCTTAAGCAAGCATAAGTTGGTTTTCTACATTTGAGACCCTGTTCTGTTTTGTAATTCAGTTCCTGTGTAGCCAAGATTACATCCCGTGTAGTAGTGATATCTTATGATGTTTCTTTTTCTGTGTGACTTATTTCATTTAGAATCATCATACCTGAATCCACTCATTATGCTGCTACTGGCCTGATGACATAGATTTAATTGCTGAGTGATATTGCATTGTACGTAAGTACCACAACTTCTTTATCCATTTTTCGCTTTCTGCGATATTGAACTTGTACCGTAAACGAGGTTCTTGTAAACAGAGCAGTCCCAAACTTTGGGGTGGCTTTGTCTTTGATTTTAATTTCCCTAAGCTATAGGACCATAAGTAGAAGTGCCCTAGGCTCTGTTGCTTTGTTTCTTAGATGTTTCAGGAAACACCATACACTTCTCCAGTGTGGCTGTTGGCAATTTACATCCCGCCCATCAGCATAACAATGCTCCCATTTCTCCATGGCCTGTCCTGCTTTTCTGGATTTTACACTTTTTTCAGATGGCCCTTTTGACTGGTGGGCAGTGAGACTTCATTGTAGTGCAGATTTCCTTTGCAAGCTTGCTTGGTTGGCCAAAAAGGGCGTATGAGTTTTTTCCTGAATATATTCAGGAAAAAACGCATACGCCCTTTTTGGCCAAGTGCATCATTGTGGACGTTCTGCCTCTTTTCCTATGCTTTACATGCAATTCCAGTCTACCTCCTGAAATCGGTTTCCTGCAATTCTGCCCCGCGTTCAAGTCGTCTTGACAGCCTTACTTCAATATATTTTTGGACGATAGCTGTGATTTATAACTCTGCAGGTTTGTGAATTACAGTGCCCCTGAGCTCCTTTCTTCAACTCGCTTTCTTGTGAGCTGCCCTCAACACCGCAGAATTGCTTCAGGCCCTTGTGTGGTTCCGGCATGGCACGCTGAGCCTTTGGTTAATTCCACTTCCTGGTGGGAAATGAGAGTTAAATTTGCCCGTCCAGACACCTCCAGCTAGTCTCTCATTGGTTCTCCCTATTCCTGTTCATTTTCCACAGAAATTGCAAACTGGGCCAAACAGGATGTTAAAGGCACTGACTCTGCAAGTGGGGAGAGTGTTAGTAAAGCGTCTGGAATGTGGCACCCGAGTACCAGGGGACAAAAACTGAGACACATTTGAACACATTTCCCGATCACACGGTGGATCATACTCTGGGTTCCACATGCATGTTTTACCTGAAGGAAGAATCCCTTAAACCTGGAGAGTTGAGACCCATGGAATGGGTACCATGCAATATGACTTCAAAGGGTCTGCATTTCCTCACCGAACCTCACCAATCCTATCACTGCTGCATTTATGCAGCTGTACACACGCTTGATTCTCTTTCGGAGACATATAAATCCATAGGTTTTAAGATTCTTACTAGTCAGGTATATTCTTAGGCGTTTAATATGGGGTGTTGAGTCCACTTCGTTGAGCAAGGAGTAGCTCTTGTCTATTACATATTTGTCTTATGGAAAGTTATCTGTGCTAATTTCAATCTCTGGTTTTATGCAGCACCTCAACTCACCTTTCCCCTTAAGCAAGCATACGTTGGTTTTCTACATTTGAGACCCTATTCTGTTTTGTAATTCAGTTCCTGTGTAGCCAAGTTTACATTCCGTGTATTAGTGATATCTTATGATGTTTCTTTTTCTGTTTGACTTATTTCTCTTAGAATCATCGTACCTGAATCCACTCATTATGCTGCTACTGGCCTGATGACATAGATTTCATTGCTGAGTGATATTGCATTGTACGTAAGTACCACAACTTCTTTATCCATTTTTCGCTTTCTGCGATATTGAACTTGTACCGTAAACAAGGTTCTTGTAAACAGAGCCATCCCAAACTTTGGGGTGGCTGTGTCTTTTTGATTTTAATTTCCCTAATCTATAGGATCATAAGTGGAAGTGCCTTAGGCTCTGTTGCTTTGTTTTTTAGATGTTTCAGGAAACACCATACACTACTCCAGGGTGGCTGTTGGAAATTTACATCCCGCCCATCAGCATAAGAAGGCTCCCAGTTCTCCATGGCCTGTCCTGCCTTTGTGGATTTTACACTTTTTTCAGATGGCCCTTTGGCCGGGGGCAGTGAGACTTCATTGTAGTGCAGATGTCCTTTGCAAGCTTGCTTGGTTGGCCAAAAAGGGCGTATGCGTTTTTTCCTGAATATATTCAGGAAAAAACGCATACACCCTTTTGGGCCAAGTGCATCATTGCGGACGTTCTGCCTCTTTTCCTATGCTTTACATGCAATTCCAGTCTACCTCCTGAAATCGGTTTCCTTCAATTGTGCCCCGCTTTCAAGTCCTCTTGGCAGCCTTACTTCAATATATTTTTGGACGATAGCTGTCATTTATAACTCTGCAGGTTTGTGAATTACAGAGTCCCTGAGCTCCTTTCTTCAACTCGCTTTCTTGTGAGTTGGCCGCAACACCACAGGATTGCTTCAGGCCCTAGTGTGGTTCCGGCATGGCTCGCTGAGCCTTTGGTTAATTCCTCTTCCTGGTGGGAAATGAGAGTTAAATTTGCCCGTCCAGACACCTCCAGCTAGTCTCTCATTGGTTCTCCCTATTCCTGTTCATTTTCCACAGAAATTGCAAACTGGGCCAAACAGGAGGTTAAAGGCACTGACTCTCCAAGTGGGGAGAGTGTTAGTAAAGCGTCTGGAATGTTGCACCCGAGTACCAGGGGACGAAAACTGAGACACATTTGAACACGATTCCCGATCACACGGTGGATCATACTCTGGGTTCCACATGCATGTTTTAGCTGAAGGAAGAATCCCTTAAACCTGGAGAGTTGAGAACCATGGAATGGGTACCATGCAATATGACTTCAAAGGGTCTGCATTTGCTCACCGAACCTCACCAATCCTATCACTGCTGCGTTTATGATGCAGTACACACGCTTGTTTATCTTTCGGAGACATATAAATCCATAGGTTTTAAGATTCTTACTAGTCAGGTATATTCTTAGGCGTTTAATATGGGGTGTTGAGTCCACTTCGTTGAGCAAGCAGTAGCTCTTGTCTATTACATATTTGGCTTATGGAAAGGTATCTGTGCTAATTTCAATCTCTGGTTTTATGCAGCACCCCAACTCACCTTTCCGCTTAAGCAAGCATATGTTGGTTTTCTACATTTGAGACCCTATTCTGTTTTGTAATTCAGTTCCTGTGTAGCCAAGTTTACATTCCGTGTATTAGTGATACCTTATGATGTTTCTTTTTCTGTGTGACTTATTTCACTTAGAATCATCGCACCTGAATCCACTCATTATGCTGCTACTGGCCTGATGACATAGATTTCATTGCTGAGTGATATTGCATTGTACGTAAGTACCACAACTTCTTTATCCATTTTTCGCTTTCTGCGATATTGAACTTGTACCGTAAACAAGGTTCTTGTAAACAGAGCTGTCCCAAACTTTGGGGTGGCTGTGTCTTTTTGATTTTAATTTCCCTAATCTATAGGACCATAAGTGGAAGTGCCCTAGGCTCTGTTGCTTTGTTTTTTAGATGTTTCAGGAAACACCATACACTTCTCCAGAGTGGCTGTTGGCAATGTACATCCCGCCCATCAGCCTAACTAGGGTCCCAGTTCTCCATGGCCTGTCCTGCCTTTCTGGATTTTACACTTTTTTCAGATGGCCCTTTTGACCGGGGGGCAGTGAGACTTCATTGTAGTGCAGATTTCCTTTGCAAGCTTCCTTGGTTGGCCAAAAAGGGCGTATGCGTTTTTTCCTGAATATATTCAGGAAAAAACGCATACGCCCTTTTTGGCCAAGTGCATCATTGTGGACGTTCTGCCTCTTTTCCTATGCTTTACATGCAATTCCAGTCTACCTCCTGAAATCGGTTTCCTGCAATTCTGCCCCGCTTTCAAGTCCTCCTGGCAGCCTTACTTCAATATATTTTTGGACGATAGCTGTCATTTATAACTCTGCACGTTTGTGAATTACAGGGCCCCTGAGCTCCTTTCTTCAACTCGCTTTCTTGTGAGCTGGCCGCAACACCGCAGGATTGCTTCAGGCCCTAGGGTGGTTCCGGCATGGCTCGCTGAGCCTTTGGTTAATTCCTCTTCCTGGTGGGAAATGAGAGTTAAATTTGCCCGTCCAGACACCTCCAGCTAGTCTCTCATTGGTTCTCCCTATTCCTGTTCATTTTCTGCAGAAATTGCAAACTGGGCCAAACACGAGTTTAAAGGCACTGACTCTCCAAGTGGGGAGAGTGTTAGTAAAGCGTCTGGAAAGTTGCACCGAGTACCAGGGGACGAAAACTGAGACACATTTGAACACGTTTCCCGATCACACGGTGGATCATACTCTGGGTTCCTCATGTATGTTTTAGCTGAAGGAAGAATCCCTTAAACCTGGAGATTTGAGAACCATGGAATAGGGACCATGCAATATGACTTCAAAGGGTCTGCATTTGCTCACCGAACCTCACCAATCCTATCACTGCTGCGTTTATGCCGCTGTACACACGCTTGTTTCTCTTTTGGAGACATATAAATCCATAGGTTTTAAGATTCTTACTAGTCAGGTATATTCTTAGGCGTTTAATATGGGATGTTGTGTCCTTTTCTTTGAGCAAGGAGTAGCTCTTGTCTATTACATATTTGGCTTATGGAGCAGTATCTGTGCTAATTTCAATCTCTGGTTTTATGCAGCACCCCAACTCACCTTTCCCCTTAAGCAAGCATAAGTTGTTTTTCTACATTTGAGACCCTGTTCTGTTTTGTAATTCAGTTCATGTGTAGCCAAGGTTACATTCCATGTATTAGTGATATCTTATGATGTTTCTTTTTCTGTGTGACTTATTTCACTTAGAATCATCGTACCTGAATCCACTCATTATGCTGCTACTGCCTTGATGCCATAGATTTCATTGCTGAGTGATATTGCATTGTACGTTAGTACCACAGCTTCTTTATCCATTTATCGCCTTCTGTGATATTGAACTTGTACTGTAAACGAGGTTCTTGTAAACAGAGCCGTCCCAAACTTTGGGGTGGCTGTGTCTTTTTGATTTTAATTTCCCTAAGCTATAGGACCATAAGTGGAAGTGCCCTAGGCTCTGTTGCTTTGTTTTTTAGATGTTTCAGGAAACACCATACACTTCTCCAGAGTGGCTGTTGGCAATTTACATCCCGCCCTTCAGCATAAGAAGGCTCCCAGTTCTCCATGGCCTGTCCTGACTTTCTGGATTTTACACTTTATTCAGATGGCCCTTTTGACCGGGGGGCAGTGGGAATTCATTGTAGTGCAGATTTCCTTTGCAAGCTTGCTTGGTTGGCCAAAAAGGGCGTATGCGTTTTTTACTGAATATATTCAGGAAAAAACGCATACGCCCTTTTTGGTCAAGTGCATCATTGTGGACGTTCTGCCTCTTTTCCTATGCTTTACATGCAATTCCAGTCTACCTCCTGAAATCGGTTTCCTGCAATTCTGCCCCGCTTTCAAGTCCTCTTGGCAGCCATACTTCAATATATTTTTGGACGATAGCTGTCATTTATAACTCTGCAGGTTTGTGAATTACAGTGCCCCTGAGCTCCTTTCTTCAACTCGCTTTCTTGTGAGCTGGCCGCAACACCGCAGGATTGCTTCAGGCCCTAGTGTGGTTCCGGCACGGCACGCTGAGCCTTTGGTTAATTCCTCTTCCTGGTGGGAAATGAGAGTTAAATTTGCCCGTCCAGACACCTCCAGCTAGTCTCTCATTGGTTCTCCCTATTCCTGTTCATTTTCTGCAGAAATTGCAAACTGGGCCGAACAGGATGTTAAAGACACTGACTCTCCAAGTGGGGAGAGTGTTAGTAAAGCATCTGGAATGTTACACCCGCGTACCAGGGGAGGAAAACCGAGACACATTTGAACACGTTTCCCGATCACACGGTGGATCATACTCTGGGTTCCACATGCATGTTTTAGCTGAAGGAAGAATCCCTTAACCCTGGAGAGTTGAGACCCATGGAATGGGTACCATGTAATATGACTTCAAAGGGTCTGCATTTGCTCACCGAACCTCACCAATCCTATCACTGTTGCGTTTATGCCGCTGTACACACGCTTGATTCTCTTTCGGAGACATATAAATCCATAGGTTTTAAGATTCTTACTAGTCAGGTATATTCTTAGGCGTTTAATATGTGGTGTTGAGTCCACTTCGCTGAGCAAGCAGTAGCTCTTGTCTATTACATATTTGGCTTATGGAAAGGTATCTGTGCTAATTTCAATCTCTGGTTTTATGCAGCACCCCAACTCACCTTTCCCCTTAAGCAAGCATAAGTTGGTTTTCTACATTTGAGACCCTATTCTGTTTTGTAATTCAGTTCCTGTGTAGGCAAGTTTACATTCCGTGTATTAGTGATATCTTATGATGTTTCTTTTTCTGTGTGACTTATTTCACTTAGAATCATCGTACCTGAATGCACTCATTATCCTGCTATGGGCCTGATGACATAGATTTCATTGCTGAGTGATATTGCATTGTACGTTAGTACCACAACTTCTTTATCCATTTTTCACTTTCTGTGATATTGAACTTGTACCGTAAATGAGGTTCTTGTAAACAGAGCCGTCCCAAACTTTGGGGTGGCTGTGTCTTTTTGATTTTAATTTCCCTAATCTATAGGACCATAAGTGGAAATACCCTAGGCTCTGTTGCTTTGTTTTTTAGATGTTTCAGGAAACACCATACACTTCTCCTGAGTGGCTGTTGGCAGTTTACATCCCGCCCATCAGCCTAACTAGGCTCCCAGTTCTCCATGGCCTGTGCTGCCTTTCTGGATTTTACTCTTTTTTCAGATGACCCTTTTGATCGGGGGGCAGTGAGACTTCATTGTAGTGCAGATTTCCTTTGCAAGCTTGCTTGGTTGGCCAAAAAGGGCATATGCGTTTTTTCCTGAATATATTCATGAAAAAACTCATACGCCCTTTTTGGCCAAGTGCATCATTGTGGACGTTCTGCCTCTTTTCCTATGCTTTACATGCAACTCCTGTCTACCTCCGGAAATCGGTTTCCTGCAATTCTGCCCTGCTTTCAAGTCCTCTTGGCAGCCTTACTTCAATATATTTTTGGACGATAGCTGTCATTTATAACTCTGCAGGTTTGTGAATTACAGTGGCCCTGAGCTCCTTTCTTCAACTCGCTTTCTTGTGAGCTGGCCGCAACACCGCAGGATTGCTTCAGGCCTTAGTGTGGTTTCGGCATGGCTCACTGAGCCTTTGGTTAATTTCTCTTCCTGGTGGGAAATGAGAGTTAAATTTGCCCGTCCAGACACCTCCAGCTAGTCTCTCATTGGTTCTCCCTATTCCTGTTCATTTTCCGCAGAAATTGCAAACTGGGCCAAACAGGAGGTTAAATGCACTGACTCTCCAAGTGGAGAGAGTGTTAGTAAAGCGTCTGGAATGTTGCACCCGAGTACCAGGGGACGAAAACTGAGACACATTTGAACACGTTTCCCGATCACATGGTGGATCGTACTCTGGGTTCCACATGCATGTTTTAGCTGAAGGAAGAATCCCTTAAACCTGGAGAGTTGAGACCCATGGAATGGGTACCATGCAATATGACTTCAAAGGGTCTGCATTTGCTCACCGAACCTCACCAATCCTATCACTGTTGCGTTTATGCCGCTGTACACACGCTTGATTCTCTTTCGGAGACATATAAATCCATAGGTTTTAAGATTCTTACTAGTCAGGTATATTCTTAGGCGTTTAATATGGGGTGTTGAGTCGACTTTGTTGAGCAAGCAGTAGCACTTGTCTATTACATATTTGGCTTATGGAAAGGTATCTGTGCTAATTTCAATCTCTGGTTTTATGCAGCACCCCAACTCACCTTTCCCCTTAAGCAAGCATAAGTTGGTTTTCTACATTTGAGACCATATTCTGTTTTGTAATTCAGTTCCTGGGTAGCCAAGTTTACATTCCGTGTATTAGTGATACCTTATGATGTTTCTTTTTCTGTGTGACTTATTTCACTTAGAATCATCGTACCTGAATCCACTCATTATGCTGCTACTGGCCTGATGACATAGATTTCATTGCTGAGTGATATTGCATTGTACGTAAGTACCACAACTTCTTTATCCATTTTTCGCTTTCTGCGATATTGAACTTGTACCGTAAACGAGGTGCTTGTAAACAGAGCTGTCCCAAACTTTGGGGTGTCTGTGTCTTTTTGATTTTAATTTCCCTAATCTATAGGACCATAAGTGGAAGTGCCCTAGGCTCTGTTGCTTTGTTTTTTAGATGTTTCAGGAAACACCATACCCTTCTCCATTGTGGCTGTTGGCAATTTACATCCCGCCCATCAATCTAACTAGGCTCCCAGTTCTCCATGGCCTGTCCTGCCTTTCTGGATTTTACACTTTTTTCAGATGGCCCTTTTGACCGGTGGGCACTGGGACTTCATTGTAGTGCAGATTTCCTTTGCAAGCTTGCTTGGTTGGCCAAAAAGGGCGTATGCGTTTTTTCCTGAGTATATTCAGGAAAAAACGCATACGCCCTTTTTGGACAAGTGCATCATTGTGGACGTTCTGCCTCTTTTTCTATGCTTTACATGCAATTCCAGTCTACCTCCTGAAATCGGTTTCCTGCAATTCTGCCCCGCTTTCAAGTCCTCTTGGCAGCCTTACTTCAATATATTTTTGGACGATAGCTGTCATTTATAACTCTGCAAGTTTGTGAATTACAGGGCCCCTGAGCTCCTTTCTTCAACTCGCTTTCTTGTGAGCTGGCCGCAACACCGCAGAATTGCTTCAGGCCCTATTGTGGTTCCGGCATGGCACGCTGAGCCTTTGGTTAATTCCTCTTCCTGGTGGGAAATGAGAGTTAAATTTGCCCGTCCAGACACCTCCAGCTAGTCTCTCATTGGTTCTCCCTATTCCTGTTCATTTTCCGCAGAAATTGCAAACTGGGCCAAACAGGAGGTTAAAGGCACTGACTCTCCAAGTGGGGAGAGTGTTAGTAAAGCTTCTGGAATGTTGCACCCGAGTACCAGGGGACGAAAACTGAGACACATTTGAACATGTTTCCCGATCAAACGGTGGATCATACTCTGGGTTCCACATGCATGTTTTAGCTGAAGGAAGAATCCCTTAAACCTGGAGAGTTGAGAACCATGGAATGAGTACCATGCAATATGACTTCAAAGGGTCTGCATTTGCTCTTCGAACCTCACCAATCCTATCACTGCTGCGTTTATGCCGCTGTACACACGCTTGATTCTCTTTCGGAGACATATAAATCCATAGGTTTTAAGATTCTTACTAGTCAGGTATATTCTTAGGCTTTTAATATGGGGTGTTGAGTCCACTTCGTTGAGGAAGCAGTAGCTCTTGTCTATTACATATTTGGCTTATGGAAAGGTATCTGTGCTAATTTCAATCTCTGGTTTTATGCAGCACCCCAACTCACCTTTCCCCTTAAGCAAGAATAAGTTGGTTTTCTACATTTGAGACCCTGTTCTGTTTTGTAATTCAGTTCCTGTGTAGCCAAGTTTACATTCCGTGTAGTAGTGATATCTTATGATGTTTCTTTTTCTGTGTGACTTATTTCACTTAGAATCATCGTACCTGAATCCACTCATTATGCTTCTACTGGCCTGATGACATAGATTTCATTGCTGAGTGATATTGCATTGTACGTAAGTACCACAACTTCTTTATCCATTTTTCGCTTTCTGCGATATTGAACTTGTACCGTAAACGAGGTGCTTGTAAACAGAGCCGTCCCAAACTTTGGGGTGTCTGTGTCTTTTTGATTTTAATTTCCCTAATCTATAGCACCATAAGTGGAAGTGCCCTAGGCTTTGTTGCTTTGTTTTTTAGATGTTTCAGGAAACACCATACACTTCTCTAGAGTGGCTGTTGGCAATTTACATCCCGCCCATCAGCATAAGAAGGCTCCCAGTTCTCCATGGCCTGTCCTGCCTTTCTGGATTTTACACTTTTTTCAGATGGCCCTTTTGAACGGGGGTCAGTGAGACAATTGTAGTGCAGATTTCCTTTGCAAGCTTGCTTGGTTGGCCAAAAAGTGCGTATGCCTTTTTTCCTGAATATATTCAGGAAAAAACGCATACGCCCTTTTTGGCCAAGTGCATCATTGTGGACGTTCTGCCTCTTTTCCTATGCTTTACATGCAATTCCAGTCTACCTCCTGAAATCGGTTTCCTGCAATTCTGCCCCGCTTTCAAGTCCTCTTGGCAGCCTTACTTCAATATATTTTTGGACGATAGCTGTCATTTATAACTCTGCAGGTTTGTGAATAACAGTGCCCCTGAGCTCCTTTCTTCAACTCGCTTTCTTGTGAGCTGGCCGCAAGACCGCAGCATTGCTTCAGGCCCTAGTGTGGTTCCGGCATGGCTCGCTGAGCCTTTGGTTAATTCCTCTTCCTGGTGGGAAATGAGAGTTAAATTTGCCCGTCCAGACACCTCCAGCTAGTCTCTCATTGGTTCTCCCTATTCCTGTTCATTTTCCGCAGAAATTGCAAACTGGGCCAAACAGGAGGTTAAAGGCCCTGACTCTCCAAGTGGCGAGAGTGTTAGTAAAGCGTCTGGAATGTTGCACCTGAGTACCAGGGGACAAAAACTGAGACACATTTGAACATGTTTCCCGATCAAACGGTGGATCATACTCTGGGTTCCACATGCATGTTTTAGCTGAAGGAAGAATCCCTTAAACCTGGAGAGTTGAGAACCATGGAATGAGTACCATGCAATATGACTTCAAAGGGTCTGCATTTGCTCTTCGAACCTCACCAATCCTATCACTGCTGCGTTTATGCCGCTGTACACACGCTTGATTCTCTTTCGGAGACATATAAATCCATAGGTTTTAAGATTCTTACTAGTCAGGTATATTCTTAGGCTTTTAATATGGGGTGTTGAGTCCACTTCGTTGAGGAAGCAGTAGCTCTTGTCTATTACATATTTGGCTTATGGAAAGGTATCTGTGCTAATTTCAATCTCTGGTTTTATGCAGCACCCCAACTCACCTTTCCCCTTAAGCAAGAATAAGTTGGTTTTCTACATTTGAGACCCTGTTCTGTTTTGTAATTCAGTTCCTGTGTAGCCAAGTTTACATTCCGTGTATTAGTGATATCTTATGATGTTTCTTTTCTGTGTGACTTATTTCACTTAGAATCATCGTACCTGAATCCACTCATTATGCTGCTACTGTCCTGATGACATAGATTTCATTGCTGAGTGATATTGCATTGTACGTAAGTACCACAACTTCTTTATCCATTTTTCGCTTTCTGCGATATTGAACTTGTACCATAAACGAGGTTCTTGTAAACAGAGCCATCCCAAACTTTGGGGTGGCTGTGTCTTTTTGATTTTAATTTCCCTAATCTATAGGACCATAAGTGGAAGTGCCCTAGGCTCTGTTGCTTTGTTTTTTAGATGTTTCAGGAAACACCATACCCTTCTCCATTGTGGCTGTTGGCAATTTACATCCCGCCCATCAGTCTAACTAGGCTCCCAGTTCTCCATGGCCTGTCCTGCCTTTCTGGATTTTACACTTTTTTCAGATGGCCCTTTTGACCGGGGGGCAGTGAGACTTCATTGTAGTGCAGATTTCCTTTGCAAGCTTGCTTGGTTGGCCAAAAAGTGCGTATGCGTTTTTTCCTGAGTATATTCAGGAAAAAATGCATACGCCCTTTTTGGACAAGTGCATCATTGTGGACGTTCTGCCTCTTTTCCTATGCTTTACATGCAATTCCAGTCTACCTCCTGAAATCGGTTTCCTGCAATTCTGCCCCGCTTTCAAGTCCTCTTGGCAGCCTTACTTCAATATATTTTTGGACGATAGCTGTCATTTATAACTCTGCAAGTTTGTGAATTACAGGGCCCCTGAGCTCCTTTCTTCAACTCGCTTTCTTGTGAGCTGGCCGCAACACCGCAGGATTGCTTCAGGCCCTATTGTGGTTCCGGCATGGCACGCTGAGCCTTTGGTTAATTCCTCTTCCTGGTGGGAAATGAGAGTTAAATTTGCCCGTCCAGACACCTCCAGCTAGTCTCTCATTGGTTCTCCCTATTCCTGTTCATTTTCCGCAGAAATTGCAAACTGGGCCAAACAGGAACTTAAAGGCACTGACTCTCCAAGTGGGGAGAGTGTTAGTAAAGCATCTGGAATGTTGCACCCGAGTACCAGGGGACGAAAACTGAGACACATTTGAACATGTTTCCCGATCAAACGGTGGATCATACTCTGGGTTCCACATGCATGTTTTAGCTGAAGGAAGAATCCCTTAAACCTGGAGAGTTGAGAACCATGGAATGAGTACCATGCAATATGACTTCAAAGGGTCTGCATTTGCTCACCGAACCTCACCAATCCTATCACTGCTGCGTTTATGCCGCTGTACACACGCTTGATTCTCTTTCGGAGACATATAAATCCATAGGTTTTAAGATTCTTACTAGTCAGGTATATTCTTAGGTGTTTAATATGGGGTGTTGAGTCCACTTCGTTGAGCAAGCAGTAGCTCTTGTCTATTACATATTTGGCTTATGGAAAGGTATCTGTGTTAATTTCAATCTCTTCTTTTATGCAGCACCCCAACACACCTTTCCCCTTAAGCAAGCATAAGTTGGTTTTCTACATTTGAGACCCTATTCTGTTTTGTAATTCAGTTCCTGTGTAGCCAAGTTTACATTCCGTGTATTAGTGATACCTTATGATGTTTCTTTTTCTGTGGGACTTATTTCATTTAGAATCATCGTACCTGAATCCACTCATTATGCTGCTACTGGCCTCATGACATAGATTTCATTGCTGAGTGATATTGCATTGTACGTAAGTACCACAACTTCTTTATCCATTTTTTGCTTTCTGCGATATTGAACTTGTACCGTAAATGAGGTTCTTGTAAACAGAGCCATCCCAAACTTTGGGGTGGCTGTGTCTTTTTGATTTTAATTTCCCTAATCTATAGGACCATAAGTGGAAGTGCCCTAGGCTCTGTTGCTTTGTTTTTTAGATGTTTCAGGAAACACCATACACTTCTGCAGAGTGGCTGTTGGCAATTTACATCCCGCCCATCAGCATAAGAAGGCTCCATGTTCTCCATGGCCTGTCCTGCCTTTCTGGATTTTACACTTTTTTCAGATGGCCCTTTTGACCGGTGGGCACTGAGACTTCATTGTAGTGCAGATTTCCTTTGCAAGCTTGCTTGGTTGGCCAAAAAGGGCGTATGCGTTTTTTCCTGAGTATATTCAGGAAAAAACGCATACGCCCTTTTTGGACAAGTGCATCATTGTGGACGTTCTGCCTCTTTTTCTATGCTTTACATGCAATTCCAGTCTACCTCCTGAAATCGGTTTCCTGCAATTCTGCCCCGCTTTCAAGTCCTCTTGGCAGCCTTACTTCAATATATTTTTGGACGATAGCTGTCATTTATAACTCTGCAAGTTTGTGAATTACAGGGCCCCTGAGCTCCTTTCTTCAACTCGCTTTCTTGTGAGCTGGCCGCAACACCGCAGAATTGCTTCAGGCCCTATTGTGGTTCCGGCATGGCACGCTGAGCCTTTGGTTAATTCCTCTTCCTGGTGGGAAATGAGAGTTAAATTTGCCCGTCCAGACACCTCCAGCTAGTCTCTCGTTTGTTCTCCCTATTCCTGTTCATTTTCCGCAGAAATTGCAAACTGGGCCAAACAGGAGGTTAAAGGCACTGACTCTCCAAGTGGGGAGAGTGTTAGTAAAGCTTCTGGAATGTTGCACCCGAGTACCAGGGGACGAAAACTGAGACACATTTGAACATGTTTTCCGATCAAACGGTGGATCATACTCTGGGTTCCACATGCATGTTTTAGCTGAAGGAAGAATCCCTTAAACCTGGAGAGTTGAGAACCATGGAATGAGTACCATGCAATATGACTTCAAAGGGTCTGCATTTGCTCACCGAACCTCACCAATCCTATCACTGCTGCGTTTATGCCGCTGTACACACGCTTGATTCTCTTTCGGAGACATATAAATCCATAGGTTTTAAGATTCTTACTAGTCAGGTATATTCTTAGGTGTTTAATATGGGGTGTTGAGTCCACTTCGTTGAGCAAGCAGTAGCTCTTGTCTATTACATATTTGGCTTATGGAAAGGTATCTGTGTTAATTTCAATCTCTTCTTTTATGCAGCACCCCAACACACCTTTCCCCTTAAGCAAGCATAAGTTGGTTTTCTACATTTGAGACCCTATTCTGTTTTGTAATTCAGTTCCTGTGTAGCCAAGTTTACATTCCGTGTATTAGTGATACCTTATGATGTTTCTTTTTCTGTGGGACTTATTTCACTTAGAATCATCGTACCTGAATCCACTCATTATGCTGCTACTGGCCTGATGACATAGATTTCATTGCTGAGTGATATTGCATTGTACGTAAGTACCACAACTTCTTTATCCATTTTTCGCTTTCTGCGATATTGAACTTGTACCGTAAACGAGGTTCTTGTAAACAGAGCCATCCCAAACTTTGGGGTGGCTGTGTCTTTTTGATTTTAATTTCCCTAATCTATAGGACCATAAGTGGAAGTGCCCTAGGCTCTGTTGCTTTGTTTTTTAGATGTTTCAGGAAACACCATACACTTCTGCAGAGTGGCTGTTGGCAATTTACATCCCGCCCATCAGCATAAGGCTCCCAGTTCTCCATGGCCTGTCCTGCCTTTCTGGATTTTACACTTTTTTCAGATGGCCCTTTTGACCGGTGGGCACTGAGACTTCATTGTAGTGCAGATTTCCTTTGCAAGCTTGCTTGGTTGGCCAAAAAGGGCGTATGCGTTTTTTCCTGAGTATATTCAGGAAAAAACGCATACGCCCTTTTTGGACAAGTGCATCATTGTGGACGTTCTGCCTCTTTTTCTATGCTTTACATGCAATTCCAGTCTACCTCCTGAAATCGGTTTCCTGCAATTCTGCCCCGCTTTCAAGTCCTCTTGGCAGCCTTACTTCAATATATTTTTGGACGATAGCTGTCATTTATAACTCTGCAAGTTTGTGAATTACAGGGCCCCTGAGCTCCTTTCTTCAACTCGCTTTCTTGTGAGCTGGCCGCAACACCGCAGAATTGCTTCAGGCCCTATTGTGGTTCCGGCATGGCACGCTGAGCCTTTGGTTAATTCCTCTTCCTGGTGGGAAATGAGAGTTAAATTTGCCCGTCCAGACACCTCCAGCTAGTCTCTCATTGGTTCTCCCTATTCCTGTTCATTTTCCGCAGAAATTGCAAACTGGGCCAAACAGGAGGTTAAAGGCACTGACTCTCCAAGTGGGGAGAGTGTTAGTAAAGCTTCTGGAATGTTGCACCCGAGTACCAGGGGACGAAAACTGAGACACATTTGAACATGTTTCCCGATCAAACGGTGGATCATACTCTGGGTTCCACATGCATGTTTTAGCTGAAGGAAGAATCCCTTAAACCTGGAGAGTTGAGAACCATGGAATGAGTACCATGCAATATGACTTCAAAGGGTCTGCATTTGCTCACCGAACCTCACCAATCCTATCACTGCTGCGTTTATGCCGCTGTACACACGCTTGATTCTCTTTCGGAGACATATAAATCCATAGGTTTTAAGATTCTTACTAGTCAGGTATATTCTTAGGTGTTTAATATGGGGTGTTGAGTCCACTTCGTTGAGCAAGCAGTAGCTCTTGTCTATTACATATTTGGCTTATGGAAAGGTATCTGTGTTAATTTCAATCTCTTCTTTTATGCAGCACCCCAACACACCTTTCCCCTTAAGCAAGCATAAGTTGGTTTTCTACATTTGAGACCCTATTCTGTTTTGTAATTCAGTTCCTGTGTAGCCAAGTTTACATTCCGTGTATTAGTGATACCTTATGATGTTTCTTTTTCTGTGGGACTTATTTCACTTAGAATCATCGTACCTGAATCCACTCATTATGCTGCTACTGGCCTGATGACATAGATTTCATTGCTGAGTGATATTGCATTGTACGTAAGTACCACAACTTCTTTATCCATTTTTCGCTTTCTGCGATATTGAACTTGTACCGTAAACGAGGTTCTTGTAAACAGAGCCATCCCAAACTTTGGGGTGGCTGTGTCTTTTTGATTTTAATTTCCCTAATCTATAGGACCATAAGTGGAAGTGCCCTAGGCTCTGTTGCTTTGTTTTTTAGATGTTTCAGGAAACACCATACACTTCTGCAGAGTGGCTGTTGGCAATTTACATCCCGCCCATCAGCATAAGGCTCCCAGTTCTCCATGGCCTGTCCTGCCTTTCTGGATTTTACACTTTTTTCAGATGGCCCTTTTGACCGGTGGGCACTGAGACTTCATTGTAGTGCAGATTTCCTTTGCAAGCTTGCTTGGTTGGCCAAAAAGGGCGTATGCGTTTTTTCCTGAGTATATTCAGGAAAAAACGCATACGCCGTTTTTGGACAAGTGCATCATTGTGGACGTTCTGCCTCTTTTTCTATGCTTTACATGCAATTCCAGTCTACCTCCTGAAATCGGTTTCCTGCAATTCTGCCCCGCTTTCAAGTCCTCTTGGCAGCCTTACTTCAATATATTTTTGGACGATAGCTGTCATTTATAACTCTGCAAGTTTGTGAATTACAGGGCCCCTGAGCTCCTTTCTTCAACTCGCTTTCTTGTGAGCTGGCCGCAACACCGCAGAATTGCTTCAGGCCCTATTGTGGTTCCGGCATGGCACGCTGAGCCTTTGGTTAATTCCTCTTCCTGGTGGGAAATGAGAGTTAAATTTGCCCGTCCAGACACCTCCAGCTAGTCTCTCGTTTGTTCTCCCTATTCCTGTTCATTTTCCGCAGAAATTGCAAACTGGGCCAAACAGGAGGTTAAAGGCACTGACTCTCCAAGTGGGGAGAGTGTTAGTAAAGCTTCTGGAATGTTGCACCCGAGTACCAGGGGACGAAAACTGAGACACATTTGAACATGTTTTCCGATCAAACGGTGGATCATACTCTGGGTTCCACATGCATGTTTTAGCTGAAGGAAGAATCCCTTAAACCTGGAGAGTTGAGAACCATGGAATGAGTACCATGCAATATGACTTCAAAGGGTCTGCATTTGCTCACCGAACCTCACCAATCCTATCACTGCTGCGTTTATGCCGCTGTACACACGCTTGATTCTCTTT
This sequence comes from Pseudorca crassidens, assembly GCF_039906515.1. Taxonomy (NCBI): domain Eukaryota; kingdom Metazoa; phylum Chordata; class Mammalia; order Artiodactyla; family Delphinidae; genus Pseudorca; species Pseudorca crassidens. The sequence goes on from NW_027136317.1 coordinate 1,105,807, forward strand.
CGGAGACATATAAATCCATAGGTTTTAAGATTCTTACTAGTCAGGTATATTCTTAGGTGTTTAATATGGGGTGTTGAGTCCACTTCGTTGAGCAAGCAGTAGCTCTTGTCTATTACATATTTGGCTTATGGAAAGGTATCTGTGTTAATTTCAATCTCTTCTTTTATGCAGCACCCCAACACACCTTTCCCCTTAAGCAAGCATAAGTTGGTTTTCTACATTTGAGACCCTATTCTGTTTTGTAATTCAGTTCCTGTGTAGCCAAGTTTACATTCCGTGTATTAGTGATACCTTATGATGTTTCTTTTTCTGTGGGACTTATTTCACTTAGAATCATCGTACCTGAATCCACTCATTATGCTGCTACTGGCCTGATGACATAGATTTCATTGCTGAGTGATATTGCATTGTACGTAAGTACCACAACTTCTTTATCCATTTTTCGCTTTCTGCGATATTGAACTTGTACCGTAAACGAGGTTCTTGTAAACAGAGCCATCCCAAACTTTGGGGTGGCTGTGTCTTTTTGATTTTAATTTCCCTAATCTATAGGACCATAAGTGGAAGTGCCCTAGGCTCTGTTGCTTTGTTTTTTAGATGTTTCAGGAAACACCATACACTTCTGCAGAGTGGCTGTTGGCAATTTACATCCCGCCCATCAGCATAAGGCTCCCAGTTCTCCATGGCCTGTCCTGCCTTTCTGGATTTTACACTTTTTTCAGATGGCCCTTTTGACCGGTGGGCACTGAGACTTCATTGTAGTGCAGATTTCCTTTGCAAGCTTGCTTGGTTGGCCAAAAAGGGCGTATGCGTTTTTTCCTGAGTATATTCAGGAAAAAACGCATACGCCCTTTTTGGACAAGTGCATCATTGTGGACGTTCTGCCTCTTTTTCTATGCTTTACATGCAATTCCAGTCTACCTCCTGAAATCGGTTTCCTGCAATTCTGCCCCGCTTTCAAGTCCTCTTGGCAGCCTTACTTCAATATATTTTTGGACGATAGCTGTCATTTATAACTCTGCAAGTTTGTGAATTACAGGGCCCCTGAGCTCCTTTCTTCAACTCGCTTTCTTGTGAGCTGGCCGCAACACCGCAGAATTGCTTCAGGCCCTATTGTGGTTCCGGCATGGCACGCTGAGCCTTTGGTTAATTCCTCTTCCTGGTGGGAAATGAGAGTTAAATTTGCCCGTCCAGACACCTCCAGCTAGTCTCTCATTGGTTCTCCCTATTCCTGTTCATTTTCCGCAGAAATTGCAAACTGGGCCAAACAGGAGGTTAAAGGCACTGACTCTCCAAGTGGGGAGAGTGTTAGTAAAGCTTCTGGAATGTTGCACCCGAGTACCAGGGGACGAAAACTGAGACACATTTGAACATGTTTCCCGATCAAACGGTGGATCATACTCTGGGTTCCACATGCATGTTTTAGCTGAAGGAAGAATCCCTTAAACCTGGAGAGTTGAGAACCATGGAATGAGTACCATGCAATATGACTTCAAAGGGTCTGCATTTGCTCACCGAACCTCACCAATCCTATCACTGCTGCGTTTATGCCGCTGTACACACGCTTGATTCTCTTTCGGAGACATATAAATCCATAGGTTTTAAGATTCTTACTAGTCAGGTATATTCTTAGGTGTTTAATATGGGGTGTTGAGTCCACTTCGTTGAGCAAGCAGTAGCTCTTGTCTATTACATATTTGGCTTATGGAAAGGTATCTGTGTTAATTTCAATCTCTTCTTTTATGCAGCACCCCAACACACCTTTCCCCTTAAGCAAGCATAAGTTGGTTTTCTACATTTGAGACCCTATTCTGTTTTGTAATTCAGTTCCTGTGTAGCCAAGTTTACATTCCGTGTATTAGTGATACCTTATGATGTTTCTTTTTCTGTGGGACTTATTTCACTTAGAATCATCGTACCTGAATCCACTCATTATGCTGCTACTGGCCTGATGACATAGATTTCATTGCTGAGTGATATTGCATTGTACGTAAGTACCACAACTTCTTTATCCATTTTTCGCTTTCTGCGATATTGAACTTGTACCGTAAACGAGGTTCTTGTAAACAGAGCCATCCCAAACTTTGGGGTGGCTGTGTCTTTTTGATTTTAATTTCCCTAATCTATAGGACCATAAGTGGAAGTGCCCTAGGCTCTGTTGCTTTGTTTTTTAGATGTTTCAGGAAACACCATACACTTCTGCAGAGTGGCTGTTGGCAATTTACATCCCGCCCATCAGCATAAGGCTCCCAGTTCTCCATGGCCTGTCCTGCCTTTCTGGATTTTACACTTTTTTCAGATGGCCCTTTTGACCGGTGGGCACTGAGACTTCATTGTAGTGCAGATTTCCTTTGCAAGCTTGCTTGGTTGGCCAAAAAGGGCGTATGCGTTTTTTCCTGAGTATATTCAGGAAAAAACGCATACGCCGTTTTTGGACAAGTGCATCATTGTGGACGTTCTGCCTCTTTTTCTATGCTTTACATGCAATTCCAGTCTACCTCCTGAAATCGGTTTCCTGCAATTCTGCCCCGCTTTCAAGTCCTCTTGGCAGCCTTACTTCAATATATTTTTGGACGATAGCTGTCATTTATAACTCTGCAAGTTTGTGAATTACAGGGCCCCTGAGCTCCTTTCTTCAACTCGCTTTCTTGTGAGCTGGCCGCAACACCGCAGAATTGCTTCAGGCCCTATTGTGGTTCCGGCATGGCACGCTGAGCCTTTGGTTAATTCCTCTTCCTGGTGGGAAATGAGAGTTAAATTTGCCCGTCCAGACACCTCCAGCTAGTCTCTCATTGGTTCTCCCTATTCCTGTTCATTTTCCGCAGAAATTGCAAACTGGGCCAAACAGGAGGTTAAAGGCACTGACTCTCCACGTGGGGAGAGTGTTAGTAAAGCTTCTGGAATGTTGCACCCGAGTACCAGGGGACGAAAACTGAGACACATTTGAACATGTTTCCCGATCAAACGGTGGATCATACTCTGGGTTCCACATGCATGTTTTAGCTGAAGGAAGAATCCCTTAAACCTGGAGAGTTGAGAACCATGGAATGAGTACCATGCAATATGACTTCAAAGGGTCTGCATTTGCTCACCGAACCTCACCAATCCTATCACTGCTGCGTTTATGCCGCTGTACACACGCTTGATTCTCTTTCGGAGACATATAAATCCATAGGTTTTAAGATTCTTACTCGTCAGGTATATTCTTAGGCTTTTAATATGGGGTGTTGAGTCCACTTCGTTGAGGAAGCAGTAGCTCTTGTCTATTACATATTTGGCTTATGGAAAGGTATCTGTGCTAATTTCAATCTCTGGTTTTATGCAGCACCCCAACTCACCTTTCCCCTTAAGCAAGCATAAGTTGGTTTTCTACATTTGAGACCCTGTTCTGTTTTGTAATTCAGTTCCTGTGTAGCCAAGTTTACATTCCGTGTAGTAGTGATATCTTATGATGTTTCTTTTTCTGTGTGACTTATTTCACTTAGAATCATCGTACCTGAATCCACTCATTATGCTGCTACTGGCCTGATGACATAGATTTCATTGCTGAGTGATATTGCATTGTACGTAAGTACCACAACTTCTTTATCCATTTTTCGCTTTCTGCGATATTGAACTTGTACCGTAAACGAGGTGCTTGTAAACAGAGCCGTCCCAAACTTTGGGGTGTCTGTGTCTTTTTGATTTTAATTTCCCTAATCTATAGCACCATAAGTGGAAGTGCCCTAGGCTCTGTTGCTTTGTTTTTTAGATGTTTCAGGAAACACCATACACTTCTCTAGAGTGGCTGTTGGCAATTTACATCCCACCCATCAGCATAACAAGGCTCCCAGTTCTCCATGGCCTGTCCTGCCTTTCTGGATTTTACACTTTTTTCAGATGGCCCTTTTGAACGGGGGGCAGTGAGACAATTGTAGTGCAGATTTCCTTTGCAAGCTTGCTTGGTTGGCCAAAAAGTGCGTATGCCTTTTTTCCTGAATATATTCAGGAAAAAACGCATACGCCCTTTTTGGCCAAGTGCATCATTGTGGACGTTCTGCCTCTTTTCCTATGCTTTACATGCAATTCCAGTCTACCTCCTGAAATCGGTTTCCTGCAATTCTGCCCCGCTTTCAAGTCCTCTTGGCAGCCTTACTTCAATATATTTTTGGACGATAGCTGTCATTTATAACTCTGCAGGTTTGTGAATAACAGTGCCCCTGAGCTCCTTTCTTCAACTCGCTTTCTTGTGAGCTGGCCGCAAGACCGCAGCATTGCTTCAGGCCCTAGTGTGGTTCCGGCATGGCTCGCTGAGCCTTTGGTTAATTCCTCTTCCTGGTGGGAAATGAGAGTTAAATTTGCCCGTCCAGACACCTCCAGCTAGTCTCTCATTGGTTCTCCCTATTCCTGTTCATTTTCCGCAGAAATTGCAAACTGGGCCAAACAGGAGGTTAAAGGCCCTGACTCTCCAAGTGGCGAGAGTGTTAGTAAAGCGTCTGGAATGTTGCACCCGAGTACCAGGGGACAAAAACTGAGACACATTTGAACATGTTTCCCGATCAAACGGTGGATCATACTCTGGGTTCCACATGCATGTTTTAGCTGAAGGAAGAATCCCTTAAACCTGGAGAGTTGAGAACCATGGAATGAGTACCATGCAATATGACTTCAAAGGGTCTGCATTTGCTCACCGAACCTCACCAATCCTATCACTGCTGCGTTTATGCCGCTGTACACACGCTTGATTCTCTTTCGGAGACATATAAATCCATAGGTTTTAAGATTCTTACTAGTCAGGTATATTCTTAGGTGTTTAATATGGGGTGTTGAGTCCACTTCGTTGAGCAAGCAGTAGCTCTTGTCTATTACATATTTGGCTTATGGAAAGGTATCTGTGTTAATTTCAATCTCTTCTTTTATGCAGCACCCCAACACACCTTTCCCCTTAAGCAAGCATAAGTTGGTTTTCTACATTTGAGACCCTATTCTGTTTTGTAATTCAGTTCCTGTGTAGCCAAGTTTACATTCCGTGTATTAGTGATACCTTATGATGTTTCTTTTTCTGTGGGACTTATTTCACTTAGAATCATCGTACCTGAATCCACTCATTATGCTGCTACTGGCCTGATGACATAGATTTCATTGCTGAGTGATATTGCATTGTACGTAAGTACCACAACTTCTTTATCCATTTTTCGCTTTCTGCGATATTGAACTTGTACCGTAAACGAGGTTCTTGTAAACAGAGCCATCCCAAACTTTGGGGTGGCTGTGTCTTTTTGATTTTAATTTCCCTAATATATAGGACCATAAGTGGAAGTGCCCTAGGCTCTGTTGCTTTGTTTTTTAGATGTTTCAGGAAACACCATACACTTCTGCAGAGTGGCTGTTGGCAATTTACATCCCGCCCATCAGCATAAGGCTCCCAGTTCTCCATGGCCTGTCCTGCCTTTCTGGATTTTACACTTTTTTCAGATGGCCCTTTTGACCGGTGGGCACTGAGACTTCATTGTAGTGCAGATTTCCTTTGCAAGCTTGCTTGGTTGGCCAAAAAGGGCGTATGCGTTTTTTCCTGAGTATATTCAGGAAAAAACGCATACGCCGTTTTTGGACAAGTGCATCATTGTGGACGTTCTGCCTCTTTTTCTATGCTTTACATGCAATTCCAGTCTACCTCCTGAAATCGGTTTCCTGCAATTCTGCCCCGCTTTCAAGTCCTCTTGGCAGCCTTACTTCAATATATTTTTGGACGATAGCTGTCATTTATAACTCTGCAAGTTTGTGAATTACAGGGCCCCTGAGCTCCTTTCTTCAACTCGCTTTCTTGTGAGCTGGCCGCAACACCGCAGAATTGCTTCAGGCCCTATTGTGGTTCCGGCATGGCACGCTGAGCCTTTGGTTAATTCCTCTTCCTGGTGGGAAATGAGAGTTAAATTTGCCCGTCCAGACACCTCCAGCTAGTCTCTCATTGGTTCTCCCTATTCCTGTTCATTTTCCGCAGAAATTGCAAACTGGGCCAAACAGGAGGTTAAAGGCACTGACTCTCCAAGTGGGGAGAGTGTTAGTAAAGCTTCTGGAATGTTGCACCCGAGTACCAGGGGACGAAAACTGAGACACATTTGAACATGTTTCCCGATCAAACGGTGGATCATACTCTGGGTTCCACATGCATGTTTTAGCTGAAGGAAGAATCCCTTAAACCTGGAGAGTTGAGAACCATGGAATGAGTACCATGCAATATGACTTCAAAGGGTCTGCATTTGCTCACCGAACCTCACCAATCCTATCACTGCTGCGTTTATGCCGCTGTACACACGCTTGATTCTCTTTCGGAGACATATAAATCCATAGGTTTTAAGATTCTTACTAGTCAGGTATATTCTTAGGCTTTTAATATGGGGTGTTGAGTCCACTTCGTTGAGGAAGCAGTAGCTCTTGTCTATTACATATTTGGCTTATGGAAAGGTATCTGTGCTAATTTCAATCTCTGGTTTTATGCAGCACCCCAACTCACCTTTCCCCTTAAGCAAGAATAAGTTGGTTTTCTACATTTGAGACCCTGTTCTGTTTTGTAATTCAGTTCCTGTGTAGCCAAGTTTACATTCCGTGTAGTAGTGATATCTTATAATGTTTCTTTTTCTGTGTGACTTATTTCACTTAGAATCATCGTACCTGAATCCACTCATTATGCTGCTACTGGCCTGATGACATAGATTTCATTGCTGAGTGATATTGCATTGTACGTAAGTACCACAACTTCTTTATCCATTTTTCGCTTTCTGCGATATTGAACTTGTACCGTAAATGAGGTGCTTGTAAACAGAGCCGTCCCAAACTTTGGGGTGTCTGTGTCTTTTTGATTTTAATTTCCCTAATCTATAGCACCATAAGTGGAAGTGCCCTAGGCTCTGTTGCTTTGTTTTTTAGATGTTTCAGGAAACACCATACACTTCTCTAGAGTGGCTGTTGGCAATTTACATCCCACCCATCAGCATAAGAAGGCTCCCAGTTCTCCATGGCCTGTCCTGCCTTTCTGGATTTTACACTTTTTTCAGATGGCCCTTTTGAACGGGGGGCAGTGAGACAATTGTAGTGCAGATTTCCTTTGCAAGCTTGCTTGGTTGGCCAAAAAGTGCGTATGCCTTTTTTCCTGAATATATTCAGGAAAAAACGCATACGCCCTTTTTGGCCAAGTGCATCATTGTGGACGTTCTGCCTCTTTTCCTATGCTTTACATGCAATTCCAGTCTACCTCCTGAAATCGGTTTCCTGCAATTCTGCCCCGCTTTCAAGTCCTCTTGGCAGCCTTACTTCAATATATTTTTGGACGATAGCTGTCATTTATAACTCTGCAGGTTTGTGAATAACAGTGCCCCTGAGCTCCTTTCTTCAACTCGCTTTCTTGTGAGCTGGCCGCAAGACCGCAGCATTGCTTCAGGCCCTAGTGTGGTTCCGGCATGGCTCGCTGAGCCTTTGGTTAATTCCTCTTCCTGGTGGGAAATGAGAGTTAAATTTGCCCGTCCAGACACCTCCAGCTAGTCTCTCATTGGTTCTCCCTATTCCTGTTCATTTTCCGCAGAAATTGCAAACTGGGCCAAACAGGAGGTTAAAGGCCCTGACTCTCCAAGTGGCGAGAGTGTTAGTAAAGCGTCTGGAATGTTGCACCTGAGTACCAGGGGACAAAAACTGAGACACATTTGAACATGTTTCCCGATCAAACGGTGGATCATACTCTGGGTTCCACATGCATGTTTTAGCTGAAGGAAGAATCCCTTAAACCTGGAGAGTTGAGAACCATGGAATGAGTACCATGCAATATGACTTCAAAGGGTCTGCATTTGCTCTTCGAACCTCACCAATCCTATCACTGCTGCGTTTATGCCGCTGTACACACGCTTGATTCTCTTTCGGAGACATATAAATCCATAGGTTTTAAGATTCTTACTAGTCAGGTATATTCTTAGGCTTTTAATATGGGGTGTTGAGTCCACTTCGTTGAGGAAGCAGTAGCTCTTGTCTATTACATATTTGGCTTATGGAAAGGTATCTGTGCTAATTTCAATCTCTGGTTTTATGCAGCACCCCAACTCACCTTTCCCCTTAAGCAAGAATAAGTTGGTTTTCTACATTTGAGACCCTGTTCTGTTTTGTAATTCAGTTCCTGTGTAGCCAAGTTTACATTCCGTGTATTAGTGATATCTTATGATGTTTCTTTTCTGTGTGACTTATTTCACTTAGAATCATCGTACCTGAATCCACTCATTATGCTGCTACTGTCCTGATGACATAGATTTCATTGCTGAGTGATATTGCATTGTACGTAAGTACCACAACTTCTTTATCCATTTTTCGCTTTCTGCGATATTGAACTTGTACCATAAACGAGGTTCTTGTAAACAGAGCCATCCCAAACTTTGGGGTGGCTGTGTCTTTTTGATTTTAATTTCCCTAATCTATAGGACCATAAGTGGAAGTGCCCTAGGCTCTGTTGCTTTGTTTTTTAGATGTTTCAGGAAACACCATACCCTTCTCCATTGTGGCTGTTGGCAATTTACATCCCGCCCATCAGTCTAACTAGGCTCCCAGTTCTCCATGGCCTGTCCTGCCTTTCTGGATTTTACACTTTTTTCAGATGGCCCTTTTGACCGGGGGGCAGTGAGACTTCATTTTAGTGCAGATTTCCTTTGCAAGCTTGCTTGGTTGGCCAAAAAGTGCGTATGCGTTTTTTCCTGAGTATATTCAGGAAAAAATGCATACGCCCTTTTTGGACAAGTGCATCATTGTGGACGTTCTGCCTCTTTTCCTATGCTTTACATGCAATTCCAGTCTACCTCCTGAAATCGGTTTCCTGCAATTCTGCCCCGCTTTCAAGTCCTCTTGGCAGCCTTACTTCAATATATTTTTGGACGATAGCTGTCATTTATAACTCTGCAAGTTTGTGAATTACAGGGCCCCTGAGCTCCTTTCTTCAACTCGCTTTCTTGTGAGCTGGCCGCAACACCGCAGGATTGCTTCAGGCCCTATTGTGGTTCCGGCATGGCACGCTGAGCCTTTGGTTAATTCCTCTTCCTGGTGGGAAATGAGAGTTAAATTTGCCCGTCCAGACACCTCCAGCTAGTCTCTCATTGGTTCTCCCTATTCCTGTTCATTTTCCGCAGAAATTGCAAACTGGGCCAAACAGGAACTTAAAGGCACTGACTCTCCAAGTGGGGAGAGTGTTAGTAAAGCATCTGGAATGTTGCACCCGAGTACCAGGGGACGAAAACTGAGACACATTTGAACATGTTTCCCGATCACACGGTGGATCATACTCTGGGTTCCACATGCATGTTTTAGCTGAAGGAAGAATCCCTTAAACCTGGAGAGTTGAGAACCATGGAATGAGTACCATGCAATATGACTTCAAAGGGTCTGCATTTGCTCACCGAACCTCACCAATCCTATCACTGCTGCGTTTATGCCGCTGTACACACGCTTGATTCTCTTTCGGAGACATATAAATCCATAGGTTTTAAGATTCTTACTAGTCAGGTATATTCTTAGGTGTTTAATATGGGGTGTTGAGTCCACTTCGTTGAGCAAGCAGTAGCTCTTGTCTATTACATATTTGGCTTATGGAAAGGTATCTGTGTTAATTTCAATCTCTTCTTTTATGCAGCACCCCAACACACCTTTCCCCTTAAGCAAGCATAAGTTGGTTTTCTACATTTGAGACCCTATTCTGTTTTGTAATTCAGTTCCTGTGTAGCCAAGTTTACATTCCGTGTATTAGTGATACCTTATGATGTTTCTTTTTCTGTGGGACTTATTTCACTTAGAATCATCGTACCTGAATCCACTCATTATGCTGCTACTGGCCTGATGACATAGATTTCATTGCTGAGTGATATTGCATTGTACGTAAGTACCACAACTTCTTTATCCATTTTTTGCTTTCTGCGATATTGAACTTGTACCGTAAATGAGGTTCTTGTAAACAGAGCCATCCCAAACTTTGGGGTGGCTGTGTCTTTTTGATTTTAATTTCCCTAATCTATAGGACCATAAGTGGAAGTGCCCTAGGCTCTGTTGCTTTGTTTTTTAGATGTTTCAGGAAACACCATACACTTCTGCAGAGTGGCTGTTGGCAATTTACATCCCGCCCATCAGCATAAGAAGGCTCCATGTTCTCCATGGCCTGTCCTGCCTTTCTGGATTTTACACTTTTTTCAGATGGCCCTTTTGACCGGTGGGCACTGAGACTTCATTGTAGTGCAGATTTCCTTTGCAAGCTTGCTTGGTTGGCCAAAAAGGGCGTATGCGTTTTTTCCTGAGTATATTCAGGAAAAAACGCATACGCCCTTTTTGGACAAGTGCATCATTGTGGACGTTCTGCCTCTTTTTCTATGCTTTACATGCAATTCCAGTCTACCTCCTGAAATCGGTTTCCTGCAATTCTGCCCCGCTTTCAAGTCCTCTTGGCAGCCTTACTTCAATATATTTTTGGACGATAGCTGTCATTTATAACTCTGCAAGTTTGTGAATTACAGGGCCCCTGAGCTCCTTTCTTCAACTCGCTTTCTTGTGAGCTGGCCGCAACACCGCAGAATTGCTTCAGGCCCTATTGTGGTTCCGGCATGGCACGCTGAGCCTTTGGTTAATTCCTCTTCCTGGTGGGAAATGAGAGTTAAATTTGCCCGTCCAGACACCTCCAGCTAGTCTCTCGTTTGTTCTCCCTATTCCTGTTCATTTTCCGCAGAAATTGCAAACTGGGCCAAACAGGAGGTTAAAGGCACTGACTCTCCAAGTGGGGAGAGTGTTAGTAAAGCTTCTGGAATGTTGCACCCGAGTACCAGGGGACGAAAACTGAGACACATTTGAACACGTTTCCCGATCAAACGGTGGATCATACTCTGGGTTCCACATGCATGTTTTAGCTGAAGGAAGAATCCCTTAAACCTGGAGAGTTGAGAACCATGGAATGAGTACCATGCAATATGACTTCAAAGGGTCTGCATTTGCTCACCGAACCTCACCAATCCTATCACTGCTGCGTTTATGCCGCTGTACACACGCTTGATTCTCTTTCGGAGACATATAAATCCATAGGTTTTAAGATTCTTACTAGTCAGGTATATTCTTAGGTGTTTAATATGGGGTGTTGAGTCCACTTCGTTGAGCAAGCAGTAGCTCTTGTCTATTACATATTTGGCTTATGGAAAGGTATCTGTGTTAATTTCAATCTCTTCTTTTATGCAGCACCCCAACACACCTTTCCCCTTAAGCAAGCATAAGTTGGTTTTCTACATTTGAGACCCTATTCTGTTTTGTAATTCAGTTCCTGTGTAGCCAAGTTTACATTCTGTGTATTAGTGATACCTTATGATGTTTCTTTTTCTGTGGGACTTATTTCACTTAGAATCATCGTACCTGAATCCACTCATTATGCTGCTACTGGCCTGATGACATAGATTTCATTGCTGAGTGATATTGCATTCTCCGTAAGTACCACAACTTCTTTATCCATTTTTCGCTTTCTGCGATATTGAACTTGTACCGTAAACGAGGTTCTTGTAAACAGAGCCATCCCAAACTTTGGGGTGGCTGTGTCTTTTTGATTTTAATTTCCCTAATCTATAGGACCATAAGTGGAAGTGCCCTAGGCTCTGTTGCTTTGTTTTTTAGATGTTTCAGGAAACACCATACACTTCTGCAGAGTGGCTGTTGGCAATTTACATCCCGCCCATCAGCATAAGAAGGCTCCCAGTTCTCCATGGCCTGTCCTGCCTTTCTGGATTTTACACTTTTTTCAGATGGCCCTTTTGACCGGTGGGCACTGAGACTTCATTGTAGTGCAGATTTCCTTTGCAAGCTTGCTTGGTTGGCCAAAAAGGGCGTATGCGTTTTTTCCTGAGTATATTCAGGAAAAAACGCATACGCCCTTTTTGGACAAGTGCATCATTGTGGACGTTCTGCCTCTTTTTCTATGCTTTACATGCAATTCCAGTCTACCTCCTGAAATCGGTTTCCTGCAATTCTGCCCCGCTTTCAAGTCCTCTTGGCAGCCTTACTTCAATATATTTTTGGACGATAGCTGTCATTTATAACTCTGCAAGTTTGTGAATTACAGGGCCCCTGAGCTCCTTTCTTCAACTCGCTTTCTTGTGAGCTGGCCGCAACACCGCAGAATTGCTTCAGGCCCTATTGTGGTTCCGGCATGGCACGCTGAGCCTTTGGTTAATTCCTCTTCCTGGTTGGAAATGAGAGTTAAATTTGCCCGTCCAGACACCTCCAGCTAGTCTCTCATTGGTTCTCCCTATTCCTGTTCATTTTCCGCAGAAATTGCAAACTGGGCCAAACAGGAGGTTAAAGGCACTGACTCTCCAAGTGGGGAGAGTGTTAGTAAAGCTTCTCGAATGTTGCACCCGAGTACCAGGGGACGAAAACTGAGACACATTTGAACATGTTTCCCGATCAAACGGTGGATCATACTCTGGGTTCCACATGCATGTTTTAGCTGAAGGAAGAATTCCTTAAACCTGGAGAGTTGAGAACCATGGAATGAGTACCATGCAATATGACTTCAAAGGATCTGCATTTGCTCTTCGAACCTCACCAATCCTATCACTGCTGCGTTTATGCCGCTGTACACACGCTTGATTCTCTTTCGGAGACATATAAATCCATAGGTTTTAAGATTCTTACTAGTCAGGTATATTCTTAGGCTTTTAATATGGGGTGTTGAGTCCACTTCGTTGAGGAAGCAGTAGCTCTTGTCTATTACATATTTGGCTTATGGAAAGGTATCTGTGCTAATTTCAATCTCTGGTTTTATGCAGCACCCCAACTCACCTTTCCCCTTAAGCAAGAATAAGTTGGTTTTCTACATTTGAGACCCTGTTCTGTTTTGTAAATCAGTTCCTGTGTAGCCAAGTTTACATTCCGTGTAGTAGTGATATCTTATGATGTTTCTTTTTCTGTGTGACTTATTTCACTTAGAATCATCGTACCTGAATCCACTCATTATGCTGCTACGGGCCTGATGACATAGATTTCATTGCTGAGTGATATTGCGTTCTACGTAAGTACCACAACTTCTTTATCCATTTTTCGCTTTCTGCGATATTTAACTTGTACCGTAAACGAGGTTCTTGTAAACAGAGCCGTCCCAAACTTTGGGGTGTCTGTGTCTTTTTGATTTTAATTTCCCTAATCTATAGCACCATAAGTGGAAGTGCCCTAGGCTCTGTTGCTTTGTTTTTTAGATGTTTCAGGAAACACCATACACTTCTCTAGAGTGGCTGTTGGCAATTTACATCCCGCCCATCAGCATAAGAAGGCTCCCAGTTCTCCATGGCCTGTCCTGCCTTTCTGGATTTTACACTTTTTTCACATGGCCCTTTTGAACGGGGGGCAGTGAGACAATTGTAGTGCAGATTTCCTTTGCAAGCTTGCTTGGTTGGCCAAAAAGGGCGTATGCGTTTTTTCCTGAATATATTCAGGAAAAAACGCATACGCCCTTTTTGGCCAACTGCATCATTGTGGACGTTCTGCCTCTTTTCCTATGCTTTACATGCAATTCCAGTCTACCTCCTGAAATCGGTTTCCTGCAATTCTGCCCCGCTTTCAAGTCCTCTTGGCAGCCTTACTTCAATATATTTTTGGACGATAGCTGTCATTTATAACTCTGCAGGTTTGTGAATAACAGTGCCCCTGAGCTCCTTTCTTCAACTCGCTTTCTTGTGAGCTGGCCGCAAGACCGCAGCATTGCTTCAGGCCCTAGTGTGGTTCCGGCATGGCTCGCTGAGCCTTTGGTTAATTCCTCTTCCTGGTGGGAAATGAGAGTTAAATTTGCCCGTCCAGACACCTCCAGCTAGTCTCTCATTAGTTCTCCCTATTCCTGTTCATTTTCCGCAGAAATTGCAAACTTGGCCAAACAGGAGGTTAAAGGCCCTGACTCTCTAAGTGGCGAGAGTGTTAGTAAAGCGTCTGGAATGTTGCACCTGAGTACCAGGGGACGAAAACTGAGACACATTTGAACATGTTTCCCGATCAAACGGTGGATCATACTCTGGGTTCCACATGCATGTTTTAGCTGAAGGAAGAATCCCTTAAACCTGGAGAGTTGAGACCCATGGAATGGGTACCATGCAATATGACTTCAAAGGGTCTGCATTTGCTCTTCGAACCTCACCAATCCTATCACTGCTGCGTTTATGCCGCTGTACACACGCTTGATTCTCTTTCGGAGACATATAAATCCATAGGTTTTAAGATTCTTACTAGTCAGGTTTATTCTTAGGTGTTTAATATGGGGTGTTGAGTCCACTTCGTTGAGCAAGCAGTAGCTCTTGTCTATTACATATTTGGCTTATGGAAAGGTATCTGTGTTAATTTCAATCTCTTCTTTTATGCAGCACCCCAACACACCTTTCCCCTTAAGCAAGCATAAGTTGGTTTTCTACATTTGAGACCCTATTCTGTTTTGTAATTCAGTTCCTGTGTAGCCAAGTTTACATTCCGTGTATTAGTGATACCTTATGATGTTTCTTTTTCTGTGGGACTTATTTCACTTAGAATCATCGTACCTGAATCCACTCATTATGCTGCTACTGGCCTGATGACATAGATTTCATTGCTGAGTGATATTGCATTGTACGTAAGTACCACAACTTCTTTATCCATTTTTCGCTTTCTGCGATATTGAACTTGTACCGTAAACGAGGTTCTTGTAAACAGAGCCGTCCCAAACTTTGGGGTGGCTGTGTCTTTTTGATTTTAATTTCCCTAAGCTATAGGACCATAAGTGGAAGTGCCCTAGGCTCTGTGGCTTTGTTTTTTAGATGTTTCAGGAAACACCATACACTTCTCCAGAGTGGCTGTTGGCAATTTACATGCCACCCATCAGCATAAGAAGGCTCCCAGTTCTCCATGGCCTGTCCTGCCGTTCTGGATTTTACACTTTTTTCAGATGGCCCTTTTGACCGGGGGGCAGTGAGACTTCATTGTAGTGCAGATTTCCTTTGCAAGCTTGCTTGGTTGACCAAAAAGTGCGTATGCATTTTTTCCTGAATATATTCAGGAAAAAACGCATACGCCCTTTTTGGCCAAGTGCATCATTTTGGACTTTCTGCCTCTTTTCCTATGCTTTACATGCAATTCCTGTCTACCTCCTGAAATCGGTTTCCTGCAATTCTGCCCCACTTTCAAGTCCTCTTGCCAGCCTTACTTCAATATATTTTTGGACGATAGCTGTCATTTATAACTCTGCATGTTTGTCAATTACAGTGCCCCTGAGCTCCTTTCTTCAACTCGCTTTCCTGTGAGCTGGCCGCAACACCGCAGGATTGCTTCAGGCCCTAGTGTGGTTCCGGCATGGCACGCTGAGCCTTTGGTTAATTCCTCTTCCTGGTGGGAAATGAGAGTTAAATTTGCCCGTCCAGACACCTGAAGCTAGTCTCTCATTGGTTCTCCCTATTCGTATTCATTTTCCGCAGAAATTGCAAACTGGGCCAAACAGGAGGTTAAAGGCACTGACTCTCCAAGTGGGGAGAGTGTTAGTAAAGTGTCTGGAATGTTGCACCCGAGTACCAGGGGACGAAAACTGAGACACATTTGAACACGTTTCCCGATCACACGGTGGATCATACTCTGGGTTCCACATGCATGTTTTAGCTGAAGGAAGAATCCGTTAAACCTGGAGAGTTGAGACCCATGGAATGGGTACCATGCAATATGACTTCAAAGGGTCTGCGTTTGCTCACCGATCCACACCAATCTGATCACTGCTGCGTTTATGCCACTGTACACACACTTGATTCTCTTTCGGAGACATATAAATCCGTAGGTTTTAAGATTCTTACTAGTCAGGTATATTCTTAGGCGTTTAATATGGGGTGTTGAGTCCACTTCGTTGAGCAAGCAGTAGCTCTTGTCTATTACATATTTGGCTTATGGAACGGTATCTGTGCTAATATCAGTCTCTGGTTTTATGCAGCACCCCAACTCACCTTTCCCCTTAAGCAAGAATAAGTTGGTTTTCTACATTTGAGACCCTGTTCTGTTTTGTAAATCAGTTCCTGTGTAGCCAAGTTTACAT
Source organism: Pseudorca crassidens (assembly GCF_039906515.1). Classification (NCBI taxonomy): domain Eukaryota; kingdom Metazoa; phylum Chordata; class Mammalia; order Artiodactyla; family Delphinidae; genus Pseudorca; species Pseudorca crassidens. The sequence continues at coordinate 1,121,864 of NW_027136317.1, forward strand.
TCCGTGTAGTAGTGATATCTTATGATGTTTCTTTTTCTGTGTGACTTATTTCACTTAGAATCATCGTACCTGAATCCACTCATTATGCTGCTACGGGCCTGATGACATAGATTTCATTGCTGAGTGATATTGCGTTCTACGTAAGTACCACAACTTCTTTATCCATTTTTCGCTTTCTGCGATATTTAACTTGTACCGTAAACGAGGTTCTTGTAAACAGAGCCGTCCCAAACTTTGGGGTGGCTGTGTCTTTTTGATTTTAATTTCCCTAAGCTATAGGACCATAAGTGGAAGTGCCCTAGGCTCTGTTGCTTTGTGTTTTAGATGTTTCAGGAAACACCATACACTTCTCCAGAGTGGCTGTTGGCAATTTACATCCCGCCCATCAGCATAAGAAGGCTCCCAGTTCTCCATGGACTGTCCTGCCTTTCTGGATTTTACACTTTTTTCAGATGGCCCTTTTGACCGGTGGGCAGTGAGACTTCATTGTAGTGCAGATTTCCTTTGCAAGCTTGCTTGGTTGGCCAAAAAGGGCGTATGCGTTTTTTCCTGAATATATTCAGGAAAAAACGCATACGCCCTTTTTGGCCAAGTGCATCATTGTGGACGTTCTGCCTCTTTTCCTATGTTTTACATGCATTTCCAGTCTACCTCCTGAAATCGGTTTCCTGCAATTCTGCCCCGCTTTCAAGTCCTCTTGGCAGCCTTACTTCAATATATTTTTGGACGATAGCTGTCATTTATAACTCTGCAGGTTTGTGAATTACAGGGCCCCTGAGCTCCTTTCTTCAACTCGATTTCTTGTGAGCTGGCCGCAACACCGCAGGATTGCTTCAGGCCCTAGTGTGGTTCCGGCATGGCACGATGAGCCTTTGGTTAATTCGTCTTCCTGGTGGGAAATGAGAGTTAAATTTGCCCGTCCAGACACCTCCAGCTAGTCTCTCATTGGTTCTCCCTATTCCTGTTCATTTTCCGCAGAAATTGCAAACTGGGCCAAACAGGAGTTTAAAGGCACTGACTCTCCAAGTGGGGAGAGTGTTAGTAAAGCGTCTGGAATGTTGCACCCGAGTACCAGGGGACGAAAACTGAGACACATTTGAACACGTTCCCCGATCACACGTTGGATCATACTCTGGGATCCACATGCATGTTTTAGCTGAAGGAAGAATCCCTTAAACCTGGAGAGTTGAGACCCATGGAATGGGTACCATGCAATATGACTTCAAAGGGTCTGCATTTGCTCACCGAACCTCACCAATCCGATCACTGCTGCGTTTATGCCGCTGTACACACGCTTGATTCTCTTTCAGAGACATATAAATCCATAGGTTTTAAGATTCCTACTAGTCAGGTATATTCTTAAGGCATTTAATATGGGGTGTTGAGTCCACTTCGTTGAGCAAGGAGTAGCTCTTGTCTATTACATATTTGGCTTATGGAAAGGTATCTGTGTTAATTTCAATCTCTGGTTTTATGCAGCACCCCAACTCACCTTTCCCCTTAAGCAAGCATAAGTTGGTTTTCTACATTTGAGACCCTATTCTGTTTTGTAATTCAGTTCCTGTGTAGCCAAGTTTACATTCCGTGTATTAGTGATACCTTATGATGTTTCTTTTTCTCTGTGACTTATTTCACTTAGAATCATCGTACCTGAATCCACTCATTATGCTGCTACTGGCCTGATGACATAGATTTCATTGCTGAGTGATATTGCATTGTACGTAAGTACCACAACTTCTTTATCCATTTTTTGCTTTCTGCGATATTGAACTTGTACCGTAAATGAGGTTCTTGTAAACAGAGCCATCCCAAACTTTGGGGTGGCTGTGTCTTTTTGATTTTAATTTCCCTAATCTATAGGACCATAAGTGGAAGTGCCCTAGGCTCTGTTGCTTTGTTTTTTAGATGTTTCAGGAAACACCATACACTTCTGCAGAGTGGCTGTTGGCAATTTACATCCCGCCCATCAGCATAAGAAGGCTCCATGTTCTCCATGGCCTGTCCTGCCTTTCTGGATTTTACACTTTTTTCAGATGGCCCTTTTGACCGGTGGGCACTGAGACTTCATTGTAGTGCAGATTTCCTTTGCAAGCTTGCTTGGTTGGCCAAAAAGGGCGTATGCGTTTTTTCCTGAGTATATTCAGGAAAAAACGCATACGCCCTTTTTGGACAAGTGCATCATTGTGGACGTTCTGCCTCTTTTCCTATGCTTTACATGCAATTCCAGTCTACCTCCTGAAATCGGTTTCCTGCAATTCGGCCCCGCTTTCAAGTCCTCTTGGCAGCCTTACTTCAATATATTTTTGGACGATAGCTGTCATTTAGAACTCTGCAGGTGTGTGAATTACAGGGCCCCTGAGCTCCTTTCTTCAACTCGCTTTCTTGTGAGCTGGCCGCAACACCGCAGGATTGCTTCAGGCCCTAGAGTGGTTCCGGCATGGCTCGCTGAGCCTTTGGTTAATTCCTCTTCCTGGTGGGAAATGAGAGTTAAATTTGCCCGTCCAGACTCCTCCAGCTAGTCTCTCATTGGTTCTCCCTATTCCTGTTCATTTTCCGCAGAAATTGCAAACTGGGCCAAACAGGAGGTTAAAGGCACTGACTCTCCAAGTGGGGAGAGTGTTAGTAAAGCGTCTGGAATGTTGCACCCGAGTACGAGGGGACGAAAACTGAGACACATTTGAACACGTTTCCCGATCACACGGTGGATCATCCTCTGGGTTCCACATGCATGTTTTAGCTGAAGGAAGAATCCCTTAAACCTGGAGAGTTGAGAACCATGGAATGGGTACCATGCAATATGACTTCAAAGGGTCTGCATTTGCTCACCGAACCTCACCAATCCTATCACTGCTGCGTTTATGCCACTGTACACACGCTTGATTCTCTTTCGAAGACATATAAATCCATAGGTTTTAAGATTCTTACTAGTCAGGTATATTCTTAGGCGTTTAATATGGGGTGTTGAGTCCACTTCATTGAGCAAGCAGTAGCTCTTGTCTATTACATATTTGGCTTATGGAAAGGTATCTGTGGTAATTTCAATCTCTGGTTTTATGCAGCACCCCAACTCACCTTTCCCCTTAAGCAAGCATAAGTTGGTTTTCTACATTTGAGACCCTATTCTGTTTTGTAATTCAGTTCCTGTGTAGCCAAGTTTACATTCCGTGTATTAGTGATATCTTATGATGTTTCTTTTTCTGTGTGACTTATTTCACTTAGAATCATCGTACCTGAATCCACTCATTATGCTGCTACTGGCCTGATGACATAGATTTCATTGCTGAGTGATATTGCATTGTACGTAAGTACCACAACTTCTTTATCCATTTTTCGCATTCTGCGATATTGAACTTGTACCGTAAACGAGGTTCTTGTAAACAGAGCCGTCCCAAACTTACTGGTGGCTGTGTCTTTTTGATTTTAATTTCCCTAATCTATAGGACCATAAGTGGAAGTGCCCTAGGCTCTGTTGCTTTGTTTTTTAGATGTTTCAGGAAACACCATACACTTCTCCAGAGTGGCTGTTGGCAATTTACATCATGCCCATCAGCATAACAAGGCTCCCAGTTCTCCATGGCCTGTCCTGCCTTTCTGGATTTTACACTTTTTTCAGATGGCCCTTTTGACCGGGGGGCAGTGAGACTTCATTGTAGTGCAGATTTCCTTTGCAAGCTTGCTTGGTTGGCCAAAAAGGGCGTATGCGTTTTTTCCTGAATATATTCAGGAATAAACGCATACGCCCTTTTTGGCCAAGTGCATCATTGTGGACGTTCTGCCTCTTTTCCTATGCTTTACATGCAATTCCAGTCTACCTCCTGAAATCGGTTTCCTGCAATTCGGCCCCGCTTTCAAGTCCTCTTGGCAGCCTTACTTCAATATATTTTTGGACGATAGCTGTCATTTAGAACTCTGCAGGTGTGTGAATTACAGGGCCCCTGAGCTCCTTTCTTCAACTCGCTTTCTTGTGAGCTGGCCGCAACACCGCAGGATTGCTTCAGGCCCTAGTGTGGTTCCGGCATGGCTCGCTGAGCCTTTGGTTAATTCCTCTTCTTGGTGGGAAATGAGAGTTAAATTTACCTGTCCAGACACCTCCAGCTAGTCTCTCATTGGTTCTCCCTATTCCTGTTCATTTTCCGCAGAAATTGCAAACTGGGCCAAACAGGAGGTTAAAGGCACTGACTCTCCAAGTGGGGAGAGTGTTAGTAAAGCGTCTGGAATGTTGCACCCGAGTACCAGGGGACGAAAACTGAGACACATTTGAACACGTTTCCCGATCACACGGTAGATCATCCTCTGGGTTCCACATGCATGTTTTAGCTGAAGGAAGAATCCCTTAAACCTGGAGAGTTGAGACCCATGGAATGGGTACCATGCAATATGACTTCAAAGGGTCTGCATTTGCTCACTGAACCTCACCAATCCTATCACTGCTGCGTTTATGCCGCTGTACACATGCTTGATTCTCTTTCGGAGACATATAAATCCATAGGTTTTAAGTTTCTTACTAGTCAAGTATATTCTTAGGCGTTTAATATGGGGTGTTGTGTCCACTTCGTTGAGCAAGCAGTAGCTCTTGGCTATTACATATTTGGCTTATGGAAAGGTATCTGTGCTAATTTCAATCTCTGGTTTTATGCAGCACCCCAACTCACCTTTCCCCTTAAGCAAGCATAAGTTGGTTTTCTACATTTGAGACCCTATTCTGTTTTGTAATTCAGTTCCTGTGTAGCCAAGTTTACATTCCGTGTATTAGTGATATCTTATGATGTTTCTTTTTCTGTGTGACTTATTTCACTTAGAATCATCGTACCTGAATCCACTCATTATGCTGCTATGGGCCTGATGACAGAGATTTCATTGCTGAGTGATATTGCATTGTACGTTAGTACCACAACTTCTTTATCCATTTTTCGCTTTCTGCGATATTGAACTTGTACCGGAAATGAGGTCCTTGTAAACAGAGCCGTCCCAAACTTTGGGGTGGCTGTGTCTTTTTGATTTTAATTTCCCTAATCTATAGGACCATAAGTGGAAGTGCCCTAGGCTCTGTTGCTTTGTTTTTTAGATGTTTCAGGAAACACCATACACTTCTCCAGAGTGGCTGTTGGCAATTTACATCCCGCCCATCAGTCTAACTAGGCTCCCAGTTCTCCATGGCCTGTCCTGCCTTTATGGATTTTACACTTTTTTCAGATGGCCCTTTTGACCGGGGGGCAGTGAGACTTCATTGTAGTGCAGATTTCCTTTGCAAGCTTGCTTGGTTGGCCAAAAAGTGCATATGAGTTTTTTCCTGAGTATATTCAGGAAAAAACGCATACGCCCTTTTTGGCCAAGTGCATCATTGTGGACGTTCTGCCTCTTTTCCTATGCTTTACATGCAATTCCAGTCTACCTCCTGAAATCGGTTTCCTGCAATTCTGCCCCGCTTTCAAGTCCTCTTGGCAGCCTTACTTCAATATATTTTTGGACGATAGCTGTCATTTAGAACTCTGCAGGTGTGTGAATTACAGGGCCCCTGAGCTCCTTTCTTCAACTCGCTTTCTTGTGAGCTGGCCGCAACACCGCAGGATTGCTTCAGGCCCTAGTGTGGTTCCGGCATATCTCAGTGAGCCTTTGGTTAATTCCTCTTCCTGGTGGGAAATGAGAGTTAAATTTGCCCGTCCAGACACCTCCAGCTAGTCTCTCATTGGTTCTCCCTATTCCTGTTCATTTTCCACAAAAATTGCAAACTGGGCCAAACAGGAGGTTAAAGGCACTGACTCTCCAAGTGGGGAGAGTGTTAGTAAAGCATCTGGAATGTTGCACCCGAGTACCAGGGGACGAAAACTGAGACACATTTGAACATGTTTCCCGATCACACGGTGGATCATACTCTGGGTTCCACATGCATGTTTTAGCTGAAGGAAGAATCCCTTAAACCTGGAGAGTTGAGACCCATGGAATGGGTACCATGCAATATGACTTCAAAGGGTCTGCATTTGCTCACCGAACCTCACCAATCCTATCACTGCTGCGTTTATGCCGCTGTACACACGCTGGATTCTCTTTCGGAGACATATAAATCCATAGGTCTTAAGATTCTTACTAGTCAGGTATATTCTTAGGCGTTTAATATGGGGTGTTGAGTCCACTTCGTTGAGCAAGCAGTAGCTCTTGTCTATTACATATTTGGCTTATGGAAAGGTATCTGTGTTAATTTCAATCTCTGGTTTTATGCAGCACCCCAACTCACCTTTCCCCTTAAGCAAGCATAAGTTGGTTTTCTACATTTGAGACCCTATTCTGTTTTGTAATTCAGTTCCTGTGTAGCCAAGTTTACATTCCGTGTATTAGTGATACCTTATGATGTTTCTTTTTCTGTGTGACTTATTTCACTTAGAATCATCGTACCTGAATCCACTCATTATGCTGCTACTGGCCTGATGACATAGATTTCATTGCTGAGTGATATTGCATTGTACGTAAGTACCACAACTTCTTTATCCATTTTTCGCTTTCTGCGATATTGAACTTGTACCGTAAATGAGGTTCTTGTAAACAGAGCTGTCCCAAACTTTGGGGTGGCTGTGTCTTTTTGATTTTAATTTCCCTAATCTATAGGACCAAAAATGGAAGTGCCCTAGGCTCTGTTGCTTTGTTTTTCAGATGTTTCAGGAAACACCATACACTTCTCCAGAGTGGCTGTTGGCAATTTACATCCCGCCCATCAGCCTAAGTAGGCTCCCAGTTCTCCATGGTCTGTCCTGCCTTTCTGGATTTTACACTTTTTTCAGATGGCCCTTTTGACCGGGGGGCAGTGAGACTTCATTGTAGTGCAGATTTCCTTTGCAAGCTTGCTTGGTTGGCCAAAAAGGGCGTATGCGTTTTTTCCTGAATATATTCAGGAAAAAACGCATACGCCCTTTTTGGCCAAGTGCATCATTGTGGACGTTCTGCCTCTTTTCCTATGCTTTACATGCAATTCCAGTCTACCTCCTGAAAACGGTTTCCTGCAATTCTGCCCCGCTTTCAAGTCCTCTTGGCAGCCTTACTTCAATATATTTTTGGACGATAGCTGTCATTTATAACTCTGCAGGTTTGTGAATGACAGTGCCCCTGAGCTCCTTTCTTCAACTCGCTTTCTTGTGAGCTGGCCGCAACACCGCAGGATTGCTTCAGGCCCTAGTGTGGTTCCGGCATATCTCAGTGAGCCTTTGGTTAATTCCTCTTCCTGGTGGGAAATGAGAGTTAAATTTGCCCGTCCAGACACCTCCAGCTAGTCTCTCATTGGTTCTCCCTATTCCTGTTCATTTTCCACAAAAATTGCAAACTGGGCCAAACAGGAGGTTAAAGGCACTGACTCTCCAAGTGGGGAGAGTGTTAGTAAAGCATCTGGAAAGTTGCACCCGAGTACCAGGGGACGAAAACTGAGACACATTTGAACACGTTTCCCGATCACACGGTGGATCATACTCTGGGTTCCACATGCATGTTTTAGCTGAAGGAAGAATCCCTTAAACCTGGAGAGTTGAGACCCATGGAATGGGTACCATGCAATATGACTTCAAAGGGTCTGCATTTGCTCACCGAACCTCACCAATCCTATCACTGCTGCGTTTATGCCGCTGTACACACGCTGGATTCTCTTTCGGAGACATATAAATCCATAGGTCTTAAGATTCTTACTAGTCAGGTATATTCTTAGGCGTTTAATATGGGGTGTTGAGTCCACTTCGTTGAGCAAGCAGTAGCTCTTGTCTATTACATATTTGGCTTATGGAAAGGTATCTGTGTTAATTTCAATCTCTGGTTTTATGCAGCACCCCAACTCACCTTTCCCCTTAAGCAAGCATAAGTTGGTTTTCTACATTTGAGACCCTATTCTGTTTTGTAATTCAGTTCCTGTGTAGCCAAGTTTACATTCCGTGTATGAGTGATACCTTATGATGTTTCTTTTTCTGTGTGACTTATTTCACTTAGAATCATCGTACCTGAATCCACTCATTATGCTGCTACTGGCCTGATGACATAGATTTCATTGCTGAGTGATATTGCATTGTACGTAAGTACCACAACTTCTTTATCCATTTTTCGCTTTCTGCGATATTGAACTTGTACCGTAAACGAGGTTCTTGTAAACAGAGCTGTCCCAAACTTTGGGGTGGCTGTGTCTTTTTGATTTTAATTTCCCTAATCTATAGGACCAAAAATGGAAGTGCCCTAGGCTCTGTTGCTTTGTTTTTCAGATGTTTCAGGAAACACCATACACTTCTCCAGAGTGGCTGTTGGCAATTTACATCACGCCCATCAGCCTAAGTAGGCTCCCAGTTCTCCATGGTCTGTCCTGCCTTTCTGGATTTTACACTTTTTTCAGATGGCCCTTTTGACCGGGGGGCAGTGAGACTTCATTGTAGTGCAGATTTCCTTTGCAAGCTTGCTTGGTTGGCCAAAAAGGGCGTATGCGTTTTTTCCTGAATATATTCAGGAATATATTCAGGAAAAAACGCATACGCCCTTTTTGGCCAAGTGCATCATTGTGGACGTTCTGCCTCTTTTCCTATGCTTTACATGCAATTCCAGTCTACCTCCTGAAATCGGTTTCCTGCAATTCTGCCCCGCTTTCAAGTCCTCTTGGCAGCCTTACTTCAATATATTTTTGGACGATAGCTGTCATTTATAACTCTGAAGGTTTGTGAATTACAGTGCCCCTGAGCTCCTTTCTTCAACTCGCTTTCTTGTGAGCTGGCCACAACACCGCAGGATTGCTTCAGGCCCTAGTGTGGTTCCAGCATGGCTCGCTGAGCCTTTGGTTAATTCCTCTTCCTGGTGGGAAATGAGAGTTAAATTTGCCCGTCCAGACACCTCCAGCTAGTCTCTCATTGGTTCTCCCTATTCCTGTTCATTTTCCACAAAAATTGCAAACTGGGCCAAACAGGAGGTTAAAGGCACTGACTCTCCAAGTGGGGAGAGTGTTAGTAAAGCGTCTGGAATGTTGCATCCGAGTACCAGGGGACGAAAACTGAGACACATTTGAACACGTTTCCCGATCACACGGTGGATCATACTCTGGGTTCCACATGCATGTTTTAGCTGAAGGAAGAATCCCTTAAACCTGGAGAGTTGAGAACCATGGAATGGGTACCATGCAATATGACTTCAAAGGGTCTGCATTTGCTCACCGAACCTCACCAATCCTATCACTGCTGCCTTTATGCCGCTGTACACACGCTGGATTCTCTTTCGGAGACATATAAATCCATAGGTTTTAAGATTCTTACTAGTCAGGTATATTCTTAGGCGTTTAATATGGGGTGTTGAGTCCACTTCGTTGAGCAAGCAGTAGCTCTTGTCTATTACATATTTGGCTTATGGAAAGGTATCTGTGCTAATTTCAATCTCTGGTTTTATGCAGCACCCCAGCTCACCTTTCCCCTTAAGCAAGCATAAGTTGGTTTTCTACATTTGAGACCCTATTCTGTTTTGTAATTCAGTTCCTGTGTAGCCAAGTTTACATTCCGTGTATTAGTGATACCTTATGATGTTTCTTTTTCTGTGTGACTTATTTCACTTAGAATCATCGTACCTGAATCCACTCATTATGCTGCTACTGGCCTGATGACATAGATTTCATTGCTGAGTGATATTGCATTGTACGTAAGTACCACAAATTCTTTATCCATTTTTCGCTTTCTGCGATATTGAACTTGTACCATAAACGAGGTTCTTGTAAACAGAGCCGACCCAAACTTTGGGGTGGCTGTGTCTTTTTGATTTTAATTTCCCTAAGCTATAGGACCATAAGTGGAAGTGCCCTAGGCTCTGTTGCTTTGTTTTTTAGATGTTTAAGGAAACACCATACACTTCTCCAGAGGGGCTGTTGGCAATTTACATCCCGCCCATCAGCATAAGAAGGCTCCCAGTTCTCCATGGCCTGTCCTGCCTTTCTGGATTTTACAGGTTTTTCAGATGGCCCTTTTGACCGGGGGGCAGTGAGACTTCATTGTAGTGCAGATTTCCTTTGCAAGCTTGCTTGGTTGGCCAAAAAGGGCGTATGCGTTTTTTCCTGAATATATTCAGGAAAAAACGCATAAGCCCTTTTTGGCCAAGTGCATCATTGTGGACGGTCTGCCTCTTTTCCTATGCTTTACATGCAATTCCAGTCTACCTCCTGAAGTCGGTTTACTGCAATTCTGCCCTGCTTTCAAATCCTCTTGGCAGCCTTACTTCAATATATTTTTGGACGATAGCTGTCATTTAGAACTCTGAAGGTTTGTGAATTACAGTGCCCCTGAGCTCCTTTTTTCAACTGGCTTTCTTGTGAGCTGGCCGCAACACCGCAGGATTGCTTCAGGCCCTAGTGTGGTTCCGGCATGGCTCGCTGAGCCTTTGGTTAATTCCTCTTCCTGGTGGGAAATGAGAGTTAAATTTGCCCGTCCAGACACCTCCAGCTAGTCTCTCATTGGTTCTCCCTATTCCTGTTCATTTTCCACAGAAATTGCAAACTGTGCCAAACAGGAGGTTAAAGGCACTGACTCTCCAAGTGGGGAGAGTGTTAGTAAAGCATCTGGAATGTTGCACCCGAGTACCAGGGGACGAAAACTGAGACACATTTGAACACGTTTCCCGATCACACGGTGGATCATACTCTGGGTTCCACATGCATGTTTTAGCTGAAGGAAGAATCCCTTAAACCTGGAGAGTTGAGAACCATGGAATGGGTACATTGCAATATGACTTCAAAGGGTCTGCATTTGCTCACCGAACCTCACCAATCCTATCACTGCTGCGTTTATGCCGCTGTACACACGCTGGATTCTCTTTCGGAGACATATAAATCCATAGGTTTTAAGATTCTTACTAGTCAGGTATATTCTTAGGCGTTTAATATGGGGTGTTGAGTCCACTTCGTTGAGCAAGCAGTAGCTCTTGTCTATTACATATTTGGCTTATGGAAAGGTATCTGTGCTAATTTCAATCTCTGGTTTTATGCAGCACCCCAACTCACCTTTCCCCTTAAGCAAGCATAAGTTGGTTTTCTACATTTGAGACCCTATTCTGTTTTGTAATTCAGTTCCTGTGTAGCCAAGTTTACATTCCGTGTATTAGTGATATCTTATGATATTTATTTTTCTGTGTGACATATTTCACTTAGAATCATCGTACCTGAATCCACTCATTATGCTGCTACTGGCCTGATGACATAGATTTCATTGCTGAGGGGTATTGCATTGTACGTAAGTACCACAACTTCTTTATCCATTTTTCGCTTTCTGCAATATTGAACTTGTACCGTAAATGAGGTTCTTGTAAACAGAGCCGTCCCAAACTCTTGGGTGGCTGTGTCTTTTTGATTTTAATTTCCCTAAGCTATAGGACCATAAGTGGAAGTGCCCTAGGCTCTGTTGCTTTGTTTTTTAGATGTTTCAGGAAACACCATACACTTCTCCAGAGTGGCTGTTGGCAATTTACATCCCGCCCATCAGCATAAGAAGGCTCCCAGTTCTCCATGGCCTGTCCTGCCTTTCTGGATTTTACACTTTTTTCAGATGGCCCTTTTGACCGTGGGGCAGTGAGACTTCATTGTAGTGCAGATTTCCTTTGCAAGCTTGCTTGGTTGGCCAAAAAGGGCATATGAGTTTTTTCCTGAATATATTCAGGAAAAAACTCATACGCCCTTTTTGGCCAAGTGCATCATTGTGGACGTTCTGCCTCTTTTCCTATGCTTTACATGCAATTCCAGTCTACCTCCTGAAATCGGTTTCCTGCAATTCTGCCCTGCTTTCAAGTCCTCTTGGCAGCCTTACTTCAATATATTTTTGGACGATAGCTGTCATTTACAACTCTGCAGGTGTGTGAATTACAGGGCCCCTGAGCTCCTTTCTTCAACTCGCTTTCTTGTGAGCTGGCCGCAACACCGCAGGATTGCTTCAGGCCCTAGTGTGGTTCCGGCATGGCTCGCTGAGCCTTTGGTTAATTCCTCTTCTTGGTGGGAAATGAGAGTTAAATTTACCCGTCCAGACACCTCCAACTAGTCTCTCATTGGTTCTCCCTATTCCTGTTCATTTTCCGCAGAAATTGCCAACTGGGCCAAACAGGAGGTTAAAGGCACTGACTCTCCAAGTGGGGAGAGTGTTAGTAAAGCGTCTGGAATGTTGCACCCGAGTACCAGGGGACGAAAACTGAGACACATTTGAACACGTTTCCCGATCACACGGTAGATCATCCTCTGGGTTCCACATGCATGTTTTAGCTGAAGGAAGAATCCCTTAAACCTGGAGAGTTGAGAACCATGGAATGGGTACCATGCAATATGACTTCAAAGGGTCTGCATTTGCTCACCGAACCTCACCAATCCTATCACTGCTGCGTTTATGCCGCTGTACACATGCTTGATTCTCTTTCGGAGACATATAAATCCATAGGTTTTAAGATTCTTACTAGTCAAGTATATTCTTAGGCGTTTAATATGGGGTGTTGAGTCCACTTCGTTGAGCAAGCAGTAGCTCTTGGCTATTACATATTTGGCTTATGGAAAGGTATCTGTGCTAATTTCAATCTCTGGTTTTATGCAGCACCCCAACTCACCTTTCCCCTTAAGCAAGCATAAGTTGGTTTTCTACATTTGAGACCCTATTCTGTTTTGTAATTCAGTTCCTGTGTAGCCAAGTTTACATTCCGTGTATTAGTGATATCTTATGATGTTTCTTTTTCTGTGTGACTTATTTCACTTAGAATCATCGTACCTGAATCCACTCATTATGCTGCTATGGGCCTGATGACAGAGATTTCATTGCTGAGTGATATTGCATTGTACGTTAGTACCACAACTTCTTTATCCATTTTTCGCTTTCTGCGATATTGAACTTGTACCGGAAACGAGGTTCTTGTAAACAGAGCCGTCCCAAACTTTGGGGTGTCTGTGTCTTTTTGATTTTAATTTCCCTAAGCTATAGGACCATAAGTGGAAGTGCCCTAGGCTCTGTTGCTTTGTTTTTTAGATGTTTCAGGAAACACCATACACTTCTCCAGAGTGGCTGTTGGCAATTTACATCACGCCCATCAGCATAACAAGGCTCCCAGTTCTCCATGGCCTGTCCTGCCTTTCTGGATTTTACACTTTTTTCAGATGTCCCTTTTGACCGGGGGGCAGTGAGACTTCATTGTAGTGCAGATTTCCTTTGCAAGCTTGCTTGGTTGGCCAAAAAGGACGTATGCGTTTTTTCCTGAATATATTCAGGAAAAAACGCATACGCCCTTTTTGGCCAAGTGCATCATTGTGGACGTTCTGCCTCTTTTCCTATGCTTTACATGCAATTCCAGTCTACCTCCTGAAATCGGTTTCCTGCAATTCTGCCCCGCTTTCAAGTCCTCTTGGCAGCCTTACTTCAATATATTTTTGGACGATAGCTGTCATTTAGAACTCTGCAGGTGTGTGAATTACAGGGACCCTGAGCTCCTTTCTTCAACTCGCTTTCTTGTGAGCTGGCCGCAACACCACAGGATTGCTTCAGGCCCTAGTGTGGTTCCGGCATGGCTCGCTGAGCCTTTGGTTAATTCCTCTTCCTGTTGGGAAATGAGAGTTAAATTTGCCCGTGCAGACTCCTCCAGCTAGTCTCTCATTGGTTCTCCCTATTCCTGTTCATTTTCCGCAGAAATTGCAAACTGGGCCAAACAGGAGGTTAAAGGCACTGACTCTCCAAGTGGGGAGAGTGTTAGTAAAGCGTCTGGAATGTTGCACCCGAGTACCAGGGGACGAAAACTGAGACACATTTGAACACGTTTCCCGATCACACGGTGGATCATCCTCTGGGTTCCACATGCATGTTTTAGCTGAAGGAAGAATCCCTTAAACCTGGAGAGTTGAGAACCATGGAATGGGTACCATGCAATATGACTTCAAAGGGTCTGCATTTGCTCACCGAACCTCACCAATCCTATCACTGCTGCGTTTATGCCACTGTACACACGCTTGATTCTCTTTCGAAGACATATAAATCCATAGGTTTTAAGATTCTTACTAGTCAGGTATATTCTTAGGCGTTTAATATGGGGTGTTGAGTCCACTTCATTGAGCAAGCAGTAGCTCTTGTCTATTACATATTTGGCTTATGGAAAGGTATCTGTGGTAATTTCAATCTCTGGTTTTATGCAGCACCCCAACTCACCTTTCCCCATAAGCAAGCATAAGTTGGTTTTCTACATTTGAGACCCTATTCTGTTTTGTAATTCAGTTCCTGTGTAGCCAAGTTTACATTCCGTGTATTAGTGATATCTTATGATGTTTCTTTTTCTGTGTGACTTATTTCACTTAGAATCATCGTACCTGAATCCACTCATTATGCTGCTACTGGCCTGATGACATAGATTTCATTGCTGAGTGATATTGCATTGTACGTAAGTACCACAACTTCTTTATCCATTTTTCGCTTTCTGCGATATTGAACTTGTACCGTAAACGAGGTTCTTGTAAACAGAGCCGTCCCAAACTTACTGGTGGCTGTGTCTTTTTGATTTTAATTTCCCTAATCTATAGGACCATAAGTGGAAGTGCCCTAGGCTCTGTTGCTTTGTTTTTTAGATGTTTCAGGAAACACCATACACTTCTCCAGAGTGGCTGTTGGCAATTTACATCATGCCCATCAGCATAACAAGGCTCCCAGTTCTCCATGGCCTGTCCTGCCTTTCTGGATTTTACACTTTTTTCAGATGGCCCTTTTGACCGGGGGGCAGTGAGACTTCATTGTAGTGCAGATTTCCTTTGCAAGCTTGCTTGGTTGGCCAAAAAGGGCGTATGCGTTTTTTCCTGAATATATTCAGGAAAAAACGCATACGCCCTTTTTGGCCAAGTGCATCATTGTGGACGTTCTGCCTCTTTTCCTATGCTTTACATGCAATTCCAGTCTACCTCCTGAAATCGGTTTCCTGCAATTCTGCCCCGCTTTCAAGTCCTCTTGGCAGCCTTACTTCAATATATTTTTGGACGATAGCTGTCATTTAGAACTCTGCAGGTGTGTGAATTACAGGGCCCCTGAGCTCCTTTCTTCAACTCGCTTTCTTGTGAGCTGGCCGCAACACCGCAGGATTGCTTCAGGCCCTAGAGTGGTTCCGGCATGGCTCGCTGAGCCTTTGGTTAATTCCTCTTCCTGGTGGGAAATGAGAGTTAAATTTGCCCGTCCAGACTCCTCCAGCTAGTCTCTCATTGGTTCTCCCTATTCCTGTTCATTTTCCGCAGAAATTGCAAACTGGGCCAAACAGGAGGTTAAAGGCACTGACTCTCCAAGTGGGGAGAGTGTTAGTAAAGCGTCTGGAATGTTGCACCCGAGTACCAGGGGACGAAAACTGAGACACATTTGAACACGTTTCCCGATCACACGGTGGATCATCCTCTGGGTTACACATGCATGTTTTAGCTGAAGGAAGAATCCCTTAAACATGGAGAGTTGAGAACCATGGAATGGGTACCATGCAATATGACTTCAAAGGGTCTGCATTTGCTCACTGAACCTCACCAATCCTATCACTGCTGCGTTTATGCCGCTGTACACATGCTTGATTCTCTTTCGGAGACATATAAATCCATAGGTTTTAAGATTCTTACTAGTCAAGTATATTCTTAGGCGTTTAATATGGGGTGTTGAGTCCACTTCGTTGAGCAAGCAGTAGCTCTTGGCTATTACATATTTGGCTTATGGAAAGGTATCTGTGGTAATTTCAATCTCTGGTTTTATGCAGCACCCCAACTCACCTTTCCCCTTAAGCAAGCATAAGTTGGTTTTCTACATTTGAGACCCTATTCTGTTTTGTAATTCAGTTCCTGTGTAGCCAAGTTTACATTCCGTGTATTAGTGATATCTTATGATGTTTCTTTTTCTGTGTGACTTATTTCACTTAGAATCATCGTACCTGAATCCACTCATTATGCTGCTATGGGCCTGATGACAGAGATTTCATTGCTGAGTGATATTGCATTGTACGTTAGTACCACAACTTCTTTATCCATTTTTCGCTTTCTGCGATATTGAACTTGTACCGGAAACGAGGTTCTTGTAAACAGAGCCGTCCCAAACTTTGGGGTGGCTGTGTCTTTTTGATTTTAATTTCCCTAAGCTATAGGACCATAAGTGGAAGTGCCCTAGGCTCTGTTGCTTTGTTTTTTAGATGTTTCAGGAAACACCATACACTTCTCCAGAGTGGCTGTTGGCAATTTACATCACGCCCATCAGCATAACAAGGCTCCCAGTTCTCCATGGCCTGTCCTGCCTTTCTGGATTTTACACTTTTTTCAGATGTCCCTTTTGACCGGGGGGCAGTGAGACTTCATTGTAGTGCAGATTTCCTTTGCAAGCTTGCTTGGTTGGCCAAAAAGGACGTATGCGTTTTTTCCTGAATATATTCAGGAAAAAACGCATACGCCCTTTTTGGCCAAGTGCATCATTGTGGACGTTCTGCCTCTTTTCCTATGCTTTACATGCAATTCCAGTCTACCTCCTGAAATCGGTTTCCTGCAATTCTGCCCCGCTTTCAAGTCCTCTTGGCAGCCTTACTTCAATATATTTTTGGACGATAGCTGTCATTTAGAACTCTGCAGGTGTGTGAATTACAGGGACCCTGAGCTCCTTTCTTCAACTCGCTTTCTTGTGAGCTGGCCGCAACACCACAGGATTGCTTCAGGCCCTAGTGTGGTTCAGGCATGGCTCGCTGAGCCTTTGGTTAATTCCTCTTCCTGTTGGGAAATGAGAGTTAAATTTGCCCGTCCAGACTCCTCCAGCTAGTCTCTCATTGGTTCTCCCTATTCCTGTTCATTTTCCGCAGAAATTGCAAACTGGGCCAAACAGGAGGTTAAAGGCACTGACTCTCCAAGTGGGGAGAGTGTTAGTAAAGCGTCTGGAATGTTGCACCCGAGTACCAGGGGACGAAAACTGAGACACATTTGAACACGTTTCCCGATCACACGGTGGATCATCCTCTGGGTTCCACATGCATGTTTTAGCTGAAGGAAGAATCCCTTAAACCTGGAGAGTTGAGAACCATGGAATGGGTACCATGCAATATGACTTCAAAGGGTCTGCATTTGCTCACCGAACCTCACCAATCCTAACACTGCTGCGTTTATGCCACTGTACACACGCTTGATTCTCTTTCGAAGACATATAAATCCATAGGTTTTAAGATTCTTACTAGTCAGGTATATTCTTAGGCGTTTAATATGGGGTGTTGAGTCCACTTCATTGAGCAAGCAGTAGCTCTTGTCTATTACATATTTGGCTTATGGAAAGGTATCTGTGGTAATTTCAATCTCTGGTTTTATGCAGCACCCCAACTCACCTTTCCCCATAAGCAAGCATAAGTTGGTTTTCTACATTTGAGACCCTATTCTGTTTTGTAATTCAGTTCCTGTGTAGCCAAGTTTACATTCCGTGTATTAGTGATATCTTATGATGTTTCTTTTTCTGTGTGACTTATTTCACTTAGAATCATCGTACCTGAATCCACTCATTATGCTGCTACTGGCCTGATGACATAGATTTCATTGCTGAGTGATATTGCATTGTACGTAAGTACCACAACTTCTTTATCCATTTTTCGCTTTCTGCGATATTGAACTTGTACCGTAAACGAGGTTCTTGTAAACAGAGCCGTCCCAAACTTACTGGTGGCTGTGTCTTTTTGATTTTAATTTCCCTAATCTATAGGACCATAAGTGGAAGTGCCCTAGGCTCTGTTGCTTTGTTTTTTAGATGTTTCAGGAAACACCATACACTTCTCCAGAGTGGCTGTTGGCAATTTACATCATGCCCATCAGCATAACAAGGCTCCCAGTTCTCCATGGCCTGTCCTGCCTTTCTGGATTTTACACTTTTTTCAGATGGCCCTTTTGACCGGGGGGCAGTGAGACTTCATTGTAGTGCAGATTTCCTTTGCAAGCTTGCTTGGTTGGCCAAAAAGGGCGTATGCGTTTTTTCCTGAATATATTCAGGAAAAAACGCATACGCCCTTTTTGGCCAAGTGCATCATTGTGGACGTTCTGCCTCTTTTCCTATGCTTTACATGCAATTCCAGTCTACCTCCTGAAATCGGTTTCCTGCAATTCTGCCCCGCTTTCAAGTCCTCTTGGCAGCCTTACTTCAATATATTTTTGGACGATAGATGTCATTTAGAACTCTGCAGGTGTGTGAATTACAGGGACCCTGAGCTCCTTTCTTCAACTCGCTTTCTTGTGAGCTGGCCGCAACACCGCAGGATTGCTTCAGGCCCTAGTGTGGTTCCGGCATGGCTCGCTGAGACTTTGGTTAATTCCTCTTCTTGGTGGGAAATGAGAGTTAAATTTACCTGTCCAGACACCTCCAGCTAGTCTCTCATTGGTTCTCCCTATTCCTGTTCATTTTCCGCAGAAATTGCAAACTGGGCCAAACAGGAGGTTAAAGGCACTGACTCTCCAAGTGGGGAGAGTGTTAGTAAAGCATCTGGAATGTTGCACCCGAGTACCAGGGGATGAAAACTGAGACACATTAGAACACGTTTCCCGATCACACGGTAGATCATCCTCTGGGTTCCACATGCATGTTTTAGCTGAAGGAAGAATCCCTTAAACCTGGAGAGTTGAGACCCATGGAATGGGTACCATGCAATATGACTTCAAAGGGTCTGCATTTGCTCACCGAACCTCACCAATCCTATCACTGCTGCGTTTATGCCGCTGTACACATGCTTGATTCTCTTTCGGAGACATATAAATCCATAGGTTTTAAGTTTCTTACTAGTCAAGTATATTCTTAGGCGTTTAATATGGGGTGTTGTGTCCACTTCGTTGAGCAAGCAGTAGCTCTTGGCTATTACATATTTGGCTTATGGAAAGGTATCTGTGCTAATTTCAATCTCTGGTTTTATGCAGCACCCCAACTCACCTTTCCCCTTAAGCAAGCATAAGTTGGTTTTCTACATTTGAGACCCTATTCTGTTTTGTAATTCAGTTCCTGTGTAGCCAAGTTTACATTCCGTGTATTAGTGATATCTTATGATGTTTCTTTTTCTGTGTGACTTATTTCACTTAGAATCATCGTACCTGAATCCACTCATTATGCTGCTATGGGCCTGATGACAGAGATTTCATTGCTGAGTGATATTGCATTGTACGTTAGTACCACAACTTCTTTATCCATTTTTCGCTTTCTGCGATATTGAACTTGTACCGGAAACGAGGTTCTTGTAAACAGAGCCGTCCCAAACTTTGGGGTGGCTGTGTCTTTTTGATTTTAATTTCCCTAAGCTATAGGACCATAAGTGGAAGTGCCCTAGGCTCTGTTGCTTTGTTTTTTAGATGTTTCAGGAAACACCATACACTTCTCCAGAGTGGCTGTTGGCAATTTACATCACGCCCATCAGCATAACAAGGCTACCAGTTCTCCATGGCCTGTCCTGCCTTTCTGGATTTTACACTTTTTTCAGATGGCCCTTTTGACCGGGGGGCAGTGAGACTTCATTGTAGTGCAGATTTCCTTTGCAAGCTTGCTTGGTTGGCCAAAAAGGGCGTATGCATTTTTTCCTGAATATATTCAGGAAAAAACGCATACGCACTTTTTGGCCAAGTGCATCATTGTGGACGTTCTGCCTCTTTTCCTATGCTTTGCATGCAATTCCAGTCTACCTCCTGAAATCGGTTTCCTGCAATTCTGTCCTGCTTTCAAGTCCTCTTGGCAGCCTTACTTCAATATATTTTTGGACGATAGCTGTCATTTATAACTCTGCAGGTGTGTGAATTACAGGGCCCCTGAGCTCCTTTCTTCAACTCGCTTTCTTGTGAGCTGGCCGCAACACCGCAGGATTGCTTCAGGCCCTAGTGTGGTTCCGGCATGGCTCGCTGAGCCTTTGGTTAATTCCTCTTCCTGGTGGGAAATGAGAGTTAAATTTGCCCGTCCAGACTCCTCCAGCTAGTCTCTCATTGGTTCTCCCTATTCCTGTACATTTTCCGCAGAAATTGCAAACTGGGCCAAACAGGAGGTTAAAGGCACTGACTCTCCAAGTGGGGAGAGTGTTAGTAAAGCGTCTGGAATGTTGCACCCGAGTACCAGGGGACGAAAACTGAGACACATTTGAACACGTTTCCCGATCACACGGTGGATCATCCTCTGGGTTCCACATGCATGTTTTAGCTGAAGGAAGAATCCCTTAAACCTGGAGAGTTGAGAACCATGGAATGGGTACCATGCAATATGACTTCAAAGGGTCTGCATTTGCTCACCGAACCTCACCAATCCTATCACTGCTGCGTTTATGCCACTGTACACACGCTTGATTCTCTTTCGAAGACATATAAATCCATAGGTTTTAAGATTCTTACTAGTCAGGTATATTCTTAGGCGTTTAATATGGGGTGTTGAGTCCACTTCATTGAGCAAGCAGTAGCTCTTGTCTATTACATATTTGGCTTATGGAAAGGTATCTGTGGTAATTTCAATCTCTGGTTTTATGCAGCACCCCAACTCACCTTTCCCCATAAGCAAGCATAAGTTGGTTTTCTACATTTGAGACCCTATTCTGTTTTGTAATTCAGTTCCTGTGTAGCCAAGTTTACATTCCGTGTATTAGTGATATCTTATGATGTTTCTTTTTCTGTGTGACTTATTTCACTTAGAATCATCGTACCTGAATCCACTCATTATGCTGCTACTGGCCTGATGACATAGATTTCATTGCTGAGTGATATTGCATTGTACGTAAGTACCACAACTTCTTTATCCATTTTTCGCTTTCTGCGATATTGAACTTGTACCGTAAACGAGGTTCTTGTAAACAGAGCCGTCCCAAACTTACTGGTGGCTGTGTCTTTTTGATTTTAATTTCCCTAATCTATAGGACCATAAGTGGAAGTGCCCTAGGCTCTGTTGCTTTGTTTTTTAGATGTTTCAGGAAACACCATACACTTCTCCAGAGTGGCTGTTGGCAATTTACATCATGCCCATCAGCATAACAAGGCTCCCAGTTCTCCATGGCCTGTCCTGCCTTTCTGGATTTTACACTTTTTTCAGATGGCCCTTTTGACCGGGGGGCAGTGAGACTTCATTGTAGTGCAGATTTCCTTTGCAAGCTTGCTTGGTTGGCCAAAAAGGGCGTATGCGTTTTTTCCTGAATATATTCAGGAAAAAACGCATACGCCCTTTTTGGCCAAGTGCATCATTGTGGACGTTCTGCCTCTTTTCCTATGCTTTACATGCAATTCCAGTCTACCTCCTGAAATCGGTTTCCTGCAATTCTGCCCCGCTTTCAAGTCCTCTTGGCAGCCTTACTTCAATATATTTTTGGACGATAGCTGTCATTTAGAACTCTGCAGGTGTGTGAATTACAGGGACCCTGAGCTCCTTTCTTCAACTCGCTTTCTTGTGAGCTGGCCGCAACACCGCAGGATTGCTTCAGGCCCTAGTGTGGTTCCGGCATGGCTCGCTGAGACTTTGGTTAATTCCTCTTCTTGGTGGGAAATGAGAGTTAAATTTACCTGTCCAGACACCTCCAGCTAGTCTCTCATTGGTTCTCCCTATTCCTGTTCATTTTCCGCAGAAATTGCAAACTGGGCCAAACAGGAGGTTAAAGGCACTGACTCTCCAAGTGGGGAGAGTGTTAGTAAAGCATCTGGAATGTTGCACCCGAGTACCAGGGGATGAAAACTGAGACACATTAGAACACGTTTCCCGATCACACGGTAGATCATCCTCTGGGTTCCACATGCATGTTTTAGCTGAAGGAAGAATCCCTTAAACCTGGAGAGTTGAGACCCATGGAATGGGTACCATGCAATATGACTTCAAAGGGTCTGCATTTGCTCACTGAACCTCACCAATCCTATCACTGCTGCGTTTATGCCGCTGTACACATGCTTGATTCTCTTTCGGAGACATATAAATCCATAGGTTTTAAGTTTCTTACTAGTCAAGTATATTCTTAGGCGTTTAATATGGGGTGTTGTGTCCACTTCGTTGAGCAAGCAGTAGCTCTTGGCTATTACATATTTGGCTTATGGAAAGGTATCTGTGCTAATTTCAATCTCTGGTTTTATGCAGCACCCCAACTCACCTTTCCCCTTAAGCAAGCATAAGTTGGTTTTCTACATTTGAGACCCTATTCTGTTTTGTAATTCAGTTCCTGTGTAGCCAAGTTTACATTCCGTGTATTAGTGATATCTTATGATGTTTCTTTTTCTGTGTGACTTATTTCACTTAGAATCATCGTACCTGAATCCACTCATTATGCTGCTATGGGCCTGATGACAGAGATTTCATTGCTGAGTGATATTGCATTGTACGTTAGTACCACAACTTCTTTATCCATTTTTCGCTTTCTGCGATATTGAACTTGTACCGGAAACGAGGTTCTTGTAAACAGAGCCGTCCCAAACTTTGGGGTGGCTGTGTCTTTTTGATTTTAATTTCCCTAAGCTATAGGACCATAAGTGGAAGTGCCCTAGGCTCTGTTGCTTTGTTTTTTAGATGTTTCAGGAAACACCATACACTTCTCCAGAGTGGCTGTTGGCAATTTACATCACGCCCATCAGCATAACAAGGCTACCAGTTCTCCATGGCCTGTCCTGCCTTTCTGGATTTTACACTTTTTTCAGATGGCCCTTTTGACCGGGGGGCAGTGAGACTTCATTGTAGTGCAGATTTCCTTTGCAAGCTTGCTTGGTTGGCCAAAAAGGGCGTATGCATTTTTTCCTGAATATATTCAGGAAAAAACGCATACGCACTTTTTGGCCAAGTGCATCATTGTGGACGTTCTGCCTCTTTTCCTATGCTTTGCATGCAATTCCAGTCTACCTCCTGAAATCGGTTTCCTGCAATTCTGTCCTGCTTTCAAGTCCTCTTGGCAGCCTTACTTCAATATATTTTTGGACGATAGCTGTCATTTATAACTCTGCAGGTGTGTGAATTACAGGGCCCCTGAGCTCCTTTCTTCAACTCGCTTTCTTGTGAGCTGGCCGCAACACCGCAGGATTGCTTCAGGCCCTAGTGTGGTTCCGGCATGGCTCGCTGAGCCTTTGGTTAATTCCTCTTCCTGGTGGGAAATGAGAGTTAAATTTGCCCGTCCAGACTCCTCCAGCTAGTCTCTCATTGGTTCTCCCTATTCCTGTACATTTTCCGCAGAAATTGCAAACTGGGCCAAACAGGAGGTTAAAGGCACTGACTCTCCAAGTGGGGAGAGTGTTAGTAAAGCGTCTGGAATGTTGCACCCGAGTACCAGGGGACGAAAACTGAGACACATTTGAACACGTTTCCCGATCACACGGTGGATCATCCTCTGGGTTCCACATGCATGTTTTAGCTGAAGGAAGAATCCCTTAAACCTGGAGAGTTGAGAACCATGGAATGGGTACCATGCAATATGACTTCAAAGGGTCTGCATTTGCTCACCGAACCTCACCAATCCTATCACTGCTGCGTTTATGCCACTGTACACACGCTTGATTCTCTTTCGAAGACATATAAATCCATAGGTTTTAAGATTCTTACTAGTCAGGTATATTCTTAGGCGTTTAATATGGGGTGTTGAGTCCACTTCATTGAGCAAGCAGTAGCTCTTGTCTATTACATATTTGGCTTATGGAAAGGTATCTGTGGTAATTTCAATCTCTGGTTTTATGCAGCACCCCAACTCACCTTTCCCCATAAGCAAGCATAAGTTGGTTTTCTACATTTGAGACCCTATTCTGTTTTGTAATTCAGTTCCTGTGTAGCCAAGTTTACATTCCGTGTATTAGTGATATCTTATGATGTTTCTTTTTCTGTGTGACTTATTTCACTTAGAATCATCGTACCTGAATCCACTCATTATGCTGCTACTGGCCTGATGACATAGATTTCATTGCTGAGTGATATTGCATTGTACGTAAGTACCACAACTTCTTTATCCATTTTTCGCTTTCTGCGATATTGAACTTGTACCGTAAACGAGGTTCTTGTAAACAGAGCCGTCCCAAACTTACTGGTGGCTGTGTCTTTTTGATTTTAATTTCCCTAATCTATAGGACCATAAGTGGAAGTGCCCTAGGCTCTGTTGCTTTGTTTTTTAGATGTTTCAGGAAACACCATACACTTCTCCAGAGTGGCTGTTGGCAATTTACATCCCACCCATCAGCATAACAAGGCTCCCAGTTCTCCATGGCCTGTCCTGCCTTTCTGGATTTTACACTTTTTTCAGATGGCCCTTTTGACCGGGGGGCAGTGAGACTTCATTGTAGTGCAGATTTCCTTTGCAAGCTTGCTTGGTTGGCCAAAAAGGGCGTATGCGTTTTTTCCTGAATATATTCAGGGCAAAACACATACGGACTTTTTGGCCAAGTGCATCATTGTGGACGTTCTGCCTCTTTTCCTATGCTTTACATGCAATTCCAGTCTACCTCCTGAAATCGGTTTCCTGCAATTCTGCCCCGCTTTCAAGTCCTCTTGGCAGCCTTACTTCAATATATTTTTGGACGATAGCTGTCATTTAGAACTCTGCAGGTGTGTGAATTACAGGGCCCCTGAGCTCCTTTCTTCAACTCGCTTTCTTGTGAGCTGGCCGCAACACCGCAGGATTGCTTCAGGCCCTAGTGTGGTTCCGGCATGGCTCGCTGAGCCTTTGGTTAATTCCTCTTCTTGGTGGGAAATGAGAGTTAAATTTACCTGTCCAGACACCTCCAGCTAGTCTCTCATTGGTTCTCCCTATTCCTGTTCATTTTCCACAGAAATTGCAAACTGGGCCAAACAGGAGGTTAAAGGCACTGACTCTCCAAGTGGGGAGAGTGTTAGTAAAGCATCTGGAATGTTGCACCCGAGTACCAGGGGACGAAAACTGAGACACATTAGAACACGTTTCCCGATCACACGGTAGATCATCCTCTGGGTTCCACATGCATGTTTTAGCTGAAGGAAGAATCCCTTAAACCTGGAGAGTTGAGACCCATGGAATGGGTACCATGCAATATGACTTCAAAGGGTCTGCATTTGCTCACTGAACCTCACCAATCCTATCACTGCTGCGTTTATGCCGCTGTACACATGCTTGATTCTCTTTCGGAGACATATAAATCCATAGGCTTTAAGTTTCTTACTAGTCAAGTACATTCTTAGGCGTTTAATATGGGGTTTTGTGTCCACTTCGTTGAGCAAGCAGTAGCTCTTGGCTATTACATATTTGGCTTATGGAAAGGTATCTGTGCTAATTTCAATCTCTGGTTTTATGCAGCACCCCAACTCACCTTTCCCCTTAAGCAAGCATAAGTTGGTTTTCTACATTTGAGACCCTATTCTGTTTTGTAATTCAGTTCCTGTGTAGCCAAGTTTACATTCCGTGTATTAGTGATATCTTATGATGTTTCTTTTTCTGTGTGACTTATTTCACTTAGAATCATCGTACCTGAATCCACTCATTATGCTGCTATGGGCCTGATGACAGAGATTTCATTGCTGAGTGATATTGCATTGTACGTTAGTACCACAACTTCTTTATCCATTTTTCGCTTTCTGCGATATTGAACTTGTACCAGAAATGAGGTCCTTGTAAACAGAGCCGTTCCAAACTTTGGGGTGGCTGTGTCTTTTTGATTTTAATTTCCCTAAGCTATAGGACCATAAGTGGAAGTGCCCTAGGCTCTGTTGCTTTGTTTTTTAGATGTTTCAGGAAACACCATACACTTCTCCAGAGTGGCTGTTGGCAATTTACATCACGCCCATCAGCATAACAAGGCTCCCACTTCTCCATGGCCTGTCCTGCCTTTCTGGATTTTACACTTTTTTCAGATGGCCCTTTTGACCGGGGGGCAGTGAGACTTCATTGTAGTGCAGATTTCCTTTGCAAGCTTGCTTGGTTGGCCAAAAAGGGCGTATGCGTTTTTTCCTGAATATATTCAGGAAAAAACGCATATGCACTTTTTGGCCAAGTGCATCATTGTGGACGTTCTGCCTCTTTTCCTATGCTTTACATGCAATTCCAGTCTACCTCCTGAAATCGGTTTCCTGCAATTCTGCCCTGCTTTCAAGTCCTCTTGGCAGCCTTACTTCAATATATTTTTGGACGATAGCTGTCATTTATAACTCTGCAGGTGTGTGAATTACAGGGCCCCTGAGCTCCTTTCTTCAACTCGCTTTCTTGTGAGCTGGCCGCAACACCGCAGGATTGCTTCAGGCCCTAGTGTGGTTCCGGCATGGCTCGCTGAGCCTTTGGTTAATTCCTCTTCCTGGTGGGAAATGAGAGTTAAGTTTGCCCGTCCAGACTCCTCCAGCTAGTCTCTCATTGGTTCTCCCTATTCCTGTTCATTTTCCGCAGAAATTGCAAACTGGGCCAAACAGGAGGTTAAAGGCACTGACTCTCCAAGTGGGGAGAGTGTTAGTAAAGCGTCTGGAATGTTGCACCCGAGTACCAGGGGACGAAAACTGAGACACATTTGAACACGTTTCCCGATCACACGGTGGATCATCCTCTGGGTTCCACATGCATGTTTTAGCTGAAGGAAGAATCCCTTAAACCTGGAGAGTTGAGAACCATGGAATGGGTACCATGCAATATGACTTCAAAGGGTCTGCATTTGCTCACCGAACCTCACCAATCCTATCACTGCTGCGTTTATGCCGCTGTACACACTCTTGATTCGCTTTCGGAGACATATAAATCCATAGGTTTTAAGATTCTTACTAGTCAGGTATATTCTTAGGCGTTTAATATGTGGTGTTGAGTGTCCTTCGTTGAGCAAGGAGTAGCTCTTGTCTATTACATATTTGGCTTATGGAAAGGTATCTGTGTTAATTTCAATCTCTGGTTTTATGCAGCACCCCAACTCACCTTTCCCCTTAAGCAAGCATAAGTTGGTTTTCTACATTTGAGACCCTATTCTGTTTTGTAATTCAGTTCCTGTGTAGCCAAGTTTACATTCCGTGTATTAGTGATATCTTATGATGTTTCTTTTTCTGTGTGACTTATTTCACTTAGAATCATCGTACCTGAATCCACTCATTATGCTGCTACTGGCCTGATGACATAGATTTCATTGCTGAGTGATATTGCATTGTACGTAAGTACCACAACTTCTTTATCCATTTTTCGCTTTCTGCGATATTGAACTTGTACCATAAACGAGGTTCTTGTAAACAGAGCCGTTCCAAACTTTGGGGTGGCTGTGTCTTTTTGATTTTAATTTCCCTAATCTATAGGACCATAAGTGGAAGTGCCCTAGGCTCTGTTGCTTTGTTTTTTAGATGTTTCAGGAAACACCATACACTTCTCCAGAGTGGCTGTTGGCAATTTACATCATGCCCATCAGCATAACAAGGCTCCCAGTTCTCCATGGCCTGTCCTGCCTTTCTGGATTTTACACTTTTTTCAGATGGCCCTTTTGACCGGGGGGCAGTGAGACTTCATTGTAGTGCAGATTTCCTTTGCAAGCTTGCTTGGTTGGCCAAAAAGGGCGTATGCGTTTTTTCCTGAATATATTCAGGAAAAAACGCATACGCCCTTTTTGGCCAAGTGCATCATTGTGGACGTTCTGCCTCTTTTCCTATGCTTTACATGCAATTCCAGTCTACCTCCTGAAATCGGTTTCCTGCAATTCTGCCCCGCTTTCAAGTCCTCTTGGCAGCCTTACTTCAATATATTTTTGGACGATAGCTGTCATTTAGAACTCTGCAGGTGTGTGAATTACAGGGCCCCTGAGCTCCTTTCTTCAACTCGCTTTCTTGTGATCTGGCCGCAACACCGCAGGATTGCTTCAGGCCCTAGTGTGGTTCCGGCATGGCTCGCTGAGACTTTGGTTAATTCCTCTTCTTGGTGGGAAATGAGAGTTAAATTTACCTGTCCAGACACCTCCAGCTAGTCTCTCATTGGTTCTCCCTATTCCTGTTCATTTTCCGCAGAAATTGCAAACTGGGCCAAACAGGAGGTTAAAGGCACTGACTCTCCAAGTGGGGAGAGTGTTAGTAAAGCATCTGGAATGTTGCACCCGAGTACCAGGGGATGAAAACTGAGACACATTAGAACACGTTTCCCGATCACACGGTAGATCATCCTCTGGGTTCCACATGCATGTTTTAGCTGAAGGAAGAATCCCTTAAACCTGGAGAGTTGAGACCCATGGAATGGGTACCATGCAATATGACTTCAAAGGGTCTGCATTTGCTCACTGAACCTCACCAATCCTATCACTGCTGCGTTTATGCCGCTGTACACATGCTTGATTCTCTTTCGGAGACATATAAATCCATAGGTTTTAAGTTTCTTACTAGTCAAGTATATTCTTAGGCGTTTAATATGGGGTGTTGTGTCCACTTCGTTGAGCAAGCAG
Source organism: Pseudorca crassidens (assembly GCF_039906515.1). Classification (NCBI taxonomy): domain Eukaryota; kingdom Metazoa; phylum Chordata; class Mammalia; order Artiodactyla; family Delphinidae; genus Pseudorca; species Pseudorca crassidens. Next base: position 1,150,143 of record NW_027136317.1, read on the forward strand.
TAGCTCTTGGCTATTACATATTTGGCTTATGGAAAGGTATCTGTGCTAATTTCAATCTCTGGTTTTATGCAGCACCCCAACTCACCTTTCCCCTTAAGCAAGCATAAGTTGGTTTTCTACATTTGAGACCCTATTCTGTTTTGTAATTCAGTTCCTGTGTAGCCAAGTTTACATTCCGTGTATTAGTGATATCTTATGATGTTTCTTTTTCTGTGTGACTTATTTCACTTAGAATCATCGTACCTGAATCCACTCATTATGCTGCTATGGGCCTGATGACAGAGATTTCATTGCTGAGTGATATTGCATTGTACGTTAGTACCACAACTTCTTTATCCATTTTTCGCTTTCTGCGATATTGAACTTGTACCGGAAATGAGGTCCTTGTAAACAGAGCCGTCCCAAACTTTGGGGTGGCTGTGTCTTTTTGATTTTAATTTCCCTAAGCTATAGGACCATAAGTGGAAGTGCCCTAGGCTCTGTTGCTTTGTTTTTTAGATGTTTCAGGAAACACCATACACTTCTCCAGAGTGGCTGTTGGCAATTTACATCACGCCCATCAGCATAACAAGGCTCCCAGTTCTCCATGGCCTGTCCTGCCTTTCTGGATTTTACACTTTTTTCAGATGGCCCTTTTGACCGGGGGGCAGTGAGACTTCATTGTAGTGCAGATTTCCTTTGCAAGCTTGCTTGGTTGGCCAAAAAGGGCGTATGCGTTTTTTCCTGAATATATTCAGGAAAAAACGCATACGCCCTTTTTGGCCAAGTGCATCATTGTGGACGTTCTGCCTCTTTTCCTATGCTTTACATGCAATTCCAGTCTACCTCCTGAAATCGGTTTCCTGCAATTCTGCCCTGCTTTCAAGTCCTCTTGGCAGCCTTACTTCAATATATTTTTGGACGATAGCTGTCATTTATAACTCTGCAGGTGTGTGAATTACAGGGCCCCTGAGCTCCTTTCTTCAACTCGCTTTCTTGTGAGCTGGCCGCAACACCGCAGGATTGCTTCAGGCCCTAGTGTGGTTCCGGCATGGCTCGCTGAGCCTTTGGTTAATTCCTCTTCCTGGTGGGAAATGAGAGTTAAGTTTGCCCGTCCAGACTCCTCCAGCTAGTCTCTCATTGGTTCTCCCTATTCCTGTTCATTTTCCGCAGAAATTGCAAACTGGGCCAAACAGGAGGTTAAAGGCACTGACTCTCCAAGTGGGGAGAGTGTTAGTAAAGCGTCTGGAATGTTGCACCCGAGTACCAGGGGACGAAAACTGAGACACATTGGAACACGTTTCCCGATCACACGGTGGATCATACTCTGGGTTCCACATGCATGTTTTAGCTGAAGGAAGAATCCCTTAAACGTGGAGAGTTGAGACCCATGGAATGGGTCCCATGCAATATGACTTCAAAGGGTCTGCATTTGCTCACCGAACCTCACCAATCCTATCACTGCTGCGTTTATGCCGCTGTACACATGCTTGATTCTCTTTCGGAGACATATAAATCCATAGGTTTTAAGATTCTTACTAGTCAAGTATATTCTTAGGCGTTTAATATGGGGTGTTGAGTCCACTTCGTTGAGCAAGCAGTAGCTCTTGGCTATTACATATTTGGCTTATGGAAAGGTATCTGTGCTAATTTCAATATCTGGTTTTATGCAGCACCCCAACTCACCTTTCCCCTTAAGCAAGCATAAGTTGGTTTTCTACATTTGAGACCCTATTCTGTTTTGTAATTCAGTTCCTGTGTAGCCAAGTTTACATTCCGTGTATTAGTGATATCTTATGATGTTTCTTTTTCTGTGTGACTTATTTCACTTAGAATCATCGTACCTGAATCCACTCATTATGCTGCTATGGGCCTGATGACAGAGATTTCATTGCTGAGTGATATTGCATTGTACGTTAGTACCACAACTTCTTTATCCATTTTTCGCTTTCTGCGATATTGAACTTGTACCGGAAACGAGGTTCTTGTAAACAGAGCCGTCCCAAACTTTGGGGTGGCTGTGTCTTTTTGATTTTAATTTCCCTAAGCTATAGGACCATAAGTGGAAGTGCCCTAGGCTCTGTTGCTTTGTTTTTTAGATGTTTCAGGAAACACCATACACTTCTCCAGAGTGGCTGTTGGCAATTTACATCACACCCATCAGCATAACAAGGCTCCCAGTTCTCCATGGCCTGTCCTGCCTTTCTGGATTTTACACTTTTTTCAGATGTCCCTTTTGACTGGGGGGCAGTGAGACTTCATTGTAGTGCAGATTTCATTTGCAAGCTTGCTTGGTTGGCCAAAAAGGACGTATGCGTTTTTTCCTGAATATATTCAGGAAAAAACGCATACGCCCTTTTTGGCCAAGTGCATCATTGTGGACGTTCTGCCTCTTTTCCTATGCTTTACATGCAATTCCAGTCTACCTCCTGAAATCGGTTTCCTGCAATTCTGCCCCGCTTTCAAGTCCTCTTGGCAGCCTTACTTCAATATATTTTTGGACGATAGCTGTCATTTAGAACTCTGCAGGTGTGTGAATTACAGGGACCCTGAGCTCCTTTCTTCAACTCGCTTTCTTGTGAGCTGGCCGCAACACCACAGGATTGCTTCAGGCCCTAGTGTGGTTCCGGCATGGCTCGCTGAGCCTTTGGTTAATTCCTCTTCCTGTTGGGAAATGAGAGTTAAATTTGCCCGTCCAGACTCCTCCAGCTAGTCTCTCATTGGTTCTCCCTATTCCTGTTCATTTTCCGCAGAAATTGCAAACTGGGCCAAACAGGAGGTTAAAGGCACTGACTCTCCAAGTGGGGAGAGTGTTAGTAAAGCGTCTGGAATGTTGCACCCGAGTACCAGGGGACGAAAACTGAGACACATTTGAACACGTTTCCCGATCACACGGTGGATCATCCTCTGGGTTCCACATGCATGTTTTAGCTGAAGGAAGAATCCCTTAAACCTGGAGAGTTGAGAACCATGGAATGGGTACCATGCAATATGACTTCAAAGGGTCTGCATTTGCTCACCGAACCTCACCAATCCTATCACTGCTGCGTTTATGCCACTGTACACACGCTTGATTCTCTTTCGAAGACATATAAATCCATAGGTTTTAAGATTCTTACTAGTCAGGTATATTCTTAGGCGTTTAATATGGGGTGTTGAGTCCACTTCATTGAGCAAGCAGTAGCTCTTGTCTATTACATATTTGGCTTATGGAAAGGTATCTGTGGTAATTTCAATCTCTGGTTTTATGCAGCACCCCAACTCACCTTTCCCCATAAGCAAGCATAAGTTGGTTTTCTACATTTGAGACCCTATTCTGTTTTGTAATTCAGTTCCTGTGTAGCCAAGTTTACATTCCGTGTATTAGTGATATCTTATGATGTTTCTTTTTCTGTGTGACTTATTTCACTTAGAATCATCGTACCTGAATCCACTCATTATGCTGCTACTGGCCTGATGACATAGATTTCATTGCTGAGTGATATTGCATTGTACGTAAGTACCACAACTTCTTTATCCATTTTTCGCTTTCTGCGATATTGAACTTGTACCGTAAACGAGGTTCTTGTAAACAGAGCTGTCCCAAACTTACTGGTGGCTGTGTCTTTTTGATTTTAAATTCCCTAATCTATAGGACCATAAGTGGAAGTGCCCTAGGCTCTGTTGCTTTGTTTTTTAGATGTTTCAGGAAACACCATACACTTCTCCAGAGTGGCTGTTGGCAATTTACATCATGCCCATCAGCATAACAAGGCTCCCAGTTCTCCATGGCCTGTCCTGTCTTCCTGGATTTTACACTTTTTTCAGATGGCCCTTTTGACCGGGGGGCAGTGAGACTTCATTGTAGTGCAGATTTCCTTTGCAAGCTTGCTTGGTTGGCCAAAAAGGGCGTATGCGTTTTTTCCTGAATATATTCAGGAAAAAACGCATACGCCCTTTTTGGCCAAGTGCATCATTGTGGACGTTCTGCCTCTTTTCCTATGCTTTACATGCAATTCCAGTCTACCTCCTGAAATCGGTTTCCTGCAATTCTGCCCCGCTTTCAAGTCCTCTTGGCAGCCTTACTTCAATATATTTTTGGACGATAGCTGTCATTTAGAACTCTGCAGGTGTGTGAATTACAGGGCCCCTGAGCTCCTTTCTTCAACTCGCTTTCTTGTGAGCTGGCCGCAACACCGCAGGATTGCTTCAGGCCCTAGAGTGGTTCCGGCATGGCTCGCTGAGCCTTTGGTTAATTCCTCTTCCTGGTGGGAAATGAGAGTTAAATTTGCCCGTCCAGACTCCTCCAGCTAGTCTCTCATTGGTTCTCCCTATTCCTGTTCATTTTCCGCAGAAATTGCAAACTGGGCCAAACAGGAGGTTAAAGGCACTGACTCTCCAAGTGGGGAGAGTGTTAGTAAAGCGTCTGGAATGTTGCACCCGAGTACCAGGGGACGAAAACTGAGACACATTTGAACACGTTTCCCGATCACACGGTGGATCATCCTCTGGGTTCCACATGCATGTTTTAGCTGAAGGAAGAATCCCTTAAACCTGGAGAGTTGAGAACCATGGAATGGGTACCATGCAATATGACTTCAAAGGGTCTGCATTTGCTCACCGAACCTCACCAATCCTATCACTGCTGCGTTTATGCCGCTGTACACATGCTTGATTCTCTTTCGGAGACATATAAATCCATAGGTTTTAAGATTCTTACTAGTCAAGTATATTCTTAGGCGTTTAATATGGGGTGTTGAGTCCACTTCGTTGAGCAAGCAGTAGCTCTTGGCTATTACATATTTGGCTTATGGAAAGGTATCTGTGCTAATTTCAATCTCTGGTTTTATGCAGCACCCCAACTCACCTTTCCCCATAAGCAAGCATAAGTTGGTTTTCTACATTTGAGACCCTCTTCTGTTTTGTACTTCAGTTCCTGTGTAGCCAAGTTTACATTCCGTGTATTAGTGATATCTTATGATGTTTCTTTTTCTGTGTGACTTATTTCACTTAGAATCATCGTACCTGAATCCACTCATTATGCTGCTATGGGCCTGATGACAGAGATTTCATTGCTGAGTGATTTTGCATTGTACGGTAGTACCACAACTTCTTTATCCATTTTTCGCTTTCTGCGATATTGAACTTGTACCGGAAACGAGGTTCTTGTAAACAGAGCCGTCCCAAACTTTGGGGTGGCTGTGTCTTTTTTATTTTAATTTCCCTAAGCTATAGGACCATAAGTGGAAGTGCCCTAGGCTCTGTTGCTTTGTTTTTTAGATGTTTCAGGAAACACCATACACTTCTCCAGAGTGGCTGTTGGCAATTTACATCACGCCCATCAGCATAACAAGGCTCCCAGTTCTCCATGGCCTGTCCTGCCTTTCTGGATTTTACACTTTTTTCAGATGTCCCTTTTGACCGGGGGGCAGTGAGACTTCATTGTAGTGCAGATTTCCTTTGCAAGCTTGCTTGGTTGGCCAAAAAGGACGTATGCGTTTTTTCCTGAATATATTCAGGAAAAAACGCATACGCCCTTTTTGGCCAAGTGCATCATTGTGGACGTTCTGCCTCTTTTCCTATGCTTTACATGCAATTCCAGTCTACCTCCTGAAATCGGTTTCCTGCAATTCTGCCCCGCTTTCAAGTCCTCTTGGCAGCCTTACTTCAATATATTTTTGGACGATAGCTGTCATTTAGAACTCTGCAGGTGTGTGAATTACAGGGACCCTGAGCTCCTTTCTTCAACTCGCTTTCTTGTGAGCTGGCCGCAACACCACAGGATTGCTTCAGGCCCTAGTGTGGTTCCGGCATGGCTCGCTGAGCCTTTGGTTAATTCCTCTTCTTGGTGGGAAATGAGAGTTAAATTTACCTGTCCAGACACCTCCAGCTAGTCTCTCATTGGTTCTCCCTATTCCTGTTCATTTTCCGCAGAAATTGCAAACTGGGCCAAACAGGAGGTTAAAGGCACTGACTCTCCAAGTGGGGAGAGTGTTAGTAAAGCATCTGGAATGTTGCACCCGAGTACCAGGGGATGAAAACTGAGACACATTAGAACACGTTTCCCGATCACACGGTAGATCATCCTCTGGGTTCCACATGCATGTTTTAGCTGAAGGAAGAATCCCTTAAACCTGGAGAGTTGAGACCCATGGAATGGGTACCATGCAATATGACTTCAAAGGGTCTGCATTTGCTCACTGAACCTCACCAATCCTATCACTGCTGCGTTTATGCCGCTGTACACATGCTTGATTCTCTTTCGGAGACATATAAATCCATAGGTTTTAAGTTTCTTACTAGTCAAGTACATTCTTAGGCGTTTAATATGGGGTGTTGTGTCCACTTCGTTGAGCAAGCAGTAGCTCTTGGCTATTACATATTTGGCTTATGGAAAGGTATCTGTGCTAATTTCAATCTCTGGTTTTATGCAGCACCCCAACTCACCTTTCCCCTTAAGCAAGCATAAGTTGGTTTTCTACATTTGAGACCCTATTCTGTTTTGTAATTCAGTTCCTGTGTAGCCAAGTTTACATTCCGTGTATTAGTGATATCTTATGATGTTTCTTTTTCTGTGTGACTTATTTCACTTAGAATCATCGTACCTGAATCCACTCATTATGCTGCTATGGGCCTGATGACAGAGATTTCATTGCTGAGTGATATTGCATTGTACGTTAGTACCACAACTTCTTTATCCATTTTTCGCTTTCTGCGATATTGAACTTGTACCGGAAATGAGGTCCTTGTAAACAGAGCCGTCCCAAACTTTGGGGTGGCTGTGTCTTTTTGATTTTAATTTCCCTAAGCTATAGGACCATAAGTGGAAGTGCCCTAGGCTCTGTTGCTTTGTTTTTTAGATGTTTCAGGAAACACCATACACTTCTCCAGAGTGGCTGTTGGCAATTTACATCACGCCCATCAGCATAACAAGGCTCCCAGTTCTCCATGGCCTGTCCTGCCTTTCTGGATTTTACACTTTTTTCAGATGGCCCTTTTGACCGGGGGGCAGTGAGACTTCATTGTAGTGCAGATTTCCTTTGCAAGCTTGCTTGGTTGGCCAAAAAGGGCGTATGCGTTTTTTCCTGAATATATTCAGGAAAAAACGCATACGCCCTTTTTGGCCAAGTGCATCATTGTGGACGTTCTGCCTCTTTTCCTATGCTTTACATGCAATTCCTGTCTACCTCCTGAAATCGGTTTCCTGCAATTCTGCCCTGCTTTCAAGTCCTCTTGGCAGCCTTACTTCAATATATTTTTGGACGATAGCTGTCATTTATAACTCTGCAGGTGTGTGAATTACAGGGCCCCTGAGCTCCTTTCTTCAACTCGCTTTCTTGTGAGCTGGCCGCAACACCGCAGGATTGCTTCAGGCCCTAGTGTGGTTCCGGCATGGCTCGCTGAGCCTTTGGTTAATTCCTCTTCCTGGTGGGAAATGAGAGTTAAGTTTGCCCGTCCAGACTCCTCCAGCTAGTCTCTCATTGGTTCTCCCTATTCCTGTTCATTTTCCGCAGAAATTGCAAACTGGGCCAAACAGGAGGTTAAAGGCACTGACTCTCCAAGTGGGGAGAGTGTTAGTAAAGCGTCTGGAATGTTGCACCCGAGTACCAGGGGACGAAAACTGAGACACATTGGAACACGTTTCCCGATCACACGGTGGATCATACTCTGGGTTCCACATGCATGTTTTAGCTGAAGGAAGAATCCCTTAAACGTGGAGAGTTGAGACCCATGGAATGGGTCCCATGCAATATGACTTCAAAGGGTCTGCATTTGCTCACCGAACCTCACCAATCCTATCACTGCTGCGTTTATGCCGCTGTACACATGCTTGATTCTCTTTCGGAGACATATAAATCCATAGGTTTTAAGATTCTTACTAGTCAAGTATATTCTTAGGCGTTTAATATGGGGTGTTGAGTCCACTTCGTTGAGCAAGCAGTAGCTCTTGGCTATTACATATTTGGCTTATGGAAAGGTATCTGTGCTAATTTCAATCTCTGGTTTTATGCAGCACCCCAACTCACCTTTCCCCTTAAGCAAGCATAAGTTGGTTTTCTACATTTGAGACCCTATTCTGTTTTGTAATTCAGTTCCTGTGTAGCCAAGTTTACATTCCGTGTATTAGTGATATCTTATGATGTTTCTTTTTCTGTGTGACTTATTTCACTTAGAATCATCGTACCTGAATCCACTCATTATGCTGCTATGGGCCTGATGACAGAGATTTCATTGCTGAGTGATATTGCATTGTACGTTAGTACCACAACTTCTTTATCCATTTTTCGCTTTCTGCGATATTGAACTTGTACCGGAAACGAGGTTCTTGTAAACAGAGCCGTCCCAAACTTTGGGGTGGCTGTGTCTTTTTGATTTTAATTTCCCTAAGCTATAGGACCATAAGTGGAAGTGCCCTAGGCTCTGTTGCTTTGTTTTTTAGATGTTTCAGGAAACACCATACACTTCTCCAGAGTGGCTGTTGGCAATTTACATCCCGCCCATCAGCATAACAAGGCTCCCAGTTCTCCATGGCCTGTCCTGCCTTTCTGGATTTTACACTTTTTTCAGATGGCCCTTTTGACCGGGGGGCAGTGAGACTTCATTGTAGTGCAGATTTCCTTTGCAAGCTTGCTTGGTTGGCCAAAAAGGGCGTATGCGTTTTTTCCTGAATATATTCAGGAAAAAACGCATACGCCCTTTTTGGCCAAGTGCATCATTGTGGACGTTCTGCCTCTTTTCCTATGCTTTACATGCAATTCCAGTCTACCTCCTGAAATCGGTTTCCTGCAATTCTGCCCCGCTTTCAAGTCCTCTTGGCAGCCTTACTTCAATATATTTTTGGACGATAGCTGTCATTTAGAACTCTGCAGGTGTGTGAATTACAGGGCCCCTGAGCTCCTTTCTTCAACTCGCTTTCTTGTGAGCTGGCCGCAACACCGCAGGATTGCTTCAGGCCCTAGAGTGGTTCCGGCATGGCTCGCTGAGCCTTTGGTTAATTCCTCTTCCTGGTGGGAAATGAGAGTTAAATTTGCCCGTCCAGAACCCTCCAGCTAGTCTCTCATTGGTTCTCCCTATTCCTGTTTATTTTCCGCAGAAATTGCAAACTGGGCCAAACAGGAGGTTAAAGGCACTGACTCTCCAAGTGGGGAGAGTGTTAGTAAAGCGTCTGGAATGTTGCACCCGAGTACCAGGGGACGAAAACTGAGACACATTTGAACACGTTTCCCGATCACACGGTGGATCATCCTCTGGGTTCCACATGCATGTTTTAGCTGAAGGAAGAATCCCTTAAACGTGGAGAGTTGAGACCCATGGAATGGGTACCATGCAATATGACTTCAAAGGGTCTGCATTTGCTCACCGAACCTCACCAATCCTATCACTGCTGCGTTTATGCCGCTGTACACATGCTTGATTCTCTTTCGGAGACATATAAATCCATAGGTTTTAAGTTTCTTACTAGTCAAGTACATTCTTAGGCGTTTAATATGGGGTTTTGTGTCCACTTCGTTGAGCAAGCAGTAGCTCTTGGCTATTACATATTTGGCTTATGGAAAGGTATCTGTGCTAATTTCAATCTCTGGTTTTATGCAGCACCCCAACTCACCTTTCCCCTTAAGCAAGCATAAGTTGGTTTTCTACATTTGAGACCCTATTCTGTTTTGTAATTCAGTTCCTGTGTAGCCAAGTTTACATTCCGTGTATTAGTGATATCTTATGATGTTTCTTTTTCTGTGTGACTTATTTCACTTAGAATCATCGTACCTGAATCCACTCATTATGCTGCTATGGGCCTGATGACAGAGATTTCATTGCTGAGTTATATTGCATTGTACGTTAGTACCACAACTTCTTTATCCATTTTTCGCTTTCTGCGATATTGAACTTGTACCGGAAATGAGGTCCTTGTAAACAGAGCCGTCCCAAACTTTGGGGTGGCTGTGTCTTTTTGATTTTAATTTCCCTAAGCTATAGGACCATAAGTGGAAGTGCCCTAGGCTCTGTTGCTTTGTTTTTTAGATGTTTCAGGAAACACCATACACTTCTCCAGAGTGGCTGTTGGCAATTTACATCACGCCCATCAGCATAACAAGGCTCCCAGTTCTCCATGGCCTGTCCTGACTTTCTGGATTTTACACTTTTTTCAGATGGCCCTTTTGACCGGGGGGCAGTGAGACTTCATTGTAGTGCAGATTTCCTTTGCAAGCTTGATTGGTTGGCCAAAAAGGGCGTATGCGTTTTTTCCTGAATATATTCAGGAAAAAACGCATACGCACTTTTTGGCCAAGTGCATCATTGTGGACGTTCTGCCTCTTTTCCTATGCTTTACATGCAATTCCAGTCTACCTCCTGAAATCAGTTTCCTGCAATTCTGCCCTGCTTTCAAGTCCTCTTGGCAGCCTTACTTCAATATATTTTTGGACGATAGCTGTCATTTATAACTCTGCAGGTGTGTGAATTACAGGGCCCCTGAGCTCCTTTCTTCAACTCGCTTTCTTGTGAATTGGCCGCAACACCGCAGGATTGCTTCAGGCCCTAGTGTGGTTCCGGCATGGCTCGCTGAGCCTTTGGTTAATTCCTCTTCCTGGTGGGAAATGAGAGTTAAGTTTGCCCGTCCAGACTCCTCCAGCTAGTCTCTCATTGGTTCTCCCTATTCCTGTTCATTTTCCGCAGAAATTGCAAACTGGGCCAAACAGGAGGTTAAAGGCACTGACTCTCCAAGTGGGGAGAGTGTTAGTAAAGCGTCTGGAATGTTGCACCCGAGTACCAGGGGACGAAAACTGAGACACATTTGAACACGTTTCCCGATCACACGGTGGATCATCCTCTGGGTTCCACATGCATGTTTTAGCTGAAGGAAGAATCCCTTAAACCTGGAGAGTTGAGAACCATGGAATGGGTACCATGCAATATGACTTCAAAGGGTCTGCATTTGCTCACCGAACCTCACCAATCCTATCACTGCTGCGTTTATGCCACTGTACACACGCTTGATTCTCTTTCGAAGACATATAAATCCATAGGTTTTAAGATTCTTACTAGTCAGGTATATTCTTAGGCGTTTAATATGGGGTGTTGAGTCCACTTCATTGAGCAAGCAGTAGCTCTTGTCTATTACATATTTGGCTTATGGAAATGTATCTGTGGTAATTTCAATCTCTGGTTTTATGCAGCACCCCAACTCACCTTTCCCCATAAGCAAGCATAAGTTGGTTTTCTACATTTGAGACCCTATTCTGTTTTGTAATTCAGTTCCTGTGTAGCCAAGTTTACATTCCGTGTATTAGTGATATCTTATGATGTTTCTTTTTCTGTGTGACTTATTTCACTTAGAATCATCGTACCTGAATCCACTCATTATGCTGCTACTGGCCTGATGACATAGATTTCATTGCTGAGTGATATTGCATTGTACGTAAGTACCACAACTTCTTTATCCATTTTTCGCTTTCTGCGATATTGAACTTGTACCGTAAACGAGGTTCTTGTAAACAGAGCCGTCCCAAACTTACTGGTGGCTGTGTCTTTTTTATTTTAATTTCCGTAATCTATAGGACCATAAGTGGAAGTGCCCTAGGCTCTGTTGCTTTGTTTTTTAGATGTTTCAGGAAACACCATACACTTCTCCAGAGTGGCTGTTGGCAATTTACATCATGCCCATCAGCATAACAAGGCTCCCAGTTCTCCATGGCCTGTCCTGCCTTTCTGGATTTTACACTTTTTTCAGATGGCCCTTTTGACCGGGGGGCAGTGAGACTTCATTGTAGTGCAGATTTCCTTTGCAAGCTTGCTTGGTTGGCCAAAAAGGGCGTATGCGTTTTTTCCTGAATATATTCAGGAAAAAACGCATACGCCCTTTTTGGCCAAGTGCATCATTGTGGACGTTCTGCCTCTTTTCCTATGCTTTACATGCAATTCCAGTCTACCTCCTGAAATCGGTTTCCTGCAATTCTGCCCCGCTTTCAAGTCCTCTTGGCAGCCTTACTTCAATATATTTTTGGACGATAGCTGTCATTTAGAACTCTGCAGGTGTGTGAATTACAGGGACCCTGAGCTCCTTTCTTCAACTCGCTTTCTTGTGAGCTGGCCGCAACACCGCAGGATTGCTTCAGGCCCTAGTGTGGTTCCGGCATGGCTCGCTGAGCCTTTGGTTAATTCCTCTTCTTGGTGGGAAATGAGAGTTAAATTTACCTTTCCAGACACCTCCAGCTAGTCTCTCATTGGTTCTCCCTATTCCTGTTCATTTTCCGCAGAAATTGCAAACTGGGCCAAACAGGAGGTTAAAGGCACTGACTCTCCAAGTGGGGAGAGTGTTAGTAAAGCATCTGGAATGTTGCACCCGAGTACCAGGGGATGAAAACTGAGACACATTAGAACACGTTTCCCGATCACACGGTAGATCATCCTCTGGGTTCCACATGCATGTTTTAGCTGAAGGAAGAATCCCTTAAACCTGGAGAGTTGAGACCCATGGAATGGGTACCATGCAATATGACTTCAAAGGGTCTGCATTTGCTCACTGAACCTCACCAATCCTATCACTGCTGCGTTTATGCCGCTGTACACATGCTTGATTCTCTTTCGGAGACATATAAATCCATAGGTTTTAAGTTTCTTACTAGTCAAGTACATTCTTAGGCGTTTAATATGGGGTGTTGTGTCCACTTCGTTGAGCAAGCAGTAGCTCTTGGCTATTACATATTTGGCTTATGGAAAGGTATCTGTGCTAATTTCAATCTCTGGTTTTATGCAGCACCCCAACTCACCTTTCCCCTTAAGCAAGCATAAGTTGGTTTTCTACATTTGAGACCCTATTCTGTTTTGTAATTCAGTTCCTGTGTAGCCAAGTTTACATTCCGTGTATTAGTGATATCTTATGATGTTTCTTTTTCTGTGTGACTTATTTCACTTAGAATCATCGTACCTGAATCCACTCATTATGCTGCTATGGGCCTGATGACAGAGATTTCATTGCTGAGTGATATTGCATTGTACGTTAGTACCACAACTTCTTTATCCATTTTTCGCTTTCTGCGATATTGAACTTGTACCGGAAATGAGGTCCTTGTAAACAGAGCCGTCCCAAACTTTGGGGTGGCTGTGTCTTTTTGATTTTAATTTCCCTAAGCTATAGGACCATAAGTGGAAGTGCCCTAGGCTCTGTTGCTTTGTTTTTTAGATGTTTCAGGAAACACCATACACTTCTCCAGAGTGGCTGTTGGCAATTTACATCACGCCCATCAGCATAACAAGGCTCCCAGTTCTCCATGGCCTGTCCTGCCTTTCTGGATTTTACACTTTTTTCAGATGGCCCTTTTGACCGGGGGGCAGTGAGACATCATTGTAGTGCAGATTTCCTTTGCAAGCTTGCTTGGTTGGCCAAAAAGGGCGTATGGGTTTTTTCCTGAATATATTCAGGAAAAAACACATACGCACTTTTTGGCCAAGTGTATCATTGTGGACGTTCTGCCTCTTTTCCTATGCTTTACATGCAATTCCAGTCTACCTCCTGAAATCGGTTTCCTGCAATTCTGCCCTGCTTTCAAGTCCTCTTGGCAGCCTTACTTCAATATATTTTTGGACGATAGCTGTCATTTATAACTCTGCAGGTGTGTGAATTACAGGGCCCCTGAGCTCCTTTCTTCAACTCGCTTTCTTGTGAGCTGGCCGCAACACCGCAGGATTGCTTCAGGCCCTAGTGTGGTTCCGGCATGGCTCGCTGAGCCTTTGGTTAATTCCTCTTCCTGGTGGGAAATGAGAGTTAAGTTTGCCCGTCCAGACTCCTCCAGCTAGTCTCTCATTGGTTCTCCCTATTCCTGTTCATTTTCCGCAGAAATTGCAAACTGGGCCAAACAGGAGGTTAAAGGCACTGACTCTCCAAGTGGGGAGAGTGTTAGTAAAGCGTCTGGAATGTTGCACCCGAGTACCAGGGGACGAAAACTGAGACACATTGGAACACGTTTCCCGATCACACGGTGGATCATACTCTGGGTTCCACATGCATGTTTTAGCTGAAGGAAGAATCCCTTAAACGTGGAGAGTTGAGACCCATGGAATGGGTCCCATGCAATATGACTTCAAAGGGTCTGCATTTGCTCACCGAACCTCACCAATCCTATCACTGCTGCGTTTATGCCGCTGTACACATGCTTGATTCTCTTTCGGAGACATATAAATCCATAGGTTTTAAGATTCTTACTAGTCAAGTATATTCTTAGGCGTTTAATATGGGGTGTTGAGTCCACTTCGTTGAGCAAGCAGTAGCTCTTGGCTATTACATATTTGGCTTATGGAAAGGTATCTGTGCTAATTTCAATCTCTGGTTTTATGCAGCACCCCAACTCACCTTTCCCCTTAAGCAAGCATAAGTTGGTTTTCTACATTTGAGACCCTATTCTGTTTTGTAATTCAGTTCCTGTGTAGCCAAGTTTACATTCCGTGTATTAGTGATATCTTATGATGTTTCTTTTTCTGTGTGACTTATTTCACTTAGAATCATCGTACCTGAATCCACTCATTATGCTGCTATGGGCCTGATGACAGAGATTTCATTGCTGAGTGATATTGCATTGTACGTTAGTACCACAACTTCTTTATCCATTTTTCGCTTTCTGCGATATTGAACTTGTACCGGAAACGAGGTTCTTGTAAACAGAGCCGTCCCAAACTTAGGGGTGGCTGTGTCTTTTTGATTTTAATTTCCCTAAGCTATAGGACCATAAGTGGAAGTGCCCTAGGCTCTGTTGCTTTGTTTTTTAGATGTTTCAGGAAACACCATACACTTCTCCAGAGTGGCTGTTGGCAATTTACATCCCGCCCATCAGCATAACAAGGCTCCCAGTTCTCCATGGCCTGTCCTGCCTTTCTGGATTTTACACATTTTTCAGATGGCCCTTTTGACCGGAGGGCAGTGAGACTTCATTGTAGTGCAGATTTCCTTTGCAAGCTTGCTTGGTTGGCCAAAAAGGGCGTATGCGTTTTTTCCTGAATATATTCAGGAAAAAACGCATACGCCCTTTTTGGCCAAGTGCATCATTGTGGACGTTCTGCCTCTTTTCCTATGCTTTACATGCAATTCCAGTCTACCTCCTGAAATCGGTTTCCTGCAATTCTGCCCCGCTTTCAAGTCCTCTTGGCAGCCTTACTTCAATATATTTTTGGACGATAGCTGTCATTTAGAACTCTGCAGGTGTGTGAATTACAGGGCCCCTGAGCTCCTTTCTTCAACTCGCTTTCTTGTGAGCTGGCCGCAACACCGCAGGATTGCTTCAGGCCCTAGAGTGGTTCCGGCATGGCTCGCTGAGCCTTTGGTTAATTCCTCTTCCTGGTGGGAAATGAGAGTTAAATTTGCCCGTCCAGACTCCTCCAGCTAGTCTCTCATTGGTTCTCCCTATTCCTGTTCATTTTCCGCAGAAATTGCAAACTGGGCCAAACAGGAGGTTAAAGGCACTGACTCTCCAAGTGGGGAGAGTGTTAGTAAAGCGTCTGGAATGTTGCACCCGAGTACCAGGGGACGAAAACTGAGACACATTTGAACACGTTTCCCGATCACACGGTGGATCATCCTCTGGGTTCCACATGCATGTTTTAGCTGAAGGAAGAATCCCTTAAACCTGGAGAGTTGAGACCCATGGAATGGGTCCCATGCAATATGACTTCAAAGGGTCTGCATTTGCTCACCGAACCTCACCAATCCTATCACTGCTGCGTTTATGCCGCTGTACACATGCTTGATTCTCTTTCGGAGACATATAAATCCATAGGTTTTAAGATTCTTACTAGTCAAGTATATTCTTAGGCGTTTAATATGGGGTGTTGAGTCCACTTCGTTGAGCAAGCAGTAGCTCTTGGCTATTACATATTTGGCTTATGGAAAGGTATCTGTGCTAATTTCAATCTCTGGTTTTATGCAGCACCCCAACTCACCTTTCCCCTTAAGCAAGCATAAGTTGGTTTTCTACATTTGAGACCCTATTCTGTTTTGTAATTCAGTTCCTGTGTAGCCAAGTTTACATTCCGTGTATTAGTGATATCTTATGATGTTTCTTTTTCTGTGTGACTTATTTCACTTAGAATCATCGTACCTGAATCCACTCATTATGCTGCTATGGGCCTGATGACAGAGATTTCATTGCTGAGTGATATTGCATTGTACGTTAGTACCACAACTTCTTTATACATTTTTCGCTTTCTGCGATATTGAACTTGTACTGGAAACGAGGTTCTTGTAAACAGAGCCGTCCCAAACTTTGGGGTGGCTGTGTCTTTTTGATTTTAATTTCCCTAAGCTATAGGACCATAAGTGGAAGTGCCCTAGGCTCTGTTGCTTTGTTTTTTAGATGTTTCAGGAAACACCATACACTTCTCCAGAGTGGCTGTTGGCAATTTACATCCCGCCCATCAGCATAACAAGGCTCCCAGTTCTCCATGGCCTGTCCTGCCTTTCTGGATTTTACACTTTTTTCAGATGGCCCTTTTGACCGGGGGGCAGTGAGACTTCATTGTAGTGCAGATTTCCTTTGCAAGCTTGCTTGGTTGGCCAAAAAGGGCGTATGCGTTTTTTCCTGAATATATTCAGGAAAAAACGCATACGCCCTTTTTGGCCAAGTGCATCATTGTGGACGTTCTGCCTCTTTTCCTATGCTTTACATGCAATTCCAGTCTACCTCCTGAAATCGGTTTCCTGCAATTCTGCCCCGCTTTCAATCCTCTTGGCAGCCTTACTTCAATATATTTTTGGACGATAGCTGTCATTTATAACTCTGCAGGTGTGTGAATTACAGGGCCCCTGAGCTCCTTTCTTCAACTCGCTTTCTTGTGAGCTGGCCGCAACACCGCAGGATTGCTTCAGGCCCTAGAGTGGTTCCGGCATGGCTCGCTGAGCCTTTGGTTAATTCCTCTTCCTGGTGGGAAATGAGAGTTAAATTTGCCCGTCCAGACTCCTCCAGCTAGTCTCTCATTGATTCTCCCTATTCCTGTTCATTTTCCGCAGAAATTGCAAACTGGGCCAAACAGGAGGTTAAAGGCACTGACTCTCCAAGTGGGGAGAGTGTTAGTAAAGCGTCTGGAATGTTGCACCCGAGTACCAGGGGACGAAAACTGAGACACATTTGAACACGTTTCCCGATCACACGGTGGATCATCCTCTGGGTTCCACATGCATGTTTTAGCTGAAGGAAGAATCCCTTAAACGTGGAGAGTTGAGACCCATGGAATGGGTACCATGCAATATGACTTCAAAGGGTCTGCATTTGCTCACCGAACCTCACCAATCCTATCACTGCTGCGTTTATGCCGCTGTACACATGCTTGATTCTCTTTCGGAGACATATAAATCCATAGGTTTTAAGATTCTTACTAGTCAAGTATATTCTTAGGCGTTTAATATGGGGTGTTGAGTCCACTTCGTTGAGCAAGCAGTAGCTCTTGGCTATTACATATTTGGCTTATGGAAAGGTATCTGTGCTAATTTCAATCTCTGGTTTTATGCAGCACCCCAACTCACCTTTCCCCTTAAGCAAGCATAAGTTGGTTTTCTACATTTGAGACCCTATTCTGTTTTGTAATTCAGTTCCTGTGTAGCCAAGTTTACATTCCGTGTATTAGTGATATCTTATGATGTTTCTTTTTCTGTGTGACTTATTTCACTTAGAATCATCGTACCTGAATCCACTCATTATGCTGCTATGGGCCTGATGACAGAGATTTCATTGCTGAGTGATATTGCATTGTACGTTAGTACCACAACTTCTTTATCCATTTTTCGCTTTCTGCGATATTGAACTTGTACCGGAAACGAGGTTCTTGTAAACAGAGCCGTCCCAAACTTTGGGGTGGCTGTGTCTTTTTGATTTTAATTTCCCTAAGCTATAGGACCATAAGTGGAAGTGCCCTAGGCTCTGTTGCTTTGTTTTTTAGATGTTTCAGGAAACACCATACACTTCTCCAGAGTGGCTGTTGGCAATTTACATCACGCCCATCAGCATAACAAGGCTCCCAGTTCTCCATGGCCTGTCCTGCCTTTCTGGATTTTACACTTTTTTCAGATGTCCCTTTTGACCGGGGGGCAGTGAGACTTCATTGTAGTGCAGATTTCCTTTGCAAGCTTGCTTGGTTGGCCAAAAAGGGCGTATGCGTTTTTTCCTGAATATATTCAGGAAAAAACGCATACGCCCTTTTTGGCCAAGTGCATCATTGTGGACGTTCTGCTTCTTTTCCTATGCTTTACATGCAATTCCAGTCTACCTCCTGAAATCGGTTTCCTGCAATTCTGCCCCGCTTTCAAGTCCTCTTGGCAGCCTTACTTCAATATATTTTTGGACGATAGCTGTCATTTAGAACTCTGCAGGTGTGTGAATTACAGGGACCCTGAGCTCCTTTCTTCAACTCGCTTTCTTGTGAATTGGCCGCAACACCGCAGGATTGATTCAGGCCCTAGTGTGGTTCCGGCATGGCTCGCTGAGCCTTTGGTTAATTCCTCTTCCTGTTGGGAAATGAGAGTTAAATTTGCCCGTCCAGACTCCTCCAGCTAGTCTCTCATTTGTTCTCCCTATTCCTGTTCATTTTCCACAGAAATTGCAAACTGGGCCAAACAGGAGGTTAAAGGCACTGACTCTCCAAGTGGGGAGAGTGTTAGTAAAGCGTCTGGAATGTTGCACCCGAGTACCAGGGGACGAAAACTGAGACACATTTGAACACGTTTCCCGATCACACGGTGGATCATCCTCTGGGTTCCACATGCATGTTTTAGCTGAAGGAAGAATCCCTTAAACCTGGAGAGTTGAGAACCATGGAATGGGTACCATGCAATATGACTTCAAAGGGTCTGCATTTGCTCACCGAACCTCACCAATCCTATCACTGCTGCGTTTATGCCACTGTACACACGCTTGATTCTCTTTCGAAGACATATAAATCCATAGGTTTTAAGATTCTTACTAGTCAGGTATATTCTTAGGCGTTTAATATGGGGTGTTGAGTCCACTTCATTGAGCAAGCAGTAGCTCTTGTCTATTACATATTTGGCTTATGGAAAGGTATCTGTGGTAATTTCAATCTCTGGTTTTATGCAGCACCCCAACTCACCTTTCCCCATAAGCAAGCATAAGTTGGTTTTCTACATTTGAGACCCTATTCTGTTTTGTAATTCAGTTCCTGTGTAGCCAAGTTTACATTCCGTGTATTAGTGATATCTTATGATGTTTCTTTTTCTGTGTGACTTATTTCACTTAGAATCATCGTACCTGAATCCACTCATTATGCTGTTACTGGCCTGATGACATAGATTTCATTGCTGAGTGATATTGCATTGTACGTAAGTACCACAACTTCTTTATCCATTTTTCGCTTTCTGTGATATTGAACTTGTACCGTAAACAAGGTTCTTGTAAACAGAGCCGACCCAAACTTTGGGGTGGCTGTGTCTTTTTGATTTCAATTTCCCTAAGCTATAGGACCATAAGTGGAAGTGCCCTAGGCTCTGTTGCTTTGTTTTTTAGATGTTTCAGGAAACACCATACACTTCTCCAGAGTGGCTGTTGGCAATTTACATCACGCCCATCAGCATAACAAGGTTCCCAGTTCTCCATGGCCTGTCCTGCCTTTCTGGATTTTACACTTTTTTCAGATAGCCCTTTTGACCGGGGGGCAGTGAGACTTCATTGTAGTGCAGATTTCCTTGGCAAGCTTGCTTGGTTGGCCAAAAAGTTCGTATGGGTTTTTTCCTGAATATATTCAGGAAAAAACGCATACGCCCTTTTTGGCCAAGTGCATCATTGTGGACGTTCTGCCTCTTTTCCTATGCTTTACATGAAATTCCTGTCTACCTCCTGAAATCGGTTTCCTGCAATTCTGCCCAACTTTCAAGTCCTCTTGGCTGCCTTACTTCAATATATTTTTTGACGATAGCTGTCATTTATAACTCTGCAGGTTTGTGAATTACAGTGCCCCTGAGCTCCTTTCTTCAACTCGTTTTCTTGTGAGCTGGCCGCAACACCGCAGGATTGCTTTAGGCCCTAGTGTGGTTCCGGCATGGCACGCTGAGCCTTTGGTTAATTCCTCTTCTTGGTGGGAAATGAGAGTTAAATTTGCCCCTCCAGACACCTCCAGCTAGTCTCTCATTGGTTCTCCCTATTCCTGTTCATTTTCTGCAGAAATTGCAAACTGGGCCAAACAGGAGGTTAAAGGCACTGACTCTGCAAGTGGGGAGAGTGTTAGTAAAGCGTCTGGAATGTTGCACCCAAGTACCAGGGGATGAAAACTGAGACACATTTGAACACGTTTCCCAATCACACGGTGGATCATACTCTGGGTTCCACATGCATGTTTTAACTGAAGGAAGAATCCCTTAAACCTGGAGAGTTGAGAACCATGGAATGGGTACCATGCAATATGAATTCAAAGGGTCTGCATTTGCTCACCGAACCTCACCAATCCTATCACTGCTGCTTTTATGTCACTGTACACACGCTGGATTCTCTTTTGGAGACATATAAATCCATAGGTTTTAAGATTCTTACTAGTCAGGTATATTCTTAGGCGTTTAATATGGGGTGTTGAGTCCACTTCGTTGAGCAAGGAGTAGCTCTTGTCTATTACATATTTGGCTTATGGAAAGGTATCTGTGTTAATTTCAATCTCTGGTTTTATGCAGCACCCCAACTCACCTTTCCCCTTAAGCAAGCATAAGTTGGTTTTCTACATTTGAGACCCTATTCTGTTTTGTAATTCAGTTCCTGTGTAGCCAAGTTTACATTCCGTGTATTAGTGATATCTTATGATGTTTCTTTTTCTGTGTGACTTATTTCACTTAGAATCATCGTACCTGAATCCACTCATTATGCTGCTACTGGCCTGATGACATAGATTTCATTGCTGAGTGATATTGCATTGTACGTAAGTACCACAACTTCTTTATCCATTTTTCGCTTTCTGCGATATTGAACTTGTACCATAAACGAGGTTCTTGTAAACAGAGCCGTTCCAAACTTTGGGGTGGCTGTGTCTTTTTGATTTTAATTTCCCTAATCTATAGGACCATAAGTGGAAGTGCCCTAGGCTCTGTTGCTTTGTTTTTTAGATGTTTCAGGAAACACCATACACTTCTCCAGAGTGGCTGTTGGCAATTTACATCCCGCCCATCAGTCTAACTAGGCTCCCAGTTCTCCATGGCCTGTCCTGCCTTTATGGATTTTACACTTTTTTCAGATGGCCCTTTTGACCGGGGGGCAGTGAGACTTCATTGTAGTTCAGATTTCCTTTGCAAGCTTGCTTGGTTGGCCAAAAAGTGCATATGAGTTTTTTCCTGAGTATATTCAGGAAAAAACGCATACGCCCTTTTTGGCCAAGTGCATCATTGTGGACGTTCTGCCTCTTTTCCTATGCTTTACATGCAATTCCAGTCTACCTCCTGAAATCGGTTTCCTGCAATTCTGCCCCGCTTTCAAGTCCTCTTGGCAGCCTTACTTCAATATATTTTTGGATGATAGCTGTCATTTATAACTCTGCAGGTGTGTGAATTACAGGGCCCCTGAGCTCCTTTCTTCAACTCGCTTTCTTGTGAGCTGGCCGCAACACCGCAGGATTGCTTCAGGCCCTAGTGTGGTTCCGGCATGGCTCGCTGAGCCTTTGGTTAATTCCTCTTCCTGTTGGGAAATGAGCATTAAATTTGCCCGTCCAGACTCCTCCAGCTAGTCTCTCATTGGTTCTCCCTATTCCTGTTCATTTTCCGCAGTAATTGCAAACTGGGCCAAACAGGAGGTTAAAGGCACTGACTCTCCAAGTGGGGAGAGTGTTAGTAAAGCATCTGGAATGTTGCACCCGAGTACCAGGGGACGAAAACTGAGACACATTTCAATACGTTTCCCGATCACACGGTGGATCATCCTCTGGGTTCCACATGCATGTTTTAGCTGAAGGAAGAATCCCTTAAACCTGGAGAGTTGAGAACCATGGAATGGGTACCATGCAATATGACTTCAAAGGGTCTGCATTTGCTCACCGAACCTCACCAATCCTATCACTGCTGCGTTTATGCCGCTGTACACACGCTTGATTCTCTTTCGGAGACTTATAAATCCATAGGTTTTAAGATTCTTACTAGTCAGGTATATTCTTAGGTGTTTAATATGGGGTGTTGAGTCCACTTCATTGAGCAAGCAGTAGCTCTTGTCTATTACATATTTGGCTTATGGAAAGGTATCTGTGGTAATTTCAATCTCTGGTTTTATGCAGCACCCCAACTCACCTTTCCCCTTAAGCAAGCATAAGTTGGTTTTCTACATTTGAGACCCTATTCTGTTTTGTAATTCAGTTCCTGTGTAGCCAAGTTTACATTCCGTGTATTAGTGATATCTTATGATGTTTCTTTTCCTGTGTGACTTATTTCACTTAGAATCATCGTACCTGAATCCACTCATTATGCTGCTACTGGCCTGATGACATAGATTTCATTGCTGAGTGATATTGCATTGTACGTAAGTACCACAACTTCTTTATCCATTTTTCGCTTTCTGCGATATTGAACTTGTACCGTAAACGAGGTTCTTGTAAACAGAGCCGTCCCAATCTTTGGGGTGGCTGTGTCTTTTTGATTTTAATTTCCCTAAGCTATAGGACCATAAGTGGAAGTGCCCTAGGCTCTGTTGCTTTGTTTTTTAGATGTTTCAGGAAACACCATACACTTCTCCAGAGTGGCTGTTGGCAATTTACATCCCGCCCATCAGCATAACAAGGCTCCCAGTTCTCCATGGCCTGTCCTGCCTTTCTGGATTTTACACTTTTTTCAGATGTCCCTTTTGACTGGGGGGCAGTGAGACTTCATTGTAGTGCAGATTTCCTTTGCAAGCTTGCTTGGTTGGCCAAAAAGGGCGTATGCGTTTTTTCCTGAATATATTCAGGAAAAAACGCATACGCCCTTTTTGGCCAAGTGCATCATTGTGGACGTTCTGCCTCTTTTCCTATGCTTTACATGCAATTCCAGTCTACCTCCTGAAATCGGTTTCCTGCAATTCTGCCCCGCTTTCAAGTCCTCTTGGCAGCCTTACTTCAATATATTTTTGGACGATAGCTGTCATTTAGAACTCTGCAGGTGTGTGAATTACAGGGCCCCTGAGCTCCTTTCTTCAACTCGCTTTCTTGTGAGCTGGCCGCAACACCGCAGGATTGCTTCAGGCCCTAGTGTGGTTCCGGCATGGCTCGCTGAGCCTTTGGTTAATTCCTCTTCCGTGTAGTAAATGAGAGTTAAATTTGCCCGTCCAGACACCTCCAGCTAGTCTCTCATTGGTTCTCCCTATTCCTGTTCATTTTCCGCAGAAATTGCAAACTGGGCCAAACAGGAGGTTAAAGGCACTGACTCTCCAAGTGGGGAGAGTGTTAGTAAAGCATCTGGAATGTGGCACCCGAGTACCAGGGGACGAAAACTGAGACACATTTGAACAGGTTTCCCGATCACACGTTGGATCATACTCTGGGTTCCACATGCATGTTTTAGCTGAAGGAAGAATCCCTTAAACCTGGAGAGTTGAGACCCATGGAACGGGTACCATGCAATATGACTTCAAAGAGTCTGCATTTGCTCACCGAACCTCAGCAATCCTATCACTGCTGCGTTCATGCCGCTGTACACACTCTTGATTCGCTTTCGGAGACATATAAATCCATAGGTTTTAAGATTCTTACTAGTCAGGTATATTCTTAGGCGTTTAATATGTGGTGTTGAGTGTCCTTCGTTGAGCAAGGAGTAGCTCTTGTCTATTACATATTTGGCTTATGGAAAGGTATCTGTGTTAATTTCAATCTCTGGTTTTATGCAGCACCCCAACTCACCTTTCCCCTTAAGCAAGCATAAGTTGGTTTTCTACATTTGAGACCCTATTCTGTTTTGTAATTCAGTTCCTGTGTAGCCAAGTTTACATTCCGTGTATTAGTGATATCTTATGATGTTTCTTTTTCTGTGTGACTTATTTCACTTAGAATCATCGTACCTGAATCCACTCATTATGCTGCTACTGGCCTGATGACATAGATTTCATTGCTGAGTGATATTGCATTGTACGTAAGTACCACAACTTCTTTATCCATTTTTCGCTTTCTGCGATATTGAACTTGTACCATAAACGAGGTTCTTGTAAACAGAGCCGTTCCAAACTTTGGGGTGGCTGTGTCTTTTTGATTTTAATTTCCCTAATCTATAGGACCATAAGTGGAAGTGCCCTAGGCTCTGTTGCTTTGTTTTTTAGATGTTTCAGGAAACACCATACACTTCTCCAGAGTGGCTGTTGGCAATTTACATCCCGCCCATCAGTCTAACTAGGCTCCCAGTTCTCCATGGCCTGTCCTGCCTTTATGGATTTTACACTTTTTTCAGATGGCCCTTTTGACCGGGGGGCAGTGAGACTTCATTGTAGTTCAGATTTCCTTTGCAAGCTTGCTTGGTTGGCCAAAAAGTGCATATGAGTTTTTTCCTGAGTATATTCAGGAAAAAACGCATACGCCCTTTTTGGCCAAGTGCATCATTGTGGACGTTCTGCCTCTTTTCCTATGCTTTACATGCAATTCCAGTCTACCTCCTGAAATCGGTTTCCTGCAATTCTGCCCCGCTTTCAAGTCCTCTTGGCAGCCTTACTTCAATATATTTTTGGATGATAGCTGTCATTTATAACTCTGCAGGTGTGTGAATTACAGGGCCCCTGAGCTCCTTTCTTCAACTCGCTTTCTTGTGAGCTGGCCGCAACACCGCAGGATTGCTTCAGGCCCTAGTGTGGTTCCGGCATGGCTCGCTGAGCCTTTGGTTAATTCCTCTTCCTGGTGGGAAATGAGAGTTAAATTTGCCCGTCCAGACACCTCCAGCTAGTCTCTCATTGGTTCTCCCTATTCCTGTTCATTTTCCGCAGAAATTGAAAACTGGGCCAAACAGGAGTTTAAAGGCACTGACTCTCCAAGTGGGGAGAGTGTTAGTAAAGCATCTGGAATGTTGCACCCGAGTACCAGGGGACGAAAACTGAGACACATTTGAACACGTTTCCCGATCACACGGTGGATCATACTCTGGGTTCCACATGCATGTTTTAGCTGAAGGAAGAATCCCTTAAACCTGGAGAGTTGAGAACCATGGAATGGGTACCATGCAATATGACTTCAAAGGGTCTGCATTTGCTCACCGAACCTCACCAATCCTACCACTGCTGCGTTTATGCCGCTGTACACACGCTTGATTCTCTTTCGTAGACATATCAATCCATAGGTTTTAAGATTCTTACTAGTCAGGTATATTCTTAGGCGTTTAATATGGGGTGTTGAGTCCACTTCGTTGAGCAAGCAGTAGCTCTTGTCTATTACATATTTGGCTTATGGAAAGGTATCTGTGATAATTTCAATCTCTGGTTTTATGCAGCACCCCAACTCACCTTTCCCCTTAAGCAAGCATAAGTTGGTTTTCTACATTTGAGACCCTATTCTGTTTTGTAATTCAGTTCCTGTGTAGCCAAGTTTACATTCCGTGTATTAGTGATATCTTATGATGTTTCTTTTTCTGTGTGACTTATTTCACTTAGAATCATCGTACCTGAATCCACTCATTATGCTGCTACTGGCCTGATGACATAGATTTCATTGCTGAGTGGTATTGCATTGTACGTAAGTACCACAACTTCTTTATCCATTTTTCGCTTTCTGCAATATTGAACTTGTACCGTAAATGAGGTTCTTGTAAACAGAGCCATCCCAAACTTTGGGGTGGCTGTGTCTTTTTGATTTTAATTTCCCTAAGCTATAGGACCATAAGTGGAAATTCCCTAGGCTCTGTTGCTTTGTTTTTTAGATGTTTCAGGAAACACCATACACTTCTCCAGAGTGGCTGTTGGCAATTTACATCCCGCCCATCAGTCTAACTAGGCTCTCAGTTCTCCATGGCCTGTCCTGCCTTTCTGGATTTTACACTTTTTTCAGATGGTCCTTTTGACCGGGGGGCAGTGAGACTTCATTGTAGTGCAGATTTCCTTTGCAAGCTTGCTTGGTTGGCCAAAAAGGGCGTATGCGTTTTTTCCTGAATATATTCAGGAAAAAACGCATACGTCCTTTTTGGCCAAGTGCATCATTGTGGACGTTCTGCCTCTTTTCCTATGCTTTTCATGCAATTCCAGTCTACCTCCTGAAATCGGTTTCCTGCAATTCTGCCCCGCTTTCAAGTCCTCTTGGCAGCCTTACTTTAAAATATTTTTGGATGATAGCTGTCATTTATAACTCTGCAGGTTTGTGAATTACAGTGCCCCTGAGCTTCTTTCTTCAACTCGCTTTCTTGTGAGCTGGCCGCAACACCGCAGGATTGCTTCAGGCCCTAGTGTGGTTTCCGCATGGCTCGCTGAGCCTTTGGTTAATTCCTCTTCCTGGTGGGAAATGAGAGTTAAATTTGCCCGTCCAGACACCTCCAGCTAGTCTGTCATTGGTTCTCCCTATTCCTGTTAATTTTCCACAGAAATTGCAAACTGGGCCAAACAGGAGGTTAAAGGCACTGACTCTCCAAGTGGGGAGAGTGTTAGTAAAGCGTCTGGAATGTTGCACCCGAGTACCAGGGGACGAAAACTGAGACACATATGAACACGTTTCCCGATCACACGGTGGATCATACTCTGGGTTCCACATGCATGTTTTAGCTGAAGGAAGAATCCCTTACCTGGAGAGTTGAGACGCATGGAATGGGTACCATGCAATATGACTTCAAAGGGTCTGCATTTGCTCACCGAACCTCACCAATCCTATCACTGCTGCGTTTATGCCGCTGTACACACGCTTGATTCTCTTTCGGAGACATATAAATCCATAGGCTTTAAGATTCTTACTAGTCAGGTATATTCTTAGGCGTTTAATATGGGGTGTTGAGTCCACTTCGTTGAGCAAGCAGTAGCTCTTGTCTATTACATATTTGACTTATGGAAATGTATCTGTGCTAATTTCAATCGCTGGTTTTATGCAGCACCCCAACTCACCTTTCCCCTTAAGCAAGCATAAGTTGTTTTTCTACATTTGAGACCCTATTCTGTTTTGTAATTCAGTTCCTGTGTAGCCAAGTTTACATTCCGTGTATTAGTGATACCTCATGATGTTTCTTTTTCTGTGTGACTTATTTTACTTAGAATCATCGTACCTGAATTCACTCATTATGCTGCTACTGGCCTGATGACATAGATTTCATTGCTGAGTGATATTGCATTGTACGTAAGTACCACAACTTCTTTATCCATTTTTCGCTTTCTGCGATATTGAACTTGTACCGTAAATGAGGTTCTTGTAAACAGAGCCGTCCCAAACTTTGGGGTGGCTGTGTCTTTTTGATTTTAATTTCCCTAATCTATAGGACCGTAAGTGTAAGTGCCCTAGGCTCTGTTGCTTTGTTTTTTAGATGTTTCAGGAAACACCATACACTTCTCCAGAGTGGCTGTTGGCAATTTACATCCCGCCCATCAGCATAACAAGGCTCCCAGTTCTCCATGGTCTGTCCTGCCTTTCTGGATTTTACACTTTTTTCAGATGGCCCTTTTGACCGGGGGGCAGTGAGACTTCATTGTAGTGCAGATTTCCTTTGCAAGCTTGCTTGGTTGGCCAAAAAGGGCGTATGCGTTTTTTCCTGAATATATTCAGGAATATATTCAGGAAAAAAAGCATACGCCCTTTTTGGCCAAGTGCATCATTGTGGACGTTCTGCCTCTTTTCCTATGCTTTACATGCAATTCCAGTCTACCTCCTGAAATCGGTTTCCTGCAATTCTGCCCCGCTTTCAAGTCCTCTTGGCAGCCTTACTTCAATATATTTTTGGACGATAGCTGTCATTTAGAACTCTGCAGGTTTGTGAATTACAGGGCCCCTGAGCTCCTTTCTTCAACTCGCTTTCTTGTGAGCTGGC
The DNA here is from genome assembly GCF_039906515.1 of Pseudorca crassidens. NCBI lineage: Eukaryota > Metazoa > Chordata > Mammalia > Artiodactyla > Delphinidae > Pseudorca > Pseudorca crassidens. The sequence goes on from NW_027136317.1 coordinate 1,177,999, forward strand.
CGCAACACTGCAGGATTGCTTCAGGCCCTAGTGTGGTTCTGGCATGGCTCGCTGAGCCTTTGGTTAATTCCTCTTCCTGGCGGGAAATGAGAGTTCAATTTACCCGTCCAGACACCTCCAGCTAGTCTCTCATTGGTTCTCCCTATTCCTGTTCATTTTCCGCAGAAATTGCAAACTGGGCCAAACAGGAGGTTAAAGGCACTGACTCTCCAAGTGGGGAGAGTGTTAGTAAAGCTTCTGGAATGTTGCACCCGAGTACCAGGGGACGAAAACTGAGACACATTTGAACACGTTTCCCGATCACACGGTGGATCATACTCTGGGTTCCACATGCATGTTTTAGCTGAAGGAAGAATCCCTTAAACCTGGAGAGTTGAGAACCATGGAATGGGTACCATGCAATATGACTTCAAAGGGTCTGCATTTGCTCACCGAACCTCACCAATCCTATCACTGCTGCGTTTATGCCGCTGTACACACGCTTGATTCTCTTTCGGAGACATATAAATCCATTGGTTTTAAGATTCTTACTAGTCAGGTATATTCTTAGGCGTTTAATATGGGGTGTTGAGTCCACTTCATTGAGCAAGCAGTAGCTCTTGTCTATTACATATTTGGCTTATGGAAAGGTATCTGTGCTAATTTCAATCTCTGGTTTTATGCAGCACCCCAACTCACCTTTCCCCTTAAGCAAGCATATGTTGGTGTTCTACATTTGAGACCCTATTCTGTTTTGTAATTCAGTTCCTGTGTAGCCAAGTTTACATTCCGTGTATTAGTTTTATCTTATGATATTTTTATTTCTGTGTGACATATTTCACTTAGAATCATCGTACCTGAATCCACTCATTATGCTGCTATGGGCCTGATGACAGAGATTTCATTGCTGAGTGATATTGCATTGTACGTTAGTAGCACAACTTCTTTATCCATTTTTTGCTTTCTGCGATATTGAACTTGTACCGTAACCGAGGTTCTTGTAAACAGAGCCGTCCGAAACATTGGGGTGGCTGTGTCTTTTTGATTTTAATTTTCCTAAGCTATAGGACCATAAGTGGAAGTGCCCTAGACTCTGTTGCTTTGTTTTTTAGATGTTTCAGGAAACACCATACACTTCTCCAGAGTGGCTGTTGGCAATTTACATCATGCCCATCAGCATAACAAGGCTCCCAGTTCTCCATGGCCTGTCCTGCCTTTCTGGATTTTACACTTTTTTCAGATGGCCCTTTTGACCGGGGGGCAGTGAGACTTCATTGTAGTGCAGATTTCCTTTGCAAGCTTGCTTGGTTGGCCAAAAAGGGCGTATGCGTTTTTTCCTGAATATATTCAGGAAAAAACGCATACGCCCTTTTTGGCCAAGTGCATCATTGTGGACGTTCTGCCTCTTTTCCTATGCTTTACATGCAATTCCAGTCTACCTCCTGAAATTGGTTTCCTGCAATTCTGCCCCGCTTTCAAGTCCTCTTGGCAGCCTTACTTCAATATATTTTTGGATGATAGCTGTCATTTATAACTCTGAAGCTTTGTGAATTACAGTGCCCCTGAGCTCATTTTTTCAACTGGCTTTCTTGTGAGCTGGCCGCAACACCGCAGGATTGCTTCAGGCCCTAGTGTGGTTCCGGCATGGCTCGCTGAGCCTTTGGTTAATTCCTCTTCCTGGTGGGAAATGAGAGTTAAATTTGCCCGTCCAGACTCCTCCAGCTAGTCTCTCATTGGTTCTCCCTATTCCTGTTCATTTTCCGCAGAAATTGCAAACTGGGCCAAACAGGAGGTTAAAGGCACTGACTCTCCAAGTGGGGAGAGTGTTAGTAAAGCATCTGGAATGTTGCACCCAAGTACCAGGGGACGAAAACTGAGACACATTTGAACACGTTTCCCGATCACACGGTGGATCATACTCTGGGTTCCACATGCATGTTTTAGCTGAAGGAAGAATCCCTTAAACCTGGAGAGTTTAGAACCATGGAATGGGTTCCATGCAATATGACTTCAAAGGGTCTGCATTTGCTCACCGAACCTCACCAATCCTATCACTGCTGCGTTTATGCCGCTGTACACACGCTGGATTCTCTTTCGGAGACATATAAATCCATAGGTTTTAAGATTCTTACTAGTCAGGTATATTCTTAGGCGTTTAATATGGGGTGTTGAGTCCACTTCGTTGAGCAAGCAGTAGCTCTTGTCTATTACATATTTGGCTTATGGAAAGGTATCTGTGCTAATTTCAATCTCTGGTTTTATGCAGCACCCCAACTCACCTTTCCCCTTAAGCAAGCATAAGTTGGTTTTCTACATTTTAGACCCTATTCTGTTTTGTAATTCAGTTCCTGTGTAGCCAAGTTTACATTCCGTGTATTAGTGATACCTTATGATGTTTCTTTTTCTGTGTGACTTATTTCACTTAGAATCATCGTACCTGAATCCACTCATTATGCTGCTACTGGCCTGATGACATAGATTTCATTGCTGAGTGATATTACATTGTACGTAAGTACCACAACTTTTTTATCCATTTTTCGCATTCTGCGATATTGAACTTGTACCGTAAACGAGGTTCTTGTAAACAGAGCTGTCCCAAACTTTGGGGTGGCTGTGTCTTTTTCATTTTAATTTCCCTAATCTATAGGACCATAAGTGGAAGTGCCCTATGCTCTGTTGCTTGTTTTTTAGATGTTTCAGGAAACACCATACACTTCTCCAGAGTGGCTGTTGGCAATTTACATCCCGCCCATCAGCCTAAGTAGGCTCCCAGTTCTCCATCGTCTGTCCTGCCTTTCTGGATTTTACACTTTTTTCAGATGGCCCTTTTGACCGGGGGGCAGTGAGACTTCATTGTAGTGCAGATTTCCTTTGCAAGCTTGCTTGGTTGGCCAGAAAGGGCGTATGCGTTTCTTCCTGAATATATTCAGGAAGAAACGCATACGCCCTTTTTGGCCAAGTGCATCATTGTCGACGTTCTGAGTCTTTTCATATGTTTTCAATGCAGTTCCTGTCTACCTCTTGAAATCGGTTTCCTGCAATTCTGCCTTGCTGTCAGTGCCTCTTCATAGCCTTACCTCAATATACTTTTGGAAAATAGTTGGCCTTTATAACTCTGCAGGTTTTTGAAATGCAGTGGCCCTTAGCTCCATTTTTCAGCTCTTATTTTTGTGATCTTGCCTCATATCCACAGGATTTCTTCAGGCCCTATCCTTCTTCTGGGGCGCCTTGCTCTGCCTTTGGTTAATTCTTCTTCCTGATGTGAAATTAGAGTGATATGTGCCCATTGAAACCGCTACAGCTATTTTCTCACTGGTTCCCCCTATTCCCATTCATCCTCCGCACTAACTGCAGACTGTGCGATACCGGAACTTAAAGGCATTGACTCTCCATGTGGAGATGTTGTTAGTAAAGTGGCTGGAATGTTGATCCGGAGCCCCAGGAGAGGAAAATGAGGTGCGTTTTAGAAACCTTTCCCGATCATATGGTATACCATCTGCTGGATTCCCCATGCATGGTTTAGCTGTAGGAAGATTCCCTTCAACCTGGAGTGTTGGGACCCTTGGAATGAGTAGTATGAAGTATTGCATTAAACTTTCGGCAGTTGCTCACCAAAGCTCACCAATGCTCTCAGCCCCAAGTGTCCAGCCTTATGTCTTATCCAGCTGTGGGTTTATATGTGGTCATTACAGGTTGCATCACAGCCCCTGAGCGAATTTTGTAAGAATTTTTCTCTCTTTCATTGTTTCTGCGTTTTGGTTTTAAAATTTATTTCTATAATGGGGTTTAGCTCATTTTCACTGCTGTGTTTGTGCCGCTCTGCACACACTTGATTCCCTTATGGAGATATATCAATACATGGGTTTTAAGATTCTTATTACTCAGATATATTTCTCTGCGGTGTATAGGGTGTGTTGAGGCCAGTTCATTGAGCAAGGTGTAGATCTTGTCTAATACCTATTTGGTTTATTGAACGGTATCTGTGCTAATTTCAAACTCTGGTTTTATGCATCACCCCACCTCTCCTTTCCCCTTAAGCTGACATAAGTGTGTTTTCTAAATGTGAGACACTGTTCTGTTTTGTAATTCATTTTTTGTGCAGCCATATTTATCCTCCCTCTATAAGTGATATCTTATGATATGTTTCTTTTTCTGTTTGACTTATTTCAAGTAGTATTATCGGACCTAAATCCACTCTTTATCCTTCTACTAGCCTTATTACATTGATTTCATGGTGAAGAGATATTCCATTGTACATAAGTACCACATTTTCTTTATCCATTGTTCTCTTTCCTGGGATATTTAAGGTGTACTGAAGTTGAGGTTCTTGTAAACAGAGTAGCCCTAAACTGTGGTGTGCTTGTGTCTTGTTGATTTTTAGACTTCCCTAGATATACTTCCATGATTGGAAGTGCCCTATGCTCTGTAGCTCTGTTTTTTAGATGATTTAGGAACCACCATACACTTCTCCAGAGTGGCTCTCGGCAGTTCACACACTGTCCATCAGCGTATAAAGGCTCCCTGTTCTCCATGGCCTGTCCTGCATTTCTGGTTTTTACAATTTTTTCGGATGGCCCTTTTGACCGGTGGGAAATGAGACTTCTTTGTTGTGCACATTTGCATTGCTTGCTTGCTTGGTTGCCCATAAAGTGCGTATGCGTTTTTTCCTGGATATATTCAGGAAAAAACGCATACTCCCTTTTGGGCCAACTACATCATTGTCGAAATTCTGCCGCTTTTCATGTACTTTAAGGATGAGTCCAATCTATCTCTTGAAATCTGTTTCTTGCAATTCTGTCTTGCATTCAGATCCTCTTCTTTGCCTTACCTCAACATATTTTTGGACGTTAGTTTTCATTTATAACTCTGCAGGTTTGTGAATTGCAGTGACCCTGAGCTCCATTTTTTAAGTTGCTCTTTTGTGAGCTGGCCTCAAAGCCGCAGGATTGCTTCAGGCCCTATTTTGGCTCCGGCGAGGCGGGCTGAGCCTTTTTTTAATTCTTACTCTTAATGGGAAATTAGAGTGACATGTGCCCGTCCAAACCCCTACAACTATTCTCTCATTGGTTCCCCCTCTTCCCGTTCATCCTCCTCACAATTTGCAAAATGTGTGAAACAGAAGTTTAAATGTGCTGATTCTCTAAGTGGGGAGATTCTAAGTAACGTGGCTGGAATGATGAACAGGAGCACCAGGAGAGGATAAATGAGGTGCATTTTAGACACATCTCCCGATCACATGGTGTTTTCCATGCATGTTTTCCATGCATGTTTTAGCTGTAGGAAGATTCCTTGAACCTGCAGATTTGGGACCCATTGAATGGGTACCAGGTAGTATTACTTTAAAGGGTGTGCATTTCCTCACCCAACCTCACATTTCTCTTAGCGCGAACAGTTTCCAGCCTTATGTCTCATCCTGCTGTGGGTCTAGATGTGTTCAATCCATGTTGCATCACCGTCCCTGAGGAAAAGTTGTAAGAGGTTTTCTCTGTCTCTCTGTCGTTTATTTTTTTCAATTTATTACTATATTGGTTACAACTGATTTTCAAAGCTCTGTTTCTTGCTGCTGTACATCCACTTGATTCACGTACAGAGAGACATCAATAAATTCTTTTTCAGATTCTTACCAGTCATAGATATTCTTTTCCGGTGACTTGAGTGTGCTGAGTGCAGTTCTTTTAGCTACCGTGTAGGCCTTGTTGATTATCAGTTTGGTATTTGGAATGGTATCTTTGCTAATTTCAACCTCCTGGATGATGCCTCACCCCTCCCCACCTTTCCCGTTTAGCAGCCTTACGCGTGTTTTCTACATATTTGACTATGTTTTTGTTTTGTAATTTATTTCATGTGTAGCCATTTTGGATTCCACCTTTAAGTGATATCTTATGATATGTGTCTTTTGCTTTTTGAATTATGTCACTTAGAATGATCATACGTAACTCCTCCGGAGTTGTTACAACTGGCCATATTTCATTGATTTCCAGGCTGAGTAATATTCCACTCTACATAAGTACCACATCTCTATCCATTTTTTCCCTCCAGAGACATTTAAGTTATATCCTAGTCGAGGATCTTTTAAACAGAGAGGCAGTAAACATTGGGGTGCCTGTGTCCTCTCGATTTTTGTTTTTCCCAAGATATACGCCCATGAGTGCAAGTGCCCTATGCTCTGTAGCTCATTTTTTAGATGCTTTAGTAAACACAATACACTTCTCCAGAATGGCCGTTGGCAATATACATTTCCACTATAAGCCTCACAGGGCTCCCTCTTCTCCTTGCCCTGTCCTGCATTTCTGGTGTTTACACTTTATGAGGATGGCTTTTCTGACTGATGCGAAGTGATATCTTTTGTAGTATTGATTTCCAGTGCCCACCTGTTTGGTTGGCTAAAAAAGTGTATGCCCTTTTCTTGAATATATACAGAAAAAAACGCATACAGCCTTTTTGGCCAACTGCAATGTTGGCAATGTTCAGCCCCTTTTCTTGTGCTTAATGGCGAGTCCTTTCTACCTCCTCAAATCCCTTTCCTGCCATTCTCCCTTGCTTACCAATCCTTTTCTTTGACTTTCCTCAAGACATTTTTCAGTGATAGATATTTTCAACTCTGCAGTTTCGTGAATTTTACTGCCCCTGAGTTCCATTGTTCAACTTGTGTTTATGGGAACTGGCCACAAAGCAGTGGGATTTCCTCAAGCCCTATACTGTTTCCATGGGCAACCCTAGCCTTTGGTCAATTCGTCTTCCTGATTGGAAATTAGAGTGACATGTGCCTGTCTGAACACCTAGGACTTGTCTCTCATTGTTCCTCATCCTTCCGCTTCATCCTCTGGGCAAATTCCAAACTGTACGCAACAGGATGTTGACAGTGCTGACATCTCCAAGTGGGGAGACTGTTAGTAAAGACGCTGGAGGGGTGAACCCGAGCACCAGGAGATGAGGAGATGAGATGCCTTTTCCAAATTCTTCCCGATCAGACGGTATACCATCCTCTGGGTGTGACAGACATGTTTTAGCAGTAGGAAGGGTCCCATTCATGTAAGGAGAACACCAGGGCTTTTTCAAAATCAGTGTCTCCCCGAAACCCAAACTGGGGAAATTTTTAAGCTACGGCTACACATATGTTCATTAAGGGCCTTGGGAAGTAGGCAGAGTCCAAACTTTAGATGATTGAAGTCTTCAGGGTCAGAAGCACTCACCACCGGCTTCCCTTAGGTTACACTTTAACTGTCATTGATAGATGATGTCAATAAAAATATCTATTCTTTTTCCGATTATTTCCCCTTATAGGTTATTGCAAAATATTGAGTGTAGTTCCCTGTGCTATACAGTAGTTCCTTGTTGATGATCTATTTTATACATAGCAGTGTGTATGTTTTAATTCCAAACTGTTAATTTATCCCTCCTCCCACCTTTCCCCTTTGATAATAATAAATTATAAGATTTTATACTTCTCAGAAATGGGGGAGCTGAAAGAGAGGTATCATTTTCAACGGAAAAGCATTTAAAACAAGATTGAAGCTTTAACCAAGATTATTAGATGTACATCCTTGGAAAGAAATCACTTCATTTCTCTAATATTGACCTGACAAATAAGACAAACCTTTTCACTGAACTTGCTTATAATAAAGTGATGGAAATATCAAATGGAAGTGTTAGAAACATCTTATTTTACCCGAGCCTTATAAACTGTTCTATGTTAACTACAGTTTGGCTCACACATCTGTTCATTGAAGTTACAGTAGTCTCAATTTCTGTTACTGATCCTCCAGAGTGGACCCCAACAAGTGTCCCCCTGCCCAGTGTCATTGGGGCCAACAGATCGAGACTGAGTTTGGTTCACAAGCAAAGGAAACTTTATATTTTGATCAGAGAATGGAGAGGTGAGAGCATGCACTACCCCGTGGGCTGTGGGCTGGGCTGCTGTGTAGAGATCCTGTCAGAGTCAGTGGGAGGGAGGGGGCGGAGCTCTCGAGGGCCGGGTTGGCTGCAGCTCAGGCTCTATATCTCGGAGTCTGCACTGGGCCCCAGGAGCTGAGGTGTCGACCCAGCCATTCTGCACTAGGAAATCTGGTCTGAAGTGCCGGGTGTGGAACCTCTGTATGCGGGACCCTAGGAGCACGTGAAATTAGACAAAGCACAAAGGATAAAAAAGGTCAGACTTGACTTTATTGCCCAGATTCTATTTTTATCTCCCAGGGATTTTTAATGGGCTTTGCTGGGGACAAACCTCTCCTCTGCCTTTTGTCCCATTCCTCATTCTTGGAGTGCTGAGGGTGCAGACCCTTCTTCTGTAACTGCTGAGTGCTGAGTTGGGAGCCCTCATACCAGGGGACGAGGGTCAGAACTTCTCCCCAGCAGCCTCCAGGTGACGTTGATTGGCCCCAGGACCCCTGCCTCCCTGCTCGTCCGCCTGAGCACCAGCATTGGAAGTGTTATAGATTCTAATGACCTTTAAGGGTCCAGGAAAGAGATGTGCAGAGACGCTGTGGGGGCCGGTTTCACCCCGCCCCACATTTGTTCGGCCACCTTAGGCTGACCGTTTCTGCCAGCCTAGATGCTCTGACCAGTAGTCTGCTCTTTCTTCAATTAGGTCCCTGAATTAACGTAAAAACAGCACCAGGTGTCAGAGCCCTGCCCGCTCAACTCCCAGACAGTCCAGGGTCAGTGGTGATCAAGGACCATGATGGCCACTGAGTCAACAGCCTTTTGAAGTAAACAGGAGTCCAGCCGGTCTTATTGGCCACCATCATCACGGTGTCTGTAGGCTTTTCTATGGTGACAGTGTGATATACGGTTCCCCCGCCAAGATTATTAGCTCCCCTCCGGGTGCAGTAAGTCCTGCAAGCAGTAGTCTACTCCTTCGGGACACACTATTGTTGTTTTATGAGAGAAACTCCAGGTCAAGTGATGTTCACACGAGTCGTCATGGTGCCCTGCTGCCCCCGGTTATCTCTCTGGATGTTGGAGTTGGAGGGCCTCCTCACTCGAGGTCGGTGTGCCCACGGAGCGAACCCTGCAACTTCAGGGCATGGTTGGTGATTAGGATCACCACGTGGGGTCCTTTTCCCTTAGGAGGGAGGTGGCCTTTTGGGCTGCTGATTTCCAGGTTTTTAGATACCGCCAGTATCTTGGCCAGATGTGGCAGTGGGCCAAGCCCCTTGGTGACTGTAGTTTATCCTACCTGGATGGCATTCTTGCGTTGTTCCATTTCAAGTGGTCCCAGTTTGTGCACTAATTCTCCAATGGCGATTCACCTTTCACCGGGAATGGAAAGGTCAAAGGGTTTAGCTCAATTAGGGAGTTCCAGGGCAAGGGTCTGAATTGACTGCTCTTTCCATTCTTGAAAGGCCACTTCTGGATTCTGTTCAAAAGGATCATCATCTTTTCCTTTCAGTGTTTCATATAGAGGCCCAGCTAGTAGACTGTAGTTAGGGATCCAGAAGCAGCAAACCCTGGCCTCCCCAGGAACCCCTAAGCTGTCTTCTCGTTTTAGAAAGGGGTAAGGCTGCAAATGGTTTCTTCCCTTTCCTGGGATGGGCTTCTCCGACCTTGTGTGAGAATGAAGCCCAGGCAGGTCACCGCAGTCTGTGATATTTGAGCTTTTTCTTGGACAACTTCTATCCTTTATTGGCTTGGTAGTTCAGAGGCCTCCTTAGTAGGGCTGACGATCAGAATGTCGTCTGCATATTGAAGGAGGGTTTCCTTTTCCAGAGGTAGAACTTTTCGGTCTTTAGCTAAGCTTTCCCCAAAGATGGTGTGGGAATTTTTGAACCCTTGGGGCAAGACGGCCCGGAAGTATTGTTTTAGTTTTATGTTGAGTCCTGCCACTCACAAGCCAAAATTTCTTGTGACTCTGGGACTAATGGAATACAAAAGAAGGCATCATTGAAGACTAATACAGAATACCATGTCCTGGTGGTTGGTAGAATGACCAGCAGGGTGTAGGAATTAGGAGCAACTGGAGGTATATCCTCGGTGGCTTCACTGACTGTCCTGACATCCTTTACCAGGTCCCCAGCAGCCCATGGAGCTCTCGTGGTCAGGCCAATCCCAGGATATGGAGCTCTCCTGGGCAGGTACCCCACCCCCAACCCAGCCCACGGGGCTCTCGTGGTCAGGCCCCTCCCAGGATACAGAGCTACCCTTGCAGGTACCGTGGCAGGGCTGGGCACACAGGAACCGTGCACATAGCCCTCATTGAAGAGCACCCCCAGCTCACCTGTCGCTCAGAGCTGACACAGAGCACCTCAGAGCAGGACTTGAACTAACAAACAGCAGCTCCGACAGGTCTGTGACCCTGGGCATCACTCTGTGTGGCCTCCCTCCACCTGGTCTTCCAGAGACTTCCACTGCACCCGGGGCACCAGGCCTCTGTCTCCAACCACCACCCACCCCTCCTCTCCCTGACTCCTGGGTTCCTCTCATTAGGAGAGGGTTTTCTTGAAGTTGTCTCCCACTCATGGGCCAGATAAAATGATTAGAAAACAAGCCAAAGCTGCAGCCCCTTGTCTATCCTGACTCTCAGGAGCCCACACCTGTTCCTTGGACCTGGCCGGTTCAGCAAGTTCCATTTTCTGCAACTGTGAGCCCCTGAGGGGTGACGATTGGCTGACCTGGGCAGCCTTACGGTGCCGGCCAGCCCTCCCCAGGTGTGCCTGGGTTGAGATCAATATAAATACCACTCCAGGCAGCAAGAGCCCCTGCAGCTGTGTCTGACGCCATTTTCTCTGCCCTGTCAGCAGTCTCGGGGCTGGGCTGGTGGGAGGGAGTGAGAGGCCACGGCTTTGTGGGTGGCCCAGTGTGAGTGGGGCTCTGCTGGACTTTCTGCAGCAGTTGCCAGGCTGCCACCTGCTAAAGAAGAGGATGTGTCACCCATACCTGCTGCTGGAATTGCTCCCTGGGCAGAGGTGAGGAAGGAAAAAAGCAGTGGGGGCAGGGACAGGACGGGTATCTCAGGCAGGGAAATGGAAATCTTCCAGAAGAGCACCCAGGGCCAGGACCATCCTGGCTGGCCTGCAGGCACCAAGTCAGCTGGCATGCTGTCACTCGTGTGGCTCCATGGCCCTTCCTCTAGGCTTTCAAGTCCTTGTATATATTCAGGTGTTTTACCTGGGAAGGGTGGGAACAGTTCAGCAGCAACTGGCCTGGGGCTCAGCTCACGTTTACTCACAGATGCCTCGGCACAGTGCCCCAGCTTTGCAATGAGGACGCTTGTTGTGTGGGGGCTGCTGGCTGAATGGGAGACGATTCCCCACCACTGACCAACTTCAGAATTGTTTACAACTGGAGCAAGTGCCCTGATACGGTTTTCCTCTGAGTAACTGGTGGGTTCTGTTTTTTTTTTCTCTTTTTCGTTTTTGGTTCAAGGTAGATTTTATTCCTCTTTTTTGTATTTACAGATATAAGCATGGAAATAATTTATTCATATAAATACATGTATGTGAAGGGAATAATTGTTTTTTCTGTTTTATTTTTTAAATTTTATTTCTTTTTAATTTTGAATTTTATTTTATATTTTTATACAGCAGGTTCTTATTGGTTATCTATTTTATACATATAAATGTTTACATGCCAATCCCAATCTCTCAACTCCTCCCACCACCACCACCCCCAAGAGCTTTCCCCCCTTGTTGTCCATACGATTGTTGTCTACATCTGTTGCTCTATTTATGCCTTGCAAAACGGTTAATCTGTACAGTTTTTCTAGGTTCCACATATATGCATGAATATACAAGATTTGTTTTTCTCTTTCTGACTTACTTCACTCTGTATGACAGTCTCTAGATCCATCGACGTCTCTACAAATGACCCAGTTTCATTCCTTTCATGGCTTAGTAATATTCCATTTTATATATGTACCACATCTTTATGCATTCGTCTGTCTGTGGGCATTTAGGTTGCTTCCATTACCTCAATATTGTAAATAGTGATGCAATGAACATTACGGTGAATGTCTCTTTTTGATTTATGGTTTTGTCTGGGTATATGTCCAGTACTGGGATTGCTGTATCATATGGTAATTCTATTATTAGTTTCTTAAGAAACTCCATATTGTTCTCCATAGTGACTGTATCAATTTATATTCCCAACAATAGTGGAAGAGGCTTCCTTTTCTCCACACCCTTTCCAGCATTTGTTGTTTGTAGATTTTCAGATGATGCCCATTCTAACAGGTGTGAGGTGATACCTCATTGTTGAGTCCATTTCGATGAACAAGGGGTAGGTCTTGTCTATTACATATTTGGCTTATGGAACGGTATCTGTGCTAATTTCAAACTCTGGTTTTATGCAGCACCCCAACTCACCTTTCCCCTTAAGCAAGCATAAGTTGGTTTTCTAAACTTGAGACCCTGTTCTGTTTTGTAATTCAGTTCATGTGTAGCCAAGTTTACATTCCGTGCATTAGTGATACCTTATGATGTTTCTTTTTCTGTGTTACTTGTTTCACTTAGAATCACCGTGCCTCAATCCACTCATTATGCTGGTACAGGCCTGGTGACACAGATTTCATTGCTGAGTGATATTGCATTGTACATAAGTACCACAACTTCTTTATCCAGTTTTTGCTCTCTGTGATATTGAACTTGGACCGTAAACGAGGTTCTTGTAAACAGAGCCGTCCCAAATTTTGGGGTGGCTGTGTCTTTTTGATTTTAATTTCCCTAAGCTATAGGACCATAAGTGGAAATGCCCTAGACTCTGTTGCTTTGTTTTTCAGATGTATCAGGAAACACCATACACTTCTCCAGAGTGGCTGTTGGCAATTTACATCCCGCCCATCAGCATAACAAGGCTCCTTTTTCCCCATGGCCTGTCTTGCCTTTCTGGATTTTACACTTTTTTCAGATGGCCCTTTAGACCGGGGGGAAGTGACACTTCATAGTAGTTCGGATTTCCATTGCAAGCTTGCTTGGTTTGCCAAAAAGGGCGTATGTGTTTTTTCCTGAATATATTCAGGAACAAACTCATACGCCCTTTTTTTGCCAAGTGCATCATTGTCGATGTTCTGCCTCTTTTCCTATGCTTTAAATGCAAATCCAGTCTACCTCCTGAAATCGGTTTCCTGAAATTCTGCCCCGCTTTCAAGTCCTCTAGGCAGCCTTACTTCAATATATTTTTGGACGATAGCTGTCATTTAGAACTCTGCAGGTGTGTGAATTACAGGGCCCCTGAGCTCCTTTCTTCAACTCGCTTTCTTGTGAGCTGGCCGCAAACCCGCAAGACTGCTTCAGGCCCTAATCTGCTTCTGGCAGGGCACGCTGAGCCTTTGGTTAATTCCTCTTCCTGGTGGGAAATGAGTGTTAAATATGCCCGTCCAGACACCTACCTCACTCTCAACCCCTTGGTGATGTGGGTCCTCTGGTTTGTGGCCACCTTTGCTGGGTTCCTCACCTTTCGATGATGTGGCCCCACTAGTGTGAGGACACTCCTGCCTGGTTCTCATCTACGTGGTTATGTGGACCCCCTGGTGAGAGTCTGTTCCTGGCTGTGTTCCTCACCCTTCTGTGAGGGAGGTCACTGCTGATAGGTCACTCCTGCATGGCTGGCACACATTGCCTTGGTGAAGTCAGCCATGTGGTGGCAGTAGGAGCGTGCTGAGGATCTCCTCCCCTCGGTGATGAGGGCCCTCTTGCGTCAGGCCCTAACTGCTGGGCTCACCAACTTTTCTTAGTGAGCCCAATGATGCTTGGGCACTCCTCTTAGGATCCCATCTCAATGGGGATGTGGGCCTTCTGCTCTGAAGTCCCAACGGCTGGGTTGTTCACATTTTCATGATGTGGGCTCTCTGGTGTTAGTTCACAGAGGCCTGGATCCCATAGCCTCTGTGCTCTTGGCCACCTGTTGGGAGGTTCCAACTGCTGGATTCCTCACTTTTTTAATTTTTTGGGTCTTCTGTTGTGAGGATCCTCCTGCCTGCCTCACTCCCAGCCCCTTCGTGATGTGTGTCGTCTGGTCTGAGGCCACATGTGCTGGGTTCCTCACCTTTCGATGATGTGGGACCAATGGTCTTAGGAGACTCCTGCCTGGTTCACATCCCCTTGGTGATGTGGGCCCTCTGTTGAGAGTCTGATCCTGGCTGGGTTCCTCACCCATCTGTGAGGTGGGCCGTCTGCTGTGAGGTCACTCCTGCCTGGCTTGCTCACCTCGCCTTGTGGACATGAGCCCTCTGGTGGCACTTGGAGCCTGCTGGGAGCCTCCTCCCCTCGGTGATGAGGGCCCTCTGGCGTCAGGCCCTAACTGCTGGTCCCCCCACATTTTGTGATGTGCGCCCAGTGGTGCGAGGACACTCCAGCCAGGTTCACCTCCCCATTGGGATGTGGGCCTTCTGCTCTGAGGTACCAACGCCTGGGTTGCTCACAGTTTCATGATGTGGGCTCTCTGCTATTAGTTCACTCCTGCCTGCATCCCATAGCTTCTGTGCTCTCGGCCACCTGCTGGGAGGTTCCAACTGCTGGATTCCTCACCTTTCTTATTCTTTGGGCCCTCTGTTTTTAGGCTACTCCTGCCTGCCTCACTCCCATTCCCTTTGTGATATGTGTCCTCTGATTTGAGGCCACATGTGCTGGGTTCCGCACCTTTCGATGATGTGGCCCCACTGGAGGGAAGACAGTCCTGACTGGTTCCCATCCCCTTGCTGATGTGGGCCCTCAGGTGAGAGTCTGATCCTGGCTGGGTTCCCCACCCGTCTGTGAGGTGGCCCCTCTGCTGTGAGGTCATTCATGCCTGTCTGGCACACGTCACCTTGGCGACGTGGGCCCTCTGGTGGCAGTTGGAGTGTGCTGGGATCCTCCTCCCCTCAGTGATGAGGGCCCTCTTGCCTTAGGCCATAACTGCTGGGCTCCCCACATTTTCTGATGTGTGCCAAGTGAGTGAGGACACTCTTGCCAGGTTCCCATCCCCATGGGGATATGGGCCTTCTGCTCTGAGGTCAAAACGGCTGGCTTGCTCACAGTACCATGATGTGGGCCCTCTGCTGTGAGTTCACTCCGGCAAGGATCCCTTATCATCGGTGCTCTGAGCCGCCTGCTGGGAGGTTCCAACTGCTGGATTCCTCAACTTTTTTATTCTATGTGCCCTCTGTTGTGAGGCTCCTCCTGCCTGCCTCACTGCCAGCCCCTTGGTGATGACTGTCCTATGGCTTGAGGCCACATGTGCTGCGTTCCTCACCTTTCGATGATGTGGCCCCACTCGTGTGAGGACACTCCTGCCTGGTTCCCATCCCCTTGGTGAGGTGGGCCCTCTGGCGAGAGTCTAATCCTGGCTGGGTTCCTCAACGTTCTGTGAGGTAGGCCCTCTGCTGTGAGGTCACTCCTGCTTGGCTGGCACACGTCACCTTGGAGACGTGAGCCCTCTGGTGGCAGTTGGAGCGTGCAGGGTGCCTCCTCCTCTCGGTGATGACGGCCCTCTGGCATCAGGCCCTAAATGGTGGGCTCCCCACATTTTCTGATGTGCGCCCAGTGGTGCGAGGACACTCCAGCCAGGTTCCCATTCCCATGGGGATGTGGGCCTTCTGCGCTGAGGTCCCAACGCCTGGGTTGCTCACAGTTTTATGATGTGGGCCCTCTGCTGTGAGTTCACTGCGGCCTGGATCCCATAGCCTCGGTGTTCTGAGCCGCCTGCTGGAAGGTCTAAATGCTGGAATCCTCACGTTTTTTATATTATGTGCCCTGTGTTGTGAGGCTACTCCTGCCTGCCTCACTCCAAGGCCCTTGGTGATGTGGGTCCTCTGGTTTGAGGACACATGTGCTGGGTTCCTCACCTTAAGATGATGAGGCCCCACTGGTGTGAGGATAATCCTGACTGGTTCCCATCCCCTTTGTGATGTGGGCCCTCTGGTGAGAGTCTGATCCTGGCTGGGTTCCTCACCCATCTGTGAGGTGGGCCCTCTACTATCAGGTAACTCTTGCCTGGCTTGCTCACCTCGCCTTGTTAACATGAGCCCTCTGGTGGCACTTGGACCCTGCTGGGAGCCTCCTCACCTCTGTGATGAGGGCCCTCTGGTGTCAGGCCCTAACTGCTGGGCTCCCCAACTTTTCTTAGTGAGCCCAGTGATGCTCGGGCACTCCTCTTAGGTTCCCATCTCCATGGGGATGTGGGCCTTCTGCTCTGAGGTTCCAACGGCTGGGTTGATCACAATTTCATGATGTGGGCTCTCTGGTGTTAGTTCACTGTGGCCTGGATCCCATAGCCTCTGTGCTCTTGGCCGCCTGCTGGGAGGTTCCAACTGCTGGATTCCTCACTTTTTTAATTTTTTAGGCCCTCTGTTGTGAGGATCCTCCTGCCTGCCTCACTCCCAGCCCCTTCGTGATGTGTGTCGTCTGGTTTGAGGCCACATGTGCTGGGTTCCTCACCTTTCGATGATGTGGGACCAATGGTCTTAGGAGACTCCTGCCTGGTTCACATCCCCTTGGTGATGTGGGCCCTCTGTTGAGAGTCTGATCCTGGCTGGGTTCCTCACCCTTCTGTGAGGTGGGCCGTCTGCTGTGAGGTCACTCCTGCTTGGCTTGCTCACCTCGCCTTGTGGACATGAGCCTTCGGTGGCACTTGGAGCCTGCTGGGAGCCTCCTCCCCTTGGTGATGAGGGCCCTCTGGCGTCAGGCCCTAACTGCTGGGCTCCCCACATTTTGTGATGTGTGCCCAGTGGTTCGAAGACACTCTATCCAGGTTCACATCCCCATTGGGATGTGGGTCTTCTGCTCTGAAGTCCCAACGGCTGGGTTGTTCACAGTTTCATGATGTGGGCTCTCTGCTGTTAGTTCACTCTGGCCTGGATGCCATAGCCTCTGTGCTCTGGGCCGCCTGCTGGGAGGTTCCAACTGCTCGATTCCTCAACTTTTGTATTCTATGGGTCCTGTGTTGCGATGCTCCTCCTGCCTGCCTCACTCGCAACCCCTTCGTGATGTGGGTCCTCTGGTTTGAGGCCACATGTGCTGGGTTCCGCAACTTTCAATGATGTGGCCCCACTGGTGTGAGGACACTCCTGCCTGGTTCCCATCCCCTTGGTGATGTGGGCCTTCTGGTGACAGTCTTATCCTGGCTGGGTTCCTCACTCTTCTGTGAGGTAGGCCCTCTGCTGTGAGGTCAATCCTGCCTGACTTGCACACATCACCTTGGCGACGTGGGCCCTCTGTTGGCACATGGAACCTGCTGGGAGCCTCCTGCCCTCGGTGATGACGGCCCTCTAACATCAGGCCATAACTGCTGGGCTCCCCACGTTTTCTGATGTGAGCCCAGTGATGCCAGGACACTCCTGTCAGGTTCCCATCCCCATGGGGATGTGGGCTTTCTGCTCTGAGGTCCCAACGCCTGGGTTGCTCACAGTTTCATGATGTGGGCTCTCTGGTGTTAGTTCACTCCTGCCTGCATCCCATAGCTTCTGTGCTCTCGGCCGCCTGCTGGGAGGTTCCAAATGCTGGATTCCTCACCTTTTTTATTCTTTGGGCCCTCTGTATTTAGGCTACTCCTACCTGCCTCACTCCCATCCCCTTTGTGATGTATGTCCTCTGATATGAGGCCGCATGTGCTGGGTTCCTCACCTTTCGATGATGTGGCCCCACTGGTGGGAGGACAGTCCTGACTGGTTTCCATCCCCTTGGTGTTGTGGGCCCTCTGGCGAGAGTCTCATCCTGCCTCGGTTCCTCACCCTTCTGTGAGATAGGCCCTCTGCTGTGAGGTCACTACTGCCTGGCTGACGCACGCCTCCTTGTAGACGTGGGCCCTCTGTTGGCAGTTGGAACCTGCTGGGAGTCTCCTCCCCTCAGTTATGAGGGCCCCCTGGTGTCAGGCCCTAACTGCTGGGCTCCTAACATTTTCTGATATGTGCTAAGTGGTGCGAGGCCACTCCTGCCAGGTTCCCATCCCAATGGGGATGTGGGCCTTCTGTTCTGAGGTCCCAACGGCTGGGCTGCTCACAGGTTCATGATGTGGGCCGTCTGTTGTGAGTTCACTGCGGCCTGGATCTCATAGCCTCGGTGCTCTGGGCCACTTGCTGGGAGGTTCCAACTGCTGGATTCCTCAACTTTTATATTCTATGGACCCTGTGTTGTGAGGCTGGTCCTGCCAGCCTCGTTCCGAACCCCTTAGTGATGTGGTTCCTCTGGTTTGAGGCTACATGTGCTGGGATCCTCACCTTTCGATGATGTTGTCCCACTGGTTTGGGGACACTCCTGCCTTGTTCCCATCCCCTTGGTGATGTGGACCCTCTGGTGAGAGTCTGATCCTGGCTGTGTTCCTCACCCTTCTGTGAGGTGGGCCCTCTGCTGTGAGGTCACTCCTCACCTTTCTTATTTTTGGGCCCTCTTTTGTGAGGCTCCTCCTGCCTGCCTCACTCCCAGCCCCTTGATGATGGGTGTCCTATGGTTTGAAGCCACATGTTCTGGGTTCCTCAGCTTTAGATGATGTGGCCCTACTCATGTGAGGACACTCCTGCCTGGTTCGAATCCATTTGGTGATGTGGGCCCTCTGGTGCGAGTGTGATCCTGACTGGGTTCATCACACTTCTCTGAGGTGGGCCCTCTGCTGTGAGGTCATTCGTGCCTGGTTGGCACACATCACCTTGGCGACGTCAGCCCTCTGGTGGCAGTTGGAGCCTGCTGGGAGCCTCCTTCCCTTGGTGATGAGGGTCCTCTGGCGTCAGGCCCTAACTGCTGGTCTCCCAAAATTTTCTGATACGTTCTCAGTGGTGCGAGGACACTCCTACCAGATTTATATCCCCATGGGGATGTGGGCCTCCTGCTCTGAGGTCCCAATGGCTGGGTTGCTCAGTTTCATGACATGGGCCCTCTTCTGTGAGTTCACTGTGGCCTGGATCCCATAGCCTCGGTGCTCTGGGCCGCCTGCTGGGAGGTTCCAACTGCTGGATTCCTCACTTTTTTGTTCTATGGGCCCAGTGTTGTGAGGCTACTCCTGCCTGCCTCACTCCGAGGCCCTTGGTGATGTGGGTCCTCTGGTTTGAGGACACATGTGCTGAGTACCTCACCTTTCGATGATGTGGCCCCACTGGTGTGAAGACACTCCTGCCTGGTTCCCATCCCCTTGGTGATGTGGGCCCTCTGGTGAGAGTCTGATGTTGGCTGATTTTCTCACCCTTCTGTGAGCTGGGACCTCTGCTGTGAGGTAACTCCTGCCTGGCTTGCTCACGTTGCCTTGACAACGTGAGCCTTCAGGTGGCAGTTGGAGCCTGCTGGGAATCTCCTCCCCTCGGTTATGAGAGCTCTGGATAAAACACATATGCCCTCTTTTGCCAAGTGCATTATTTTCCAAGTTCTGTCTCTTTTCCTATGCTTTAAGAGCGACTCCAGTGTACCTTCTGAAATCGGTTTCCAGCAATTCTGCACCGTTTTCAAGTCCTCTTCGCAGCCTAACTTCAGTATACTTTTGGATGATACCTGTCATTTATAACTCTGCAGGTTTGTGAATTACAGTGCCCCTGAGCTCCTTTCTTCAACTTGCTTTTTTCTGAGCTGGCCGCAACACCGCAGGATTGCTTCAGGCCCTAGTGTGGTTCCGGCATGGCTCGCTGAGCGTTTGGTTAATTCCTCTTCCTGGTGGGAAATGAGAGTTAAATTTGCCCGTCCAGACTCCTCCAGCTAGTCTCTCATTGGTTCTCCCTATTCCTGTTCATTTTACGCAGAAATTGCAAACTGGGCCAAACAGGAGTTTAAAGGCACCGACTCTCCAAGTGGGGAGAGTGTTAGTAAAGCGTCTGGAATGTTGCACCCGAGTACCAGGGGACGAAAACTGAGACACATTTGAACACGTTTCCCGATCACACGGTGAATCATACTCTGGGTTCCACATGCATGTTTTAGCTGAAGGAAGAATCCCTTAAACCTGGAGAGTTGAGAACCATGGAATGGGTACCATGCAATATGACTTCAAAGGGTCTGCATTTGCTCACCGAACCTCACCAATCCTATCACTGCTGCATTTATGCTGCTGTACACACGCTTGATTCTCTTTCGGAGACATATAAATCCATAGGTTTTAAGATTCTTACTAGTCAGGTATATTCTTAGGCGTTTAATATGGGGTGTTGAGTCCACTTCGTTGAGCAAGCAGTAGCTCTTGTCTATTACATATTTGGCTTATGGAAAGTTATCTGTGCTAATTTCAATCTCCGGTTTTATGCAGCACCCCAACTCACCTTTCCCCTTAAGCAAGCATAAGTTGGTTTTCTACATTTGAGACCCTATTCTGTTTTGTAATTCAGTTCCTGTGTAGCCAAGTTTACATTCCGTGTATTAGTGATATCTTATGATGTTTCATTTTCTGTGTGACATATTTCACTTAGAATCATCATACCTGAATCCACTCATTATGCTGCTATGGGCCTGATGACATAGATTTAATTGCTGAGTGATATTGCATTGTACGTTAGTACCACAACTTCTTTATCCATTTTTCGCTTTCTGCGATATTGAACTTGTACCGGAAACGAGGTTCTTGTAAACAGAGCCGTCCCAAACTTTGGGGTGGCTGTGTCTTTTTGATTTTAATTTCCCTAAGCTATAGGACCATAAGTGGAAGTGCCCTAGGCTCTGTTGCTTTGTTTTTTAGATGTTTCAGGAAACACCATACACTTCTCCAGAGTGGCTGTTGGCAATTTACATCCCGCCCATCAGCATAACAAGGCTCCCAGTTCTCCATGGACTGTCCTGCCTTTCTGGATTTTACACTTTTTTCAGATGGCCCTTTTGACCGGGGGGCAGTGAGACTTCATTGTAGTGCAGATTTCCTTTGCAAGCTTCCTTGGTTGGCCAAAAAGGGCGCATGCATTTTTTCCTGAATATATTCAGGAAAAAACGCATACGCCCTTTTTGGCCAAGTGCATCATTGTGGACGTTCTGCCTCTTTTCCTATGCTTTACATGCAATTCCAGTCTACCTCCTGAAATCGGTTTCCTGCAATTCTGCCCCGGTTTCAAGTCCTCTTGGCAGCCTTACTTCAATATATTTTTGGATGATAGCTGTCATTTATAACTCTGCAGGTGTGTGAATTATAGGGCCCCTGAGCTCCTTTCTTCAACTTGCTTTTTTCTGAGCTGGCCGCAACACCGCAGGATTGCTTCAGGCCCTAGTGTGGTTCCGGCATGGCTCGCTGAGCCTTTGGTTAATTCCTCTTCCTGGTGGGAAATGAGAGTTAAATTTGCCCGTCCAGACTCCTCCAGCTAGTCTCTCATTGGTTCTCCCTATTCCTGTTCATTTTCCGCAGAAATTGCAAACTGGGCCAAACAGGAGTTTAAAGGCACCGACTCTCCAAGTGGGGAGAGTGTTAGTAAAGCGTCTGGAATGTTGCACCCGAGTACCAGGGGACGAAAACTGAGACACATTTGAACACGTTTCCCGATCACACGGTGAATCATACTCTGGGTTCCACATGCATGTTTTAGCTGAAGGAAGAATCCCTTAAACCTGGAGAGTTGAGAACCATGGAATGGGTACCATGCAATATGACTTCAAAGGGTCTGCATTTGCTCACCGAACCTCACCAATCCTATCACTGCTGCATTTATGCTGCTGTACACACGCTTGATTCTCTTTCGGAGACATATAAATCCATAGGTTTTAAGATTCTTACTAGTCAGGTATATTCTTAGGCGTTTAATATGGGGTGTTGAGTCCACTTCGTTGAGCAAGCAGTAGCTCTTGTCTATTACATATTTGGCTTATGGAAAGTTATCTGTGCTAATTTCAATCTCTGGTTTTATGCAGCACCCCAACTCACCTTTCCCCTTAAGCAAGCATAAGTTGGTTTTCTACATTTGAGACCCTATTCTGTTTTGTAATTCAGTTCCTGTGTAGCCAAGTTTACATTCCGTGTATTAGTGATATCTTATGATGTTTCTTTTTCTGTGTGACATATTTCACTTAGAATCATCATACCTGAATCCACTCATTATGCTGCTATGGGCCTGATGACATAGATTTAATTGCTGAGTGATATTGCATTGTACGTTAGTACCACAACTTCTTTATCCATTTTTCGCTTTCTGCGATATTGAACTTGTACCGTAAACGAGGTTCTTGTAAACAGAGCCGTCCCAAACTTTGGGGTGGCTGTGTCTTTTTGTTTTTAATTTCCCTAAGCTATAGGACCATAAGTGGAAGTGCCCTAGGCTCTGTTGCTTTGGTTTTTAGATGTTTCAGGAAACACCATACACTTCTCCAGAGTGGCTGTTGGCAATTTACATCACGCCCATCAGCATAAGAAGGCTCCCAGTTCTCCATGGACTGTCCTGCCTTTCTGGATTTTACACTTTTTTCAGATGGCCCTTTTGACCGGGGGGCAGTGAGACTTCATTGTAGTGCAGATTTCCTTTGCAAGCTTGCTTGCTTGGCCAAAAAGGGCGTATGCGTTTTTTCCTGAATATATTCAGGAAAAAACGCATACGCCCTTTTTGGCCAAGTGCATCATTGTGGACGTTCTGCCTCTTTTCCTATGCTTTACATGCAATTCCAGTCTACCTCCTGAAATCGGTTTCCTGCAATTCTGCCCCGCTTTCAAGTCCTCTTGGCAGCCTTACTTCAATATATTTTTGGACGATAGCTGTCATTTATATCTCTGCAGGTTTTTGAATTACAGTGCCCCTGAGCTCCTTTCCTCAACTCGCTTTCTTGTGAGCTGGCCGCAACACTGCAGGATTGCTTCAGGCCTTAGTGTGATACTGGCATGGCATGCTGAGCCTTTGGTTAATTCCTCTTCCTGGTGGGAAATGAGAGTTAAATTTGCCCATCCAGACACCTCCAGCTAGTCTCTCATTGGTTCTCCCTATTCCTGTTCATTTTCCGCAGAAATTGCAAACTGGGCCAAACAGCAGATTAAAGGCACTGACTCTCCAAGTGGGGAGAGTGTTAGTAAAGCATCTGGAATGTTGCACCCGAGTACCAGGGGACGAAAACTGAGACACATATGAACACGTTTCCCGATCACACGGTGGATCATACTCTGGGTTCCACATGCATGTTTTAGCTGAAGGAAGAATCCCTTAAACCTGGAGAGTTGAGAACCATGGAATGGGTACCATGCAATATGACTTCAAAGGGTCTTCATTTGCTCACCGAACCTCACCAATCCTTTCACTGCTGCGTTTATGCCGCTGTACACACGCTTGATTCTCTTTCGGAGACATATAAATCTATAGGTTTTAAGATGCTTACTAGTCAGGTATATTCTTAGGCGTTTAATATGGTGTGTTGAGTCCACTTCGTTGAGCAAGGAGTACCTCTTGTCTATTACATATTTGTCTTATGGAAAGGTATCTGTGCTAATTTCAATCTCTGGTTTTATGCAGCACCCCAACTCACCTTTCCCCTTAAGCAAGCATAAGTTGGTTTTCTACATTTGAGACCCTATTCTGTTTTGTAATTCAGTTCCTGTGTAGCCAAGTTTACATTCCGTGTATTAGTGATATCTTATGATGTTTCTTTTTCTGTGTGACATATTTCACTTAGAATCATCGTACCTGAATCCACTCATTATGCTGCTATGGGCCTGATGACAGAGATTTCATTGCTGAGTGACATTGCAGTGTACGTTAGTACCACAACTTCCTTATCCATTTTTAGCTTTCTGCGATATTGAACTTGTACTGTAAACGAGGTTCTTGTAAACAGAGCCGTCCCAAACTTTGGGGTAGCTGTGTCTTTTTTATTTTAATTTCCCTAAGCTATAGGACCATAAGTGGAAGTGCCCTTGGCTCTCTTGCTTTGTTTTTTAGATGTTTCAGGAAACACCATACACTTCTCCTGAGTGGCTGTTGGCAATTTACATCCCGCCCATCAGCATAACAAGGCTCCCAGTTCTCCATGGCCTGTCCTACCTTTCTAGATTTTACACTTTTTTCAGATGGCCCTTTTGACCGGGGGGCAGTGAGACTTCATTGTAGTGCAGATTTCCTTTGCAAGCTTGCTTGGTTGGAAAAAAAGGGCGTATGTGTTTTTTCCTGAATATATTCAGGAAAAAACGCATACGCCCTTTTTGGCCAAGTGCATCATTGTGGACATTCTGCTTCTTTTCCTATGCTTTACATGGAATTCCAGTCTACCTCCTGAAATCGGTTTCCTGCAATTCTGCCCCACTTTCAAGTCCTCTTGGCAGCCTTACTTCAATATATTTTTGGACGATAGCTGTCATTTAGAACTCTGCAGGTTTGTGAATTACAGTGCCCCTGAGCTCCTTTCTTCAACTCGCTTTCTTGTGAGCTGGCCGCAACTCCGCAGGATTGCTTCAGGCCCTAGTGTGGTTCTGCCATGGCTCGCTGAGCCTTTGGTTAATTCCTCTTCCTGGTGGGAAATGAGAGTTAAATTTGCCCGTCCAGACACCTCCAGCTAGTCTCTCATTGGTTCTCCCTATTCCTCTTCATTTTCCGCAGAAATTGCAAACTGGGCCCAACAGCAGGTTAAAGGCACTGACTCTCCAAGTGGGGAGAGTGTTAGTAAAGCGTCTGGAATGTTGCACCCGAGTACCAGGGAACGAAAACTGAGACACATTTGAACACGTTTCCCGATCACACAGTGGAACATACTCTGGGTTCCACATGCATGTTTTAGCTGAAGGAAGAATCCCTTAAACCTGGAGAGTTGAGACCCATGGAATGGGTACCATGCAATATGACTTCAAAGGGTCTGCATTTGCTCACCAAACCTCACCAATCATATCACTGCTGCGTTTATGCCGCTGTACACACGCTTGATTCTCTTTCGTAGACATATCAATCCATAGGTTTTAAGATTCTTA
The DNA here is from genome assembly GCF_039906515.1 of Pseudorca crassidens. NCBI lineage: Eukaryota > Metazoa > Chordata > Mammalia > Artiodactyla > Delphinidae > Pseudorca > Pseudorca crassidens. The sequence goes on from NW_027136317.1 coordinate 1,202,713, forward strand.
CTAGTCAGGTATATTCTTAGGCGTTTATTATGGGGTGTTGAGTCCACTTCGTTGAGCAAGCAGTAGCTCTTGTCTATTACATATTTGGCTTATGGAAAGGTATCTGTGCTAATTTCAATCTCTGGTTTTATGCAGCACCCCAACTCACCTTTCCCCTTAAGCAAGCATAAGTTGGTTTTCTACATTTGAGACCCTATTCTGTTTTGTAATTCAGTTCCTGTGTAGGCAAGTTTACATTCCGTGTATTAGTGATATCTTATGGTGTTTCTTTTTCTGTGTGACTTATTTCACTTAGAATCATCGTACCTGAATCCACTCATTATGCTGCTACTGGCCTGATGACATAGATTTCATTGCTGAGTGGTATTGCATTGTACATAAGTACCACAACTTCTTTATCCATTTTTCACTTTCTGCAATATTGAACTTGTACCGTAAACGAGGTTCTTGTAAACAGAGCCGTCCCAAACTTTGGGGTGGCTGTGTCTTTTTGATTTTAATTTCCCTAATCTATAGGACCATAAGTGGAAGTGCCCTAGGCTCTGTTGCTTTGTTTTTTAGATGTTTCAGGAAACACCATACACTTCTCCAGAGTGGCTGTTGGAAATTTACATCCCGCCCATCAGTCTAACTAGGCTCCCAGTTCTCCATGGCCTGTCCTGCCTTTCTGGATTTTACACTTTTTTCAGATGGCCCTTTTGACCGGGGGGCAGTGAGACTTCATTGTAGTGCAGATTTCCTTTGCAAGCTTGCTTGTTTGGCCAAAAAGGACGTATGCGTTTTTTCCTGAATATATTCAGGAAAAAACGCATACGTCCTTTTTGGCCAAGTGCATCATTGTGGACGTTCTGCCTCTTTTCCTATGCTTTACATGCAATTCCAGTCTACCTCCTGAAATCGGTTTCCTGCAATTCTGCCCCACTTTCAAGTCCTCTTGGCAGCCTTACTTCAATATATTTTTGGACGATAGCTGTCATTTATAACTCTGCAGGTTTGTGAATTACAGTTCCCCTGAGCTCCTTTCTTCAACTCGCTTTTTTGTGAGCTGGCCGCAACACCGCAGGATTGCTTCAGGCCCTAGTGTGGTTTCGGCATGGCTCGCTGAGCCTTTGGTTAATTCCTCTTCCTGGTGGGAAATGAGAGTTAAATTTGCCCGTCCAGACACCTCCAGCTAGTCTCTCATTGGTTCTCCCTATTCCTGTTAATTTTCCACAGAAATTGCAAACTGGGCCAAACAGGAGGTTAAAGGCACTGACTCTCCAAGTGGGGAGAGTGTTAGTAAAGCGTCTGGAATGTTGCACCCGAGTACCAGGGGACGAAAACTGAGACACATTTGAAGACGTTTCCCGATCACACGGTGGATCATACTCTGGGTTCCACATGCATGTTTTAGCTGAAGGAAGAATCCCTTAAACCTGGAGAGTTGAGAACCATGGAATGGGTACCATGCAATATGACTTCAAAGGGTCTGCATTTGCTCACCGAACCTCACCAATCCTATCACTGCTGCGTTTATGCCGCTGTACACACGCTTGATTCTCTTTCGGAGACATATAAATCCATAGGTTTTAAGATTCTTACTAGTCAAGTATATTCTTAGGCGTTTAATATGGTGTGTTGAGTCCACTTCGTTGAGCAAGGAGTACCTCTTGTCTATTACATATTTGTCTTATGGAAAGGTATCTGTGCTAATTTCAATCTCTGGTTTTATGCAGCACCCCAACTCACCTTTCCCCTTAAGCAAGCATAAGTTCGTTTTCTACATTTGAGACCCTATTCTGTTTTGTAATTCAGTTCCTGTGTAGCCATGTTTACATTCCGTGTATTAGTGATACCTTATGATGTTTCTTTTTCTGTGTGATTTATTTCACTTAGAATCATCGTACCTGAATCCACTCATTATGCTGCTACTGGCCTGATGACATAGATTTCATTGCTGAGTGATATTGCATTGTACGTAAGTACCACAACTTCTTTATCCATTTTTCGCTTTCTGCGATATTGAACTTGTACCGTAAACGAGGTTCTTGTAAACAGAGCCGTCCAGAACTTTGGGGTGGCTGTGTCTTTTTGATTTTAATTTCCCTAAGCTATAGGACCATAAGTGGAAGTTCCCTAGGCTCTGTTGCTTTGTTTTTTAGATATTTCAGGAAACACCATACACTTCTCCAGAGTGGCTATTTGCAATTTACATCCCACCCATCAGCATAAGAAGGCTCCCAGTTCTCCATGGCCTGTCCTGCCTTTCTGGATTTTACACTTTTTTCAGATGGCCCTTTTGACCGGGGGGGCAGTGAGACTTCATTGTAGTGCAGATTTCCTTTGCAAGCTTGCTTGGTTGGCCAAAAAGGGTGTATGCGTTTTTTCCTGAATATATTCAGGAAAAAACGCATACGCCCTTTTTGGCCAAGTGCATCATTGTTGACGTTCTGCCTCTTTTCCTATGCTTTTCATGCAATTCCAGTCTACCTCCTGAAATCGGTTTCCTGCAATTCTGCCCCGCTTTCAAGTCCTCTTGGCAGCCTTACTTCAATATATTTTTGGATGATAGCTGTCATTTATAACTCTGCAGGTTTGTGAATTACAGTGCCCCTGAGCTACTTTCTTCAACTCGCTTTCTTGTGAGCTGTCCGCAACACCGCAGGATTGCTTCAGGCCCTAGTGTGGTTCCGGCACGGCTCGCTGAGCCTTTGGTTAATTCCTCTTCCTGGTGGGAAATGAGAGTTAAATTTGCCCGTCCAGACACCTCCAGCTAGTCTCTCATTGGTTCTCCCTATTCCTGTTTATTTTCCACAGAAATTGCAAACTGGGCCAAACAGGAGGTTAAAGGCACTGACTCTCCAAGTAGGGAGAGTGTTAGTAAAGCGTCTGGAATGTTGCACCCGAGTACCAGGGGATGAAAACTGAGACACATTTGAACACGTTTCCCGATCACACGGTGGATCATACTCTGGGTTCCACATGCATGTTTTAGCTGAAGGAAGAATCCCTTACCTGGAGAGTTGAGACGCATGGAATGGGTACCATGCAATATGACTTCAAAGGGTCTGCATTTGCTCACCGAACCTCACCAATCCTATCACTGCTGCGTTTATGCCGCTGTACACATGCTTGATTCTCTTTCGGAGACATATAAATCCATAGGCTTTAAGATTCTTACTAGTCAGGTATATTCTTAGGCGTTTAATATGGGGTGTTGAGTCCACTTCGTTGAGCAAGCAGTAGCTCTTGTCTATTACATATTTGGCTTATGGAAAGGTATCTGTGTTAATTTGAATCTTGGTTTTATGCAGCACCCCAACTCACCTTTCGCCTTAAGCAAGGATAAGTTGGTTTTCTACATTTGAGACCCTATTCTGTTTTGTAATTCAGTTCCTGTGTAGCCAAGTTTACATTCCGTGTATTAGTGATACCTTATGATGTTTCTTTTTCTGTGTGACTTATTTCACTTAGAATCATCGTACCTGAATCCACTCATTATGCTGCTACTGGCCTGATGACATAGATTTAATTGCTGAGTGATATTGCATTGTACGTAAGTACCACAACTTCTTTATCCATTTTTCGCTTTCTGCGATATTGAACTTGTACCGTAAACGAGGTTCTTGTAAACAGAGCTGTCCCAAACTTTGGGGTGGCTGTGTCTTTTTGATTTTAATTTCCCTAAGCTATAGGACCATAAGTGGAAGTGCCCTAGGCTCTGTTGCTCTGTTTTTTAGATGTTTCAGGAAACACCATACACTTCTCCAGAGTGGCTGTTGGCAATTTACATCCCGCCCATCAGCATAACAATGCTCCCAGTGCTCCGTGGCGTGTCCTGCCTTTCTGGATTTTACACTTTTTTCAGAATGCCCTTTTGACCGGGGGGCAGTGAGACTTCATTGTAGTGCAGAGTTCCTTTGCAAGCTTGCTTGGTTGGCCAAAAAGGGCGTATGTGTTTTATCCTGAATGTATTCAGGAAAAAACGCATACGCCCTTTTTGGCCAAGTGCATCATTGTGGACGTTCTGTCTCTTTTCCTATGCTTTAAATGCAATTCCAGTCTACCTCCTGAAATTCGTTTCCTGCAATTCTGCCCCGCTTTCAAGTCCTCTTGGCAGCCTTACTTCAATATATTTTTGGACGATAGCTGTCATTTATAACTCTGCGGGTTTGTGAATTACAGTGCCCCTGAGCTACTTTCTTCAACTCGCTTTCTTGTGAGCTGGCCGCAACACCACAGGATTACTTCAGTCCCTAGTGTGGTTCCGGCATGGCTCGCTGAGCCTTTGGTTAATTCCTCTTCCTGGTGGGAAATGAGAGTTAAATTTGCCCGTCCGGACACCTCCAGCTAGTCTCTCATTGGTTTTCCCTATTCCTGTTCATTTTCCGCAGAAATTGCAAACTGGGCCAAACAGGAGGTTAAAGGCACTGACTCTGCAAGTGGGGAGAGTGTTAGTAAAGCGTCTGGAATGTTGCACCCGAGTACCAGGGGATGAAAACTGAGACACATTTGAACACGTTTCCCGATCACACGGTGGATCATACTCTGGGTTCCACATGCATGTTTTAGCTGAATGAAGAATCCCTTAAACCTGGAGAGTTGAGACCCATGGAATGGGTACCATGCAATATGACTTCAAAGGGTCTGCATTTGCTCACCGAACCTCACCAATCCTATCACTGCTGCGTTTATGCCGCTGTACACACGCTTGATTCTCTTTCGGAGACATATAAATCCATAGGTTTTAAGATTCTTACTAATCAGGTATATTCTTAGGCGTTTAATATGTGGTGTTGAGTCCACTTCGTTGAGCAAGCAGTAGCTCTTGTCTATTACATATTTGGCTTATGGAAAGGTATCTGTGCTAATTTCAATCTCTGGTTTTATGCAGCACCCCAACTCACCTTTCCCCTTAAGCAAGCATAAGTTGGTTTTCTACATTTGAGACCCTATTCTGTTTTGTAATTCAGTTCCTGTGTAGGCAAGTTTACATTCCGTGTATTAGTGATAACTTATGATTTTTCTTTTTCTGTGTGACTTATTTCACTTAGAATTATCGTACCTGAATCCACTCATTTTGCTGCTACTGGCCTGATGACATAGATTTCATTGCTGAGTGATATTGCATTGTACGTAAGTACCACAACTTCTTTATCCATTTTTCGCTTTCTGCGATATTGAACTTGTACCGTAAACGAGGTTCTTGTAAACAGAGCCGTCCCAAACTTTGAGGTGGCTGTGTCTTTTTGATTTTAATTTCCCTAATCTATAGGACCATAAGTGGAAGTGCACTAGGCTCTGTTGCTTTGTTTTTTAGATGTTTCAGGAAACACCATACACTTCTCCAGAGTGGCTGTTGGCAATTTACATCCCGCCCATCAGTATAAGAAGGCTCCCCGTTCTCCATGGCCTGTCCTGCCTTTCTGGATTTTACACTTTTTTCAGATGGCCCTTTTGACCGGGGGGCAGTGAGACTTCATTGTAGTGCAGATTTCCTTTGTATGCTTGCTTGGTTGGCCATAAAGGGCGTATGCGTTTTTTCCTGAATATATTCAGGAAAAAACGCATACGCCCTTTTTGTCTAAGTGCATCATTTTGGACGTTCTTCCTCTTTTCCTATGCTTTACATGCAATTCCAGTCTACCTCCTGAAATCGGTTTCCTGCAATTCTGCCCCGCTTTCAAGTCCTCTTGGCAGCCTTACTTCAATATATTTTTGGAAGATAACTGTCATTTATAACTCTGCAGATTTGTGAATGGCAGTGCCACTGAGCTCCTTTCTTCAACTCGCTTTCTTGTGAGCTGGCCGCAACACCGCAGGATTGCTTCGGGCCCTAGTGTGGTTCCGGCATGGCTCGCTGTGCCTTTGGTTAATTCCTCTTCCTGGTGGGAAATGAGAATTAAATGTGCCCGTCCAGACACCTCCAGCTAGTCTCTCATTGGTTCTCCCTATTCCTGTTCATTTTCCGCAGAAATTGCAAACTGGGCCAAACAGGAGGTTAAAGGCACTGACTCTCCAAGTGGGGAGAGTGTTAGTAAAGTGTCTGGAATGTTGCACCCGAGTACCAGGGGACGAAAACTGAGACACATTTGAACACGTTTCCCGATCACACGGTGGATCATACTCTGGGTTCCACATGCATGATTTAGCTGAAGGAAGAATACCTTAAACCTGGAGAGTTGAGACCCATGGAATGGGTACCATGCAATATGACTTCAAAGGGTCTGCATTTGCTCACCGAACCTCACCAATCCTATCACTGCTGCGTTTATGCCGCTGTACACACGCTTGATTCTCTTTCGTAGACATATCAATCCATAGGTTTTAAGATTCTTACTAGTCAGGTATATTGTTAGGCGTTTAATATGGGGTGTTGAGTCCACTTCGTTGAGCAAGCAATAGCTCTTGTCTATTACATATTTGGCTTATGGAAAGGTATCTGTGCTAATTTCAATCTCTGGTTTTATGCAGCACCCCAACTCACCTTTCCCCTTAAGCAAGCATAAGTTGGTTTTCTACATTTGAGACCCTATTCTGTTTTGTAATTCAGTTCCTGTGTAGGCAAGTTTACATTCCGTGTATTAGTGATATCTTATGATGTTTCATTTTCTCTGTGACTTATTTCACTTAGAATCATCGTACCTGAATCCACTCATTATGCTGCTACTGGCCTGATGACATAGATTTCATTGCTGAGTGATATTGCATTGTACGTAAGTACCACAACTTCTTTATCCATTTTTCGCTTTCTGCGATATTGAACTTGTACCGTAAACGAGGTTCTTGTAAACAGAGCCGTTCCAAACTTTGGGGTGGCTGTGTCTTTTTGATTTTAATTTCCCTAATCTATAGGACCATAAGTGGAAGTGCCCTAGGCTCTGTTGCTTTGTTTTTTAGATGTTTCAGGAAACACCATACACTTCTCCAGAGTGGCTGTTGCCAATTTACATCCCGCCCATCAGTCTAACTAGGCTCCCAGTTCTCCATGGCCTGTCCTGCCTTTCTGGATTTTACAGGTTTTTCAGATGGCCCTTTTGACCGGGGGGCAGTGAGACTTCATTGTAGTGCAGATTTCCTTTGCAAGCTTGCTTGGTTGGCCAAAAAGGGCGTATGCGTTTTTTCCTGAATATATTCAGGAAAAAAAGAATACGCCCTTTTTGGCCAAGTGCATCATTGTGGACGTTCTGCCTCTTTTCCTATGCTTTACATGCAATTCCAGTCTACCTCCTGAAATCGGTTTCCTGCAATTCTGCCCCGCTTTCAAGTCCTCTTGGCAGCCTTACTTCAGTATATTTTTGGACGATAGCTGTCATTTAGAACTCTGAAGGTTTGTGAATTACAGTGCCCCTGAGCTCCTTTCTTCAACTCGCTTTCTTGTGAGCTGGTCGCAACACCGCAGGATTGCTTCAGGCCCTAGTGTGGTTCCGGCACGGCTCGCTGAGCCTTTGGTTACTTCCTCTTCCTGGTGGGAAATGAGAGTAAAATTTGCCCGTCCAGACACCTCCAGCTAGTCTCTCATTGGTTCTCCCTATTCCTGTTCATTTTCCGCAGAAATTGCAAACTGGGCCAAACAGGAGGTTAAAGGCACTGACTCTCCAAGTGGGGAGAGTGTTAGTAAAGCATCTGGACTGTTGCACCCGAGTACCAGGGGACGAAAACTGAGACACATTTGAACACGTTTCCCGATCACACGGTGGATCTTACTCTGGGTTCCACATGCATGTTTTAGCTGAAGGAAGAATCCCTTAAACCTGGAGAGTTGAGAACCATGGAATGGGTACCATGCAATATGACTTCAAAGGGTCTGCATTTGCTCACCGAACCTCACCAATTCTATCACTGCTGCGTTTATGCCGCTGTACACACGCTTGGTTCTCTTTCGGAGACATATCAATCCATAGGTTTTAAGATTCTTACTAGTCAGGTATATTTTTAGGCGTTTAATATGTGGTGTTGAGTCCACTTCGTTGAGCAAGCAGTAGCTCTTGTCTATTACATATTTGGCTTATGGAAATGTATCTGTGCTAATTTCAATCTCTGGTTTTATGCAGCACCCCAACTCACCTTTCCCCTTAAGCAAGCATAAGTTGGTTTTCTACATTTGAGACCCTATTCTGTTTTGTAATTCAGTTCCTGTGTAGGCAAGTTTACATTCCGTGTATTAGTGATATCTTATGATGTTTCTTTTTCTGTGTGACTTATTTCACTTAGAATCATCGTGCCTGAATCCACTCATTATGCTGCTACTGGCCTGATGACATAGATTTCATTGCTGAGTGATATTGCATTGTACGTAAGTACCACAACTTCTTTATCCATTTTTTGCTTTCTGCGATATTGAACTTGTACCGTAAACGAGGTTCTTGTAAACAGAGCCGTTCCAAACTTTGGGGTGGCTGTGTCTTTTTGATTTTAATTTCCCTAATCTATAGGACCATAAGTGGAGGTGCCCTAGGCTCTGTTGCTTTGTTTTTTAGATGTTTCAGGAAACACCATACAGTTCTCCAGAGTGGCTGTTGGCAATTTACATCCCGCCCATCAGTCTAACTAGGCTCCCAGTTCTCCATGGCCTGTCCTGCCTTTCTGGATTTTACACTTTTTTCAGATGGCCCTTTTGACCGGGGGGCAGTGAGACTTCATTGTAGTGCAGATTTCCTTTGCAAGCTTGCTTGGTTGGCCAAAAAGAGCGTATGCGTTTTTTCCTGAATATATTCAGGAAAATCGCATACCTCCTTTTTGGCCAAGTGCATCATTGTGGACGTTCTGCCTCTTTTCCTATGCTTTACATGCAATTCCAGTCTACCTCCTGAAATCGGTTTCCTGCAATTCTGCCCCGCTTTCAAGTCCTCTTGGCAGCCTTACTTCAATATATTTTTGGATGATAGCTGTCATTTATAACTCTGCAGGTTTGTGAATTACAGTGCCCCTGAGCTTCTTTCTTCAACTCGCTTTCTTGTGAGCTGGCCGCAACACCGCAGGATTGCTTCAGGCCCTAGTGTAGTTTCAGCATGGCTCGCTGAGCCTTTGGTTAATTCCTCTTCCTGTTGGGAAATGAGAGTTAAATGTGCCCGTCCAGACACCTCCAGCTAGTCTGTCATTGGTTCTCCCTATTCCTGTTAATTTTCCACAGAAATTGCAAACTGGGCCAAACAGGAGGTTAAAGGCACTGACTCTCCAAGTGGGGAGAGTGTTAGTAAAGCGTCTGGAATGTTGCACCCGAGTACCAGGGGATGAAAACTGAGACACATTTGAACACGTTTCCCGATCACACGGTGGATCATACTCTGGGTTCCACATGCATGTTTTAGCTGAAGGAAGAATCCCTTACCTGGAGAGTTGAGACGCATGGAATGGGTACCATGCAATATGACTTCAAAGGGTCTGCATTTGCTCACCGAACCTCACCAATCCTATCACTGCTGCGTTTATGCCGCTGTACACATGCTTGATTCTCTTTCGGAGACATATAAATCCATAGGCTTTAAGATTCTTACTAGTCAGGTATATTCTTAGGCGTTTAATATGGGGTGTTGAGTCCACTTCGTTGAGCAAGCAGTAGCTCTTGTCTATTACATATTTGGCTTATGGAAAGGTATCTGTGTTAATTTGAATCTTGGTTTTATGCAGCACCCCAACTCACCTTTCGCCTTAAGCAAGGATAAGTTGGTTTTCTACATTTGAGACCCTATTCTGTTTTGTAATTCAGTTCCTGTGTAGCCAAGTTTACATTCCGTGTATTAGTGATACCTTATGATGTTTCTTTTTCTGTGTGACTTATTTCACTTAGAATCATCGTACCTGAATCCACTCATTATGCTGCTACTGGCCTGATGACATAGATTTCATTGCTGAGTGATATTGCATTGTACGTAAGTACCACAACTTCTTTATCCATTTTTCGCTTTCTGCGATATTGAACTTGTACCGTAAACGAGGTTCTTGTAAACAGAGCCGTCCCAAACTTTGGGGTGGCTGTGTCTTTTTGATTTTAATTTCCCTAAGCTATAGGACCATAAGTGGAAGTGCCCTAGGCTCTGTTGCTCTGTTTTTTAGATGTTTCAGGAAACACCATACACTTCTCCAGAGTGGCTGTTGGCAATATACATCCCGCCCATCAGCATAACAACGCTCCCAGTGCTCCGTGGCCTGTCCTGCCTTTCTGGATTTTACACTTTTTTCAGATGGCCCTTTTGACCGGGGGGCAGTGAGACTTCATTGTAGTGCAGATTTCCTTTGCAAGCTTGCTTGGTTGGCGAAAAAGGGCGTATGTGTTTTATCCTGAATGTATTCAGGAAAAAACGCATACGCCCTTTTTGGCCAAGTGCATCATTGTGGACGTTCTGCCTCTTTTCCTATGCTTTACATGCAATTCCAGTCTACCTCCTGAAATCGGTTTCCTGCAATTCTGCCCCGCTTTCAAGTCCTCTTGGCAGCCTTACTTCAATATATTTTTGGACGATAGCTGTCATTTATAACTCTGCAGGTTTGTGAATTACAGTGCCCCTGAGCTCCTTTCTTCAACTCGCTTTCTTGTGAGCTGGCCGCAACACCACAGGATTGCTTCAGGCCCTAGTGTGGTTCCGGCATGGCTCGCTGAGCCTTTGGTTAATTCCTCTTCCTGGTGGGAAATGAGATTTAAATTTGCCCGTCCAGACACCTCTAGCTAGTCTCTCATTGGTTCTCCCTATTCCTGTTCATCTTCAGCAGAATTTGCAAATTGGGCCAAATAGGAGGTTAAAGGCACTGACTCTCCAAGTGGGGAGAGTGTTAGTAAAGTGTCTGGAATGTTGCACCCGAGTACCAGGGGAGGAAATCTGAGACACATTTGAACACGTTTCCCGATCACACGGTGGATCTTACTCTGGGTTCCACATGCATGTTTTAGCTGAAGGAAGAATCCCTTAAACCTGGAGAGTTGAGAACCATGGAATGGGTACCATGCAATATGACTTCAAAGGGTCTGCATTTGCTCACCGAACCTCACCAATCCTATCACTGCTGCGTTTATGCCGCTGTACACACGCTTGATTCTCTTTCGTAGACATATCAATCCATAGGTTTTAAGATTCTTACTAGTCAGGTATATTGTTAGGCGTTTAATATGGGGTGTTGAGTCCACTTCGTTGAGCAAGCAGTAGCTCTTGTCTATTACATATTTGGCTTATGGAAAGGTATCTGTGCTAATTTCAATCTCTGGTTTTATGCAGCACCCCAACTCACCTTTCCCCTTAAGCAAGCATAAGTTGGTTTTCTACATTTGAGACCCTATTCTGTTTTGTAATTCAGTTCCTGTGTAGGCAAGTTTACATTCCGTGTATTAGTGATATCTTATGATGTTTCATTTTCTCTGTGACTTATTTCACTTAGAATCATCGTACCTGAATCCACTCATTATGCTGCTACTGGCCTGATGACATAGATTTCATTGCTGAGTGATATTGCATTGTACGTAAGTACCACAACTTCTTTATCCATTTTTCGCTTTCTGCGATATTGAACTTGTACCGTAAACGAGGTTCTTGTAAACAGAGCCGTTCCAAACTTTGGGGTGGCTGTGTCTTTTTGATTTTAATTTCCCTAATCTATAGGACCATAAGTGGAAGTGCCCTAGGCTCTGTTGCTTTGTTTTTTAGATGTTTCAGGAAACACCATACACTTCTCCAGAGTGGCTGTTGCCAATTTACATCCCGCCCATCAGTCTAACTAGGCTCCCAGTTCTCCATGGCCTGTCCTGCCTTTCTGGATTTTACAGGTTTTTCAGATGGCCCTTTTGACCGGGGGGCAGTGAGACTTCATTGTAGTGCAGATTTCCTTTGCAAGCTTGCTTGGTTGGCCAAAAAGGGCGTATGCGTTTTTTCCTGAATATATTCAGGAAAAAAAGAATACGCCCTTTTTGGCCAAGTGCATCATTGTGGACGTTCTGCCTCTTTTCCTATGCTTTACATGCAATTCCAGTCTACCTCCTGAAATCGGTTTCCTGCAATTCTGCCCCGCTTTCAAGTCCTCTTGGCAGCCTTACTTCAGTATATTTTTGGACGATAGCTGTCATTTAGAACTCTGAAGGTTTGTGAATTACAGTGCCCCTGAGCTCCTTTCTTCAACTCGCTTTCTTGTGAGCTGGTCGCAACACCGCAGGATTGCTTCAGGCCCTAGTGTGGTTCCGGCACGGCTCGCTGAGCCTTTGGTTACTTCCTCTTCCTGGTGGGAAATGAGAGTAAAATTTGCCCGTCCAGACACCTCCAGCTAGTCTCTCATTGGTTCTCCCTATTCCTGTTCATTTTCCGCAGAAATTGCAAACTGGGCCAAACAGGAGGTTAAAGGCACTGACTCTCCAAGTGGGGAGAGTGTTAGTAAAGCATCTGGACTGTTGCACCCGAGTACCAGGGGACGAAAACTGAGACACATTTGAACACGTTTCCCGATCACACGGTGGATCTTACTCTGGGTTCCACATGCATGTTTTAGCTGAAGGAAGAATCCCTTAAACCTGGAGAGTTGAGAACCATGGAATGGGTACCATGCAATATGACTTCAAAGGGTCTGCATTTGCTCACCGAACCTCACCAATTCTATCACTGCTGCGTTTATGCCGCTGTACACACGCTTGGTTCTCTTTCGGAGACATATCAATCCATAGGTTTTAAGATTCTTACTAGTCAGGTATATTTTTAGGCGTTTAATATGTGGTGTTGAGTCCACTTCGTTGAGCAAGCAGTAGCTCTTGTCTATTACATATTTGGCTTATGGAAAGGTATCTGTGCTAATTTCAATCTCTGGTTTTATGCAGCACCCCAACTCACCTTTCCCCTTAAGCAAGCATAAGTTGGTTTTCTACATTTGAGACCCTATTCTGTTTTGTAATTCAGTTCCTGTGTAGGCAAGTTTACATTCCGTGTATTAGTGATATCTTATGATGTTTCTTTTTCTGTGTGACTTATTTCACTTAGAATCATCGTGCCTGAATCCACTCATTATGCTGCTACTGGCCTGATGACATAGATTTCATTGCTGAGTGATATTGCATTGTACGTAAGTACCACAACTTCTTTATCCATTTTTTGCTTTCTGCGATATTGAACTTGTACCGTAAACGAGGTTCTTGTAAACAGAGCCGTTCCAAACTTTGGGGTGGCTGTGTCTTTTTGATTTTAATTTCCCTAATCTATAGGACCATAAGTGGAGGTGCCCTAGGCTCTGTTGCTTTGTTTTTTAGATGTTTCAGGAAACACCATACAGTTCTCCAGAGTGGCTGTTGGCAATTTACATCCCGCCCATCAGTCTAACTAGGCTCCCAGTTCTCCATGGCCTGTCCTGCCTTTCTGGATTTTACACTTTTTTCAGATGGCCCTTTTGACCGGGGGGCAGTGAGACTTCATTGTAGTGCAGATTTCCTTTGCAAGCTTGCTTGGTTGGCCAAAAAGAGCGTATGCGTTTTTTCCTGAATATATTCAGGAAAATCGCATACCTCCTTTTTGGCCAAGTGCATCATTGTGGACGTTCTGCCTCTTTTCCTATGCTTTACATGCAATTCCAGTCTACCTCCTGAAATCGGTTTCCTGCAATTCTGCCCCGCTTTCAAGTCCTCTTGGCAGCCTTACTTCAATATATTTTTGGACGATAGCTGTCATTTATAACTCTGCAGGTTTGTGAATTACAGTGCCCCTGAGCTTCTTTCTTCAACTCGCTTTCTTGTGAGCTGGCCGCAACACCGCAGGATTGCTTCAGGCCCTAGTGTAGTTTCAGCATGGCTCGCTGAGCCTTTGGTTAATTCCTCTTCCTGTTGGGAAATGAGAGTTAAATGTGCCCGTCCAGACACCTCCAGCTAGTCTGTCATTGGTTCTCCCTATTCCTGTTAATTTTCCACAGAAATTGCAAACTGGGCCAAACAGGAGGTTAAAGGCACTGACTCTCCAAGTGGGGAGAGTGTTAGTAAAGCGTCTGGAATGTTGCACCCGAGTACCAGGGGATGAAAACTGAGACACATTTGAACACGTTTCCCGATCACACGGTGGATCATACTCTGGGTTCCACATGCATGTTTTAGCTGAAGGAAGAATCCCTTACCTGGAGAGTTGAGACGCATGGAATGGGTACCATGCAATATGACTTCAAAGGGTCTGCATTTGCTCACCGAACCTCACCAATCCTATCACTGCTGCGTTTATGCCGCTGTACACATTCTTGATTCTCTTTCGGAGACATATAAATCCATAGGCTTTAAGATTCTTACTAGTCAGGTATATTCTTAGGCGTTTAATATGGGGTGTTGAGTCCACTTCGTTGAGCAAGCAGTAGCTCTTGTCTATTACATATTTGGCTTATGGAAAGGTATCTGTGTTAATTTGAATCTTGGTTTTATGCAGCACCCCAACTCACCTTTCGCCTTAAGCAAGGATAAGTTGGTTTTCTACATTTGAGACCCTATTCTGTTTTGTAATTCAGTTCCTGTGTAGCCAAGTTTACATTCCGTGTATTAGTGATACCTTATGATGTTTCTTTTTCTGTGTGACTTATTTCACTTAGAATCATCGTACCTGAATCCACTCATTATGCTGCTACTGGCCTGATGACATAGATTTCATTGCTGAGTGATATTGCATTGTACGTAAGTACCACAACTTCTTTATCCATTTTTCGCTTTCTGCGATATTGAACTTGTACCGTAAACGAGGTTCTTGTAAACAGAGCCGTCCCAAACATTGGGGTGGCTGTGTCTTTTTGATTTTAATTTCCCTAAGCTATAGGACCATAAGTGGAAGTGCCCTAGGCTCTGTTGCTCTGTTTTTTAGATGTTTCAGGAAACACCATACACTTCTCCAGAGTGGCTGTTGGCAATATACATCCCGCCCATCAGCATAACAACGCTCCCAGTGCTCCGTGGCCTGTCCTGCCTTTCTGGATTTTACACTTTTTTCAGATGGCCCTTTTGACCGGGGGGCAGTGAGACTTCATTGTAGTGCAGATTTCCTTTGCAAGCTTGCTTGGTTGGCGAAAAAGGGCGTATGTGTTTTATCCTGAATGTATTCAGGAAAAAACGCATACGCCCTTTTTGGCCAAGTGCATCATTGTGGACGTTCTGCCTCTTTTCCTATGCTTTACATGCAATTCCAGTCTACCTCCTGAAATCGGTTTCCTGCAATTCTGCCCCGCTTTCAAGTCCTCTTGGCAGCCTTACTTCAATATATTTTTGGACGATAGCTGTCATTTATAACTCTGCGGGTTTGTGAATTACAGTGCCCCTGAGCTCCTTTCTTCAACTCGCTTTCTTGTGAGCTGGCCGCAACACCACAGGATTGCTTCAGGCCCTAGTGTGGTTCCGGCATGGCTCGCTGAGCCTTTGGTTAATTCCTCTTCCTGGTGGGAAATGAGAGTTAAATTTGCCCGTCCAGACACCTCTAGCTAGTCTCTCATTGGTTCTCCCTATTCCTGTTCATCTTCAGCAGAATTTGCAAATTGGGCCAAATAGGAGGTTAAAGGCACTGACTCTCCAAGTGGGGAGAGTGTTAGTAAAGTGTCTGGAATGTTGCACCCGAGTACCAGGGGAGGAAATCTGAGACACATTTGAACACGTTTCCCGATCACACGGTGGATCATACTCTGGGTTCCACATGCATGTTTTAGCTGAAGGAAGAATCCCTTAAACCTGGAGAGTTGAGACCCATGGAATGGGTACCATGCAATATGACTTCAAAGGGTCTGCATTTGCTCACCGAACCTCACCAATCCTATCACTGCTGCGTTTATGCCGCTGTACACACGCTTGATTCTCTTTCGTAGACATATCAATCCATAGGTTTTAAGATTCTTACTAGTCAGGTATATTGTTAGGCGTTTAATATGGGGTGTTGAGTCCACTTCGTTGAGCAAGCAGTAGCTCTTGTCTATTACATATTTGGCTTATGGAAAGGTATCTGTGCTAATTTCAATCTCTGGTTTTATGCAGCACCCCAACTCACCTTTCCCCTTAAGCAAGCATAAGTTGGTTTTCTACATTTGAGACCCTATTCTGTTTTGTAATTCAGTTCCTGTGTAGGCAAGTTTACATTCCGTGTATTAGTGATATCTTATGATGTTTCATTTTCTCTGTGACTTATTTCACTTAGAATCATCGTACCTGAATCCACTCATTATGCTGCTACTGGCCTGATGACATAGATTTCATTGCTGAGTGATATTGCATTGTACGTAAGTACCACAACTTCTTTATCCATTTTTCGCTTTCTGCGATATTGAACTTGTACCGTAAACGAGGTTCTTGTAAACAGAGCCGTTCCAAACTTTGGGGTGGCTGTGTCTTTTTTATTTTAATTTCCCTAATCTATAGGACCATAAGTGGAAGTGCCCTAGGCTCTGTTGCTTTGTTTTTTAGATGTTTCAGGAAACACCATACACTTCTCCAGAGTGGCTGTTGCCAATTTACATCCCGCCCATCAGTCTAACTAGGCTCCCAGTTCTCCATGGCCTGTCCTGCCTTTCTGGATTTTACAGGTTTTTCAGATGGCCCTTTTGACCGGGGGGCAGTGAGACTTCATTGTAGTGCAGATTTCCTTTGCAAGCTTGCTTGGTTGGCCAAAAAGGGCGTATGCGTTTTTTCCTGAATATATTCAGGAAAAAAAGAATACGCCCTTTTTGGCCAAGTGCATCATTGTGGACGTTCTGCCTCTTTTCCTATGCTTTACATGCAATTCCAGTCTACCTCCTGAAATCAGTTTCCTGCAATTCTGCCCCGCTTTCAAGTCCTCTTGGCAGCCTTACTTCAATATATTTTTGGACGATAGCTGTCATTTAGAACTCTGAAGGTTTGTGAATTACAGTGCCCCTGAGCTCCTTTCTTCAACTCGCTTTCTTGTGAGCTGGTCGCAACACCGCAGGATTGCTTCAGGCCCTAGTGTGGTTCCGGCACGGCTCGCTGAGCCTTTGGTTACTTCCTCTTCCTGGTGGGAAATGAGAGTAAAATTTGCCCGTCCAGACACCTCCAGCTAGTCTCTCATTGGTTCTCCCTATTCCTGTTCATTTTCCGCAGAAATTGCAAACTGGGCCAAACAGGAGGTTAAAGGCACTGACTCTCCAAGTGGGGAGAGTGTTAGTAAAGCATCTGGACTGTTGCACCCGAGTACCAGGGGACGAAAACTGAGACACATTTGAACACGTTTCCCGATCACACGGTGGATCTTACTCTGGGTTCCACATGCATGTTTTAGCTGAAGGAAGAATCCCTTAAACCTGGAGAGTTGAGAACCATGGAATGGGTACCATGCAATATGACTTCAAAGGGTCTGCATTTGCTCACCGAACCTCACCAATTCTATCACTGCTGCGTTTATGCCGCTGTACACACGCTTGGTTCTCTTTCGGAGACATATCAATCCATAGGTTTTAAGATTCTTACTAGTCAGGTATATTTTTAGGCGTTTAATATGTGGTGTTGAGTCCACTTCGTTGAGCAAGCAGTAGCTCTTGTCTATTACATATTTGGCTTATGGAAAGGTATCTGTGCTAATTTCAATCTCTGGTTTTATGCAGCACCCCAACTCACCTTTCCCCTTAAGCAAGCATAAGTTGGTTTTCTACATTTGAGACCCTATTCTGTTTTGTAATTCAGTTCCTGTGTAGGCAAGTTTACATTCCGTGTATTAGTGATATCTTATGATGTTTCTTTTTCTGTGTGACTTATTTCACTTAGAATCATCGTGCCTGAATCCACTCATTATGCTGCTACTGGCCTGATGACATAGATTTCATTGCTGAGTGATATTGCATTGTACGTAAGTACCACAACTTCTTTATCCATTTTTTGCTTTCTGCGATATTGAACTTGTACCGTAAACGAGGTTCTTGTAAACAGAGCCGTTCCAAACTTTGGGGTGGCTGTGTCTTTTTGATTTTAATTTCCTTAATCTATAGGACCATAAGTGGAGGTGCCCTAGGCTCTGTTGCTTTGTTTTTTAGATGTTTCAGGAAACACCATACAGTTCTCCAGAGTGGCTGTTGGCAATTTACATCCCGCCCATCAGTCTAACTAGGCTCCCAGTTCTCCATGGCCTGTCCTGCCTTTCTGGATTTTACACTTTTTTCAGATGGCCCTTTTGACCGGGGGGCAGTGAGACTTCATTGTAGTGCAGATTTCCTTTGCAAGCTTGCTTGGTTGGCCAAAAAGAGCGTATGCGTTTTTTCCTGAATATATTCAGGAAAATCGCATACCTCCTTTTTGGCCAAGTGCATCATTGTGGACGTTCTGCCTCTTTTCCTATGCTTTACATGCAATTCCAGTCTACCTCCTGAAATCGGTTTCCTGCAATTCTGCCCCGCTTTCAAGTCCTCTTGGCAGCCTTACTTCAATATATTTTTGGACGATAGCTGTCATTTATAACTCTGCAGGTTTGTGAATTACAGTGCCCCTGAGCTCCTTTCTTCAACTCGCTTTCTTGTGAGCTGGCCGCAACACCGCAGGATTGCTTCAGGCCCTAGTGTGGTTCCGGCATGGCTCGCTGAGCCTTTGGTTAATTCCTCTTCCTGGTGGGAAATGAGAGTTAAATTTGCCCGTCCAGACACCTCCAGCTAGTCTCTCATTGGTTCTCCCTATTCCTGTTCATTTTCCGCAGAAATTGCAAACTGGGCCAAACAGGAGGTTAAAGGCACTGACTCTCCAAGTGGGGAGAGTGTTAGTAAAGTGTCTGGAATGTTGCACCCGAGTACCAGGGGAGGAAATCTGAGACACATTTGAACACGTTTCCCTATCACACGGTGGATCATACTCTGGGTTCCACATGCATGTTTTAGCTGAAGGAAGAATCCCTTAAACCTGGAGAGTTGAGAACCATGGAATGGGTACCATGCAATATGACTTCAAAGGGTCTGCATTTGCTCACCGAACCTCACCAATCCTATCACTGCTGCGTTTATGCCGCTGTACACATTCTTGATTCTCTTTCGGAGACATATAAATCCATAGGCTTTAAGATTCTTACTAGTCAGGTATATTCTTAGGCGTTTAATATGGGGTGTTGAGTCCACTTCGTTGAGCAAGCAGTAGCTCTTGTCTATTACATATTTGGCTTATGGAAAGGTATCTGTGTTAATTTGAATCTTGGTTTTATGCAGCACCCCAACTCACCTTTCGCCTTAAGCAAGGATAAGTTGGTTTTCTACATTTGAGACCCTATTCTGTTTTGTAATTCAGTTCCTGTGTAGCCAAGTTTACATTCCGTGTATTAGTGATACCTTATGATGTTTCTTTTTCTGTGTGACTTATTTCACTTAGAATCATCGTACCTGAATCCACTCATTATGCTGCTACTGGCCTGATGACATAGATTTCATTGCTGAGTGATATTGCATTGTACGTAAGTACCACAACTTCTTTATCCATTTTTCGCTTTCTGCGATATTGAACTTGTACCGTAAACGAGGTTCTTGTAAACAGAGCCGTCCCAAACTTTGGGGTGGCTGTGTCTTTTTGATTTTAATTTCCCTAAGCTATAGGACCATAAGTGGAAGTGCCCTAGGCTCTGTTGCTCTGTTTTTTAGATGTTTCAGGAAACACCATACACTTCTCCAGAGTGGCTGTTGGCAATATACATCCCGCCCATCAGCATAACAACGCTCCCAGTGCTCCGTGGCCTGTCCTGCCTTTCTGGATTTTACAGGTTTTTCAGATGGCCCTTTTGACTGGGGGGCAGTGAGACTTCATTGTAGTGCAGATTTCCTTTGCAAGCTTGCTTGGTTGGCCAAAAAGGGCGTATGCGTTTTTTCCTGAATATATTCAGGAAAAAAAGAATACGCCCTTTTTGGCCAAGTGCATCATTGTGGACGTTCTGCCTCTTTTCCTATGCTTTACATGCAATTCCAGTCTACCTCCTGAAATCGGTTTCCTGCAATTCTGCCCCGCTTTCAAGTCCTCTTGGCAGCCTTACTTCAATATATTTTTGGACGATAGCTGTCATTTAGAACTCTGAAGGTTTGTGAATTACAGTGCCCCTGAGCTCCTTTCTTCAACTCGCTTTCTTGTGAGCTGGTCGCAACACCGCAGGATTGCTTCAGGCCCTAGTGTGGTTCCGGCATGGCTCGCTGAGCCTTTGGTTACTTCCTCTTCCTGGTGGGAAATGAGAGTAAAATTTGCCCGTCCAGACACCTCCAGCTAGTCTCTCATTGGTTCTCCCTATTCCTGTTCATTTTCTGCAGAAATTGCAAACTGGGCCAAACAGGAGGTTAAAGGCACTGACTCTCCAAGTGGGGAGAGTGTTAGTAAAGCATCTGGACTGTTGCACCCGAGTACCAGGGGACGAAAACTGAGACACATTTGAACACGTTTCCCGATCACACGGTGGATCATACTCTGGGTTCCACATGCATGTTTTAGCTGAAGGAAGAATCCCTTAAACCTGGAGAGTTGAGAACCATGGAATGGGTACCATGCAATATGACTTCCAAGGGTCTGCATTTGCTCACCGAACCTCACCAATCCTATCACTGCTGCGTTTATGCCGCTGTACACACGCTTGGTTCTCTTTCGGAGACATATAAATCCATAGGTTTTAAGATTCTTACTAGTCAGGTATATTCTTAGGCGTTTAATATGGGGTGTTGAGTCCACTTCGTTGAGCAAGCAGTAGCTCTTGTCTATTACATATTTGGCTTATGGAAAGGTATCTGTGCTAATTTCAATCTCTGGTTTTATGCAGCACCCCAACTCACCTTTCCCCTTAAGCAAGCATAAGTTGGTTTTCTACATTTGAGACCCTATTCTGTTTTGTAATTCAGTTCCTGTGTAGCCAAGTTTACATTCCGTGTATTAGTGATATCTTATGATGTTTCTTTTTCTGTGTGACTTATTTCACTTAGAATCATCGTACCTGAATCCACTCATTATGCTGCTACTGGCCTGATGACATAGATTTCATTGCTGAGTGATATTGCATTGTACGTAAGTACCACAACTTCTTTATCCATTTTTCGCTTTCTGCGATATTGAACTTGAACCGTAAACGAGGTTCTTGTAAACAGAGCCGTTCCAAACTTTGGGGTGGCTGTGTCTTTTTGATTTTAATTTCCCTAATCTATAGGACCATAAGTGGAAGTGCCCTAGGCTCTGTTGCTTTGTTTTTTAGATGTTTCAGGAAACACCATACACTTCTCCAGAGTGGCTGTTGGCAATTTACATCCTGCCCATAAGCACAAAAAGGCTCCCAGTTCTCCATGGCCTGTCCTGCCTTTCTGGATTTTACACTTTTTTCAGATGGCCCTTTTGACCGGGGGGCAGTGAGACTTCATTGTAGTGCAGATTTCCTTTGCAAGCTTGCTTGGTTGGCCAGAAAGGGCGTATGCGTTTCTTCCTGAATATATTCAGGAAGAAACGCATACGCCCTTTTTGGCCAAGTGCATCATTGTCGACGTTCTGAGTCTTTTCATATGTTTTCAATGCAGTTCCTGTCTACCTCTTGAAATCGGTTTCCTGCAATTCTGCCTTGCTGTCAGTGCCTCTTCATAGCCTTACCTCAATATACTTTTGGAAAATAGTTGGCCTTTATAACTCTGCAGGTTTTTGAAATGCAGTGGCCCTTAGCTCCATTTTTCAGCTCTTATTTTTGTGATCTTGCCTCATATCCACAGGATTTCTTCAGGCCCTATCCTTCTTCTGGGGCGCCTTGGTCTGCCTTTGGTTAATTCTTCTTCCTGATGTGAAATTAGAGTGATATGTGCCCATTGAAACTGCTACAGCTATTTTCTCACTGGTTCCCCCTATTCCCATTCATCCTCCGCACTAACTGCAGACTGTGCGATACCGGAACTTAAAGACATTGACTCTCCATGTGGAGATGTTGTTAGTAAAGTGGCTGGAATGTTGATCCGGAGCCCCAGGAGAGGAAAATGAGGTGCGTTTTAGAAACCTTTCCCGATCATATGGTATACCATCTGCTGGATTCCCCATGCATGGTTTAGCTGTAGGAAGATTCCCTTCAACCTGGAGTGTTGGGACCCTTGGAATGAGTAGTATGAAGTATTGCATTAAACTTTCGGCAGTTGCTCACCAAAGCTCACCAATGCTCTCAGCCCCAAGTGTCCAGCCTTATGTCTTATCCAGCTGTGGGTTTATATGTGGTCATTACAGGTTGCATCACAGCCCCTGAGCGAATTTTGTAAGAATTTTTCTCTCTTTCATTGTTTCTGCGTTTTGGTTTTAAAATTTATTTCTATAATGGGGTTTAGCTCATTTTCACTGCTGTGTTTGTGCCGCTCTGTACACACTTGATTCCCTTATGGAGATATATCAATACATGGGTTTTAAGATTCTTATTACTCAGATATATTTCTCTGCGGTGTATAGGGTGTGTTGAGGCCAGTTCATTGAGCAAGGTGTAGATCTTGTCTAATACCTATTTGGTTTATTGAACGGTATCTGTGCTAATTTCAAACTCTGGTTTTATGCATCACCCCACCTCTCCTTTCCCCTTAAGCTGACATAAGTGTGTTTTCTAAATGTGAGACACTGTTCTGTTTTGTAATTCATTTTTTGTGCAGCCATATTTATCCTCCCTCTATAAGTGATATCTTATGATATGTTTCTTTTTCTGTTTGACTTATTTCAAGTAGTATTATCGGACCTAAATCCACTCTTTATCCTTCTACTAGCCTTATTACATTGATTTCATGGTGAAGAGATATTCCATTGTACATAAGTACCACATTTTCTTTATCCATTGTTCTCTTTCCTGGGATATTTAAGGTGTACTGAAGTTGAGGTTCTTGTAAACAGAGTAGCCCTAAACTGTGGTGTGCTTGTGTCTTGTTGATTTTTAGACTTCCCTAGATATACTTCCATGATTGGAAGTGCCCTATGCTCTGTAGCTCTGTTTTTTAGATGATTTAGGAACCACCATACACTTCTCCAGAGTGGCTCTCGGCAGTTCACACACTGTCCATCAGCGTATAAAGGCTCCCTGTTCTCCATGGCCTGTCCTGCATTTCTGGTTTTTACAATTTTTTCGGATGGCCCTTTTGACCGGTGGGAAATGAGACTTCTTTGTTGTGCACATTTGCATTGCTTGCTTGCTTGGTTGCCCATAAAGTGCGTATGCGTTTTTTCCTGGATATATTCAGGAAAAAACGCATACTCCCTTTTGGGCCAACTACATCATTGTCGAAATTCTGCCGCTTTTCATGTACTTTAAGGATGAGTCCAATCTATCTCTTGAAATCTGTTTCTTGCAATTCTGTCTTGCATTCAGATCCTCTTCTTTGCCTTACCTCAACATATTTTTGGACGTTAGTTTTCATTTATAACTCTGCAGGTTTGTGAATTGCAGTGACCCTGAGCTCCATTTTTTAAGTTGCTCTTTTGTGAGCTGGCCTCAAAGCCGCAGGATTGCTTCAGGCCCTATTTTGGCTCCGGCGAGGCGGGCTGAGCCTTTTTTTAATTCTTACTCTTAATGGGAAATTAGAGTGACATGTGCCCGTCCAAACCCCTACAACTATTCTCTCATTGGTTCCCCCTCTTCCCGTTCATCCTCCTCACAATTTGCAAAATGTGTGAAACAGAAGTTTAAATGTGCTGATTCTCTAAGTGGGGAGATTCTAAGTAACGTGGCTGGAATGATGAACAGGAGCACCAGGAGAGGATAAATGAGGTGCATTTTAGACACATCTCCCGATCACATGGTGTTTTCCATGCATGTTTTCCATGCATGTTTTAGCTGTAGGAAGATTCCTTGAACCTGCAGATTTGGGACCCATTGAATGGGTACCAGGTAGTATTACTTTAAAGGGTGTGCATTTCCTCACCCAACCTCACATTTCTCTTAGCGCGAACAGTTTCCAGCCTTATGTCTCATCCTGCTGTGGGTCTAGATGTGTTCAATCCATGTTGCATCACCGTCCCTGAGGAAAAGTTGTAAGAGGTTTTCTCTGTCTCTCTGTCGTTTATTTTTTTCAATTTATTACTATATTGGTTACAACTGATTTTCAAAGCTCTGTTTCTTGCTGCTGTACATCCACTTGATTCACGTACAGAGAGACATCAATAAATTCTTTTTCAGATTCTTACCAGTCATAGATATTCTTTTCCGGTGACTTGAGTGTGCTGAGTGCAGTTCTTTTAGCTACCGTGTAGGCCTTGTTGATTATCAGTTTGGTATTTGGAATGGTATCTTTGCTAATTTCAACCTCCTGGATGATGCCTCACCCCTCCCCACCTTTCCCGTTTAGCAGCCTTACGCGTGTTTTCTACATATTTGACTATGTTTTTGTTTTGTAATTTATTTCATGTGTAGCCATTTTGGATTCCACCTTTAAGTGATATCTTATGATATGTGTCTTTTGCTTTTTGAATTATGTCACTTAGAATGATCATACGTAACTCCTCCGGAGTTGTTACAACTGGCCATATTTCATTGATTTCCAGGCTGAGTAATATTCCACTCTACATAAGTACCACATCTCTATCCATTTTTTCCCTCCAGAGACATTTAAGTTATATCCTAGTCGAGGATCTTTTAAACAGAGAGGCAGTAAACATTGGGGTGCCTGTGTCCTCTCGATTTTTGTTTTTCCCAAGATATACGCCCATGAGTGCAAGTGCCCTATGCTCTGTAGCTCATTTTTTAGATGCTTTAGTAAACACAATACACTTCTCCAGAATGGCCGTTGGCAATATACATTTCCACTATAAGCCTCACAGGGCTCCCTCTTCTCCTTGCCCTGTCCTGCATTTCTGGTGTTTACACTTTATGAGGATGGCTTTTCTGACTGATGCGAAGTGATATCTTTTGTAGTATTGATTTCCAGTGCCCACCTGTTTGGTTGGCTAAAAAAGTGTATGCCCTTTTCTTGAATATATACAGAAAAAAACGCATACAGCCTTTTTGGCCAACTGCAATGTTGGCAATGTTCAGCCCCTTTTCTTGTGCTTAATGGCGAGTCCTTTCTACCTCCTCAAATCCCTTTCCTGCCATTCTCCCTTGCTTACCAATCCTTTTCTTTGACTTTCCTCAAGACATTTTTCAGTGATAGATATTTTCAACTCTGCAGTTTCGTGAATTTTACTGCCCCTGAGTTCCATTGTTCAACTTGTGTTTATGGGAACTGGCCACAAAGCAGTGGGATTTCCTCAAGCCCTATACTGTTTCCATGGGCAACCCTAGCCTTTGGTCAATTCGTCTTCCTGATTGGAAATTAGAGTGACATGTGCCTGTCTGAACACCTAGGACTTGTCTCTCATTGTTCCTCATCCTTCCGCTTCATCCTCTGGGCAAATTCCAAACTGTACGCAACAGGATGTTGACAGTGCTGACATCTCCAAGTGGGGAGACTGTTAGTAAAGACGCTGGAGGGGTGAACCCGAGCACCAGGAGATGAGGAGATGAGATGCCTTTTCCAAATTCTTCCCGATCAGACGGTATACCATCCTCTGGGTGTGACAGACATGTTTTAGCAGTAGGAAGGGTCCCATTCATGTAAGGAGAACACCAGGGCTTTTTCAAAATCAGTGTCTCCCCGAAACCCAAACTGGGGAAATTTTTAAGCTACGGCTACACATATGTTCATTAAGGGCCTTGGGAAGTAGGCAGAGTCCAAACTTTAGATGATTGAAGTCTTCAGGGTCAGAAGCACTCACCACCGGCTTCCCTTAGGTTACACTTTAACTGTCATTGATAGATGATGTCAATAAAAATATCTATTCTTTTTCCGATTATTTCCCCTTATAGGTTATTGCAAAATATTGAGTGTAGTTCCCTGTGCTATACAGTAGTTCCTTGTTGATGATCTATTTTATACATAGCAGTGTGTATGTTTTAATTCCAAACTGTTAATTTATCCCTCCTCCCACCTTTCCCCTTTGATAATAATAAATTATAAGATTTTATACTTCTCAGAAATGGGGGAGCTGAAAGAGAGGTATCATTTTCAATGGAAAAGCATTTAAAACAAGATTGAAGCTTTAACCAAGATTATTAGATGTACATCCTTGGAAAGAAATCACTTCATTTCTCTAATATTGACCTGACAAATAAGACAAACCTTTTCACTGAACTTGCTTATAATAAAGTGATGGAAATATCAAATGGAAGTGTTAGAAACATCTTATTTTACCCGAGCCTTATAAACTGTTCTATGTTAACTACAGTTTGGCTCACACATCTGTTCATTGAAGTTACAGTAGTCTCAATTTCTGTTACTGATCCTCCAGAGTGGACCCCAACAAGTGTCCCCCTGCCCAGTGTCATTGGGGCCAACAGATCGAGACTGAGTTTGGTTCACAAGCAAAGGAAACTTTATATTTTGATCAGAGAATGGAGAGGTGAGAGCATGCACTACCCCGTGGGCTGTGGGCTGGGCTGCTGTGTAGAGATCCTGTCAGAGTCAGTGGGAGGGAGGGGGCGGAGCTCTCGAGGGCCGGGTTGGCTGCAGCTCAGGCTCTATATCTCGGAGTCTGCACTGGGCCCCAGGAGCTGAGGTGTCGACCCAGCCATTCTGCACTAGGAAATCTGGTCTGAAGTGCCGGGTGTGGAACCTCTGTATGCGGGACCCTAGGAGCACGTGAAATTAGACAAAGCACAAAGGATAAAAAAGGTCAGACTTGACTTTATTGCCCAGATTCTATTTTTATCTCCCAGGGATTTTTAATGGGCTTTGCTGGGGACAAACCCCTCCTCTGCCTTTTGTCCCATTCCTCATTCTTGGAGTGCTGAGGGTGCAGACCCTTCTTCTGTAACTGCTGAGTGCTGAGTTGGGAGCCCTCATACCAGGGGACGAGGGTCAGAACTTCTCCCCAGCAGCCTCCAGGTGACGTTGATTGGCCCCAGGACCCCTGCCTCCCTGCTCGTCCGCCTGAGCACCAGCATTGGAAGTGTTATAGATTCTAATGACCTTTAAGGGTCCAGGAAAGAGATGTGCAGAGACGCTGTGGGGGCCGGTTTCACCCCGCCCCACATTTGTTCGGCCACCTTAGGCTGACCGTTTCTGCCAGCCTAGATGCTCTGACCAGTAGTCTGCTCTTTCTTCAATTAGGTCCCTGAATTAACGTAAAAACAGCACCAGGTGTCAGAGCCCTGCCCGCTCAACTCCCAGACAGTCCAGGGTCAGTGGTGATCAAGGACCATGATGGCCACTGAGTCAACAGCCTTTTGAAGTAAACAGGAGTCCAGCCGGTCTTATTGGCCACCATCATCACGGTGTCTGTAGGCTTTTCTATGGTGACAGTGTGATATACGGTTCCCCCGCCAAGATTATTAGCTCCCCTCCGGGTGCAGTAAGTCCTGCAAGCAGTAGTCTACTCCTTCGGGACACACTACTGTTGTTTTATGAGAGAAACTCCAGGTCAAGTGATGTTCACACGAGTCGTCATGGTGCCCTGCTGCCCCCGGTTATCTCTCTGGATGTTGGAGTTGGAGGGCCTCCTCACTCGAGGTCGGTGTGCCCACGGAGCGAACCCTGCAACTTCAGGGCATGGTTGGTGATTAGGATCACCACGTGGGGTCCTTTTCCCTTAGGAGGGAGGTGGCCTTTTGGGCTGCTGATTTCCAGGTTTTTAGATACCGCCAGTATCTTGGCCAGATGTGGCAGTGGGCCAAGCCCCTTGGTGACTGTAGTTTATCCTACCTGGATGGCATTCTTGCGTTGTTCCATTTCAAGTGGTCCCAGTTTGTGCACTAATTCTCCAATGGCGATTCACCTTTCACCGGGAATGGAAAGGTCAAAGGGTTTAGCTCAATTAGGGAGTTCCAGGGCAAGGGTCTGAATTGACTGCTCTTTCCATTCTTGAAAGGCCACTTCTGGATTCTGTTCAAAAGGATCATCATCTTTTCCTTTCAGTGTTTCATATAGAGGCCCAGCTAGTAGACTGTAGTTAGGGATCCAGAAGCAGCAAACCCTGGCCTCCCCAGGAACCCCTAAGCTGTCTTCTCGTTTTAGAAAGGGGTAAGGCTGCAAATGGTTTCTTCCCTTTCCTGGGATGGGCTTCTCCGACCTTGTGTGAGAATGAAGCCCAGGCAGGTCACCGCAGTCTGTGATATTTGAGCTTTTTCTTGGACAACTTCTATCCTTTATTGGCTTGGTAGTTCAGAGGCCTCCTTAGTAGGGCTGGCGATCAGAATGTCGTCTGCATATTGAAGGAGGGTTTCCTTTTCCAGAGGTAGAACTTTTCGGTCTTTAGCTAAGCTTTCCCCAAAGATGGTGTGGGAATTTTTGAACCCTTGGGGCAAGACGGCCCGGAAGTATTGTTTTAGTTGTATGTTGAGTCCTGCCACTCACAAGCCAAAATTTCTTGTGACTCTGGGACTAATGGAATACAAAAGAAGGCATCATTGAAGACTAATACAGAATACCATGTCCTGGTGGTTGGTAGAATGACCAGCAGGGTGTAGGAATTAGGAGCAACTGGAGGTATATCCTCGGTGGCTTCACTGACTGTCCTGACATCCTTTACCAGGTCCCCAGCAGCCCATGGAGCTCTCGTGGTCAGGCCAATCCCAGGATATGGAGCTCTCCTGGGCAGGTACCCCACCCCCAAGCCAGCCCACGGGGCTCTCGTGGTCAGGCCCCTCCCAGGATACAGAGCTACCCTTGCAGGTACCGTGGCAGGCCTGGGCACACAGGAACCGTGCACATAGCCCTCATTGAAGAGCACCCCCAGCTCACCTGTCGCTCAGAGCTGACACAGAGCACCTCAGAGCAGGACTTGAACTAACAAACAGCAGCTCCGACAGGTCTGTGACCCTGGGCATCACTCTGTGTGGCCTCCCTCCACCTGGTCTTCCAGAGACTTCCACTGCACCCGGGGCACCAGGCCTCTGTCTCCAACCACCACCCACCCCTCCTCTCCCTGACTCCTGGGTTCCTCTCATTAGGAGAGGGTTTTCTTGAAGTTGTCTCCCACTCATGGGCCAGATAAAATGATTAGAAAACAAGCCAAAGCTGCAGCCCCTTGTCTATCCTGACTCTCAGGAGCCCACACCTGTTCCTTGGACCTGGCCGGTTCAGCAAGTTCCATTTTCTGCAACTGTGAGCCCCTGAGGGGTGATGATTGGCTGACCTGGGCAGCCTTACGGTGCCGGCCAGCCCTCCCCAGGTGTGCCTGGGTTGAGATCAATATAAATACCACTCCAGGCAGCAAGAGCCCCTGCAGCTGTGTCTGACGCCATTTTCTCTGCCCTGTCAGCAGTCTCGGGGCTGGGCTGGTGGGAGGGAGTGAGAGGCCACGGCTTTGTGGGTGGCCCAGTGTGAGTGGGGCTCTGCTGGACTTTCTGCAGCAGTTGCCAGGCTGCCACCTGCTAAAGAAGAGGATGTGTCACCCATACCTGCTGCTGGAATTGCTCCCTGGGCAGAGGTGAGGAAGGAAAAAAGCAGTGGGGGCAGGGACAGGACGGGTATCTCAGGCAGGGAAATGGAAATCTTCCAGAAGAGCACCCAGGGCCAGGACCATCCTGGCTGGCCTGCAGGCACCAAGTCAGCTGGCATGCTGTCACTCGTGTGGCTCCATGGCCCTTCCTCTAGGCTTTCAAGTCCTTGTATATATTCAGGTGTTTTACCTGGGAAGGGTGGGAACAGTTCAGCAGCAACTGGCCTGGGGCTCAGCTCACGTTTACTCACAGATGCCTCGGCACAGTGCCCCAGCTTTGCAATGAGGACGCTTGTTGTGTGGGGGCTGCTGGCTGAATGGGAGACGATTCCCCACCACTGACCAACTTCAGAATTGTTTACAACTGGAGCAAGTGCCCTGATACGGTTTTCCTCTGAGTAACTGGTGGGTTCTGTTTTTTTTTTCTCTTTTTCGTTTTTGGTTCAAGGTAGATTTTATTCCTCTTTTTTGTATTTACAGATATAAGCATGGAAATAATTTATTCATATAAATACATGTATGTGAAGGGAATAATTGTTTTTTCTGTTTTATTTTTTAAATTTTATTTCTTTTTAATTTTGAATTTTATTTTATATTTTTATACAGCAGGTTCTTATTGGTTATCTATTTTATACATATAAATGTTTACATGCCAATCCCAATCTCTCAACTCCTCCCACCACCACCACCGCCAAGAGCTTTCTCCCCTTGTTGTCCATACGATTGTTGTCTACATCTGTTGCTCTATTTATGCCTTGCAAAACGGTTAATCTGTACAGTTTTTCTAGGTTCCACATATATGCATGAATATACAAGATTTGTTTTTCTCTTTCTGACTTACTTCACTCTGTATGACAGTCTCTAGATCCATCGACGTCTCTACAAATGACCCAGTTTCATTCCTTTCATGGCTTAGTAATATTCCATTTTATATATGTACCACATCTTTATGCATTCGTCTGTCTGTGGGCATTTAGGTTGCTTCCATTACCTCGATATTGTAAATAGTGATGCAATGAACATTACGGTGAATGTCTCTTTTTGATTTATGGTTTTGTCTGGGTATATGTCCAGTACTGGGATTGCTGTATCATATGGTAATTCTATTATTAGTTTCTTAAGAAACTCCATATTGTTCTCCATAGTGACTGTATCAATTTATATTCCCAACAATAGTGGAAGAGGCTTCCTTTTCTCCACACCCTTTCCAGCATTTGTTGTTTGTAGATTTTCAGATGATGCCCATTCTAACAGGTGTGAGGTGATACCTCATTGTTGAGTCCATTTCGATGAACAAGGGGTAGGTCTTGTCTATTACATATTTGGCTTATGGAGCGGTATCTGTGCTAATTTCAAACTCTGGTTTTATGCAGCACCCCAACTCACCTTTCCCCTTAAGCAAGCATAAGTTGGTTTTCTAAACTTGAGACCCTGTTCTGTTTTGTAATTCAGTTCATGTGTAGCCAAGTTTACATTCCGTGCATTAGTGATACCTTATGATGTTTCTTTTTCTGTGTTACTTGTTTCACTTAGAATCACCGTGCCTCAATCCACTCATTATGCTGGTACAGGCCTGGTGACACAGATTTCATTGCTGAGTGATATTGCATTGTACATAAGTACCACAACTTCTTTATCCAGTTTTTGCTCTCTGTGATATTGAACTTGGACCGTAAACGAGGTTCTTGTAAACAGAGCCGTCCCAAATTTTGGGGTGGCTGTGTCTTTTTGATTTTAATTTCCCTAAGCTATAGGACCATAAGTGGAAGTGCCCTAGGCTCTGTTGCTTTGTTTTTCAGATGTATCAGGAAACACCATACACTTCTCCAGAGTGGCTGTTGGCAATTTACATCCCGCCCATCAGCATAACAAGGCTCCTTTTTCCCCATGGCCTGTCTTGCCTTTCTGGATTTTACACTTTTTTCAGATGGCCCTTTAGACCGGGGGGAAGTGACACTTCATAGTAGTTCGGATTTCCATTGCAAGCTTGCTTGGTTTGCCAAAAAGGGCGTATGTGTTTTTTCCTGAATATATTCAGGAACAAACTCATACGCCCTTTTTTTGCCAAGTGCATCATTGTCGATGTTCTGCCTCTTTTCCTATGCTTTAAATGCAAATCCAGTCTACCTCCTGAAATCGGTTTCCTGAAATTCTGCCCCGCTTTCAAGTCCTCTTGGCAGCCTTACTTCAATATATTTTTGGACGATAGCTGTCATTTAGAACTCTGCAGGTGTGTGAATTACAGGGCCCCTGAGCTCCTTTCTTCAACTCGCTTTCTTGTGAGCTGGCCGCAAACCCGCAAGACTGCTTCAGGCCCTAATCTGCTTCTGGCAGGGCACGCTGAGCCTTTGGTTAATTCCTCTTCCTGGTGGGAAATGAGTGTTAAATATGCCCGTCCAGACACCTACCTCACTCTCAACCCCTTGGTGATGTGGGTCCTCTGGTTTGTGGCCACCTTTGCTGGGTTCCTCACCTTTCGATGATGTGGCCCCACTAGTGTGAGGACACTCCTGCCTGGTTCTCATCTACGTGGTTATGTGGACCCCCTGGTGAGAGTCTGTTCCTGGCTGTGTTCCTCACCCTTCTGTGAGGGAGGTCACTGCTGATAGGTCACTCCTGCATGGCTGGCACACATTGCCTTGGTGAAGTCAGCCATGTGGTGGCAGTAGGAGCGTGCTGAGGATCTCCTCCCCTCGGTGATGAGGGCCCTCTTGCGTCAGGCCCTAACTGCTGGGCTCACCAACTTTTCTTAGTGAGCCCAATGATGCTTGGGCACTCCTCTTAGGATCCCATCTCAATGGGGATGTGGGCCTTCTGCTCTGAAGTCCCAACGGCTGGGTTGTTCACATTTTCATGATGTGGGCTCTCTGGTGTTAGTTCACAGAGGCCTGGATCCCATAGCCTCTGTGCTCTTGGCCAACTGTTGGGAGGTTCCAACTGCTGGATTCCTCACTTTTTTAATTTTTTGGGTCTTCTGTTGTGAGGATCCTCCTGCCTGCCTCACTCCCAGCCCCTTCGTGATGTGTGTCGTCTGGTCTGAGGCCACATGTGCTGGGTTCCTCACCTTTCGATGATGTGGGACCAATGGTCTTAGGAGACTCCTGCCTGGTTCACATCCCCTTGGTGATGTGGGCCCTCTGTTGAGAGTCTGATCCTGGCTGGGTTCCTCACCCATCTGTGAGGTGGGCCGTCTGCTGTGAGGTCACTCCTGCCTGGCTTGCTCACCTCGCCTTGTGGACATGAGCCCTCTGGTGGCACTTGGAGCCTGCTGGGAGCCTCCTCCCCTCGGTGATGAGGGCCCTCTGGCGTCAGGCCCTAACTGCTGGTCTCCCCACATTTTGTGATGTGCGCCCAGTGGTGCGAGGACACTCCAGCCAGGTTCACCTCCCCATTGGGATGTGGGCCTTCTGCTCTGAGGTACCAACGCCTGGGTTGCTCACAGTTTCATGATGTGGGCTCTCTGCTATTAGTTCACTCCTGCCTGCATCCCATAGCTTCTGTGCTCTCGGCCACCTGCTGGGAGGTTCCAACTGCTGGATTCCTCACCTTTCTTATTCTTTGGGCCCTCTGTTTTTAGGCTACTCCTGCCTGCCTCACTCCCATTCCCTTTGTGATATGTGTCCTCTGATTTGAGGCCACATGTGCTGGGTTCCGCACCTTTCGATGATGTGGCCCCACTGGAGGGAAGACAGTCCTGACTGGTTCCCATCCCCTTGCTGATGTGGGCCCTCAGGTGAGAGTCTGATCCTGGCTGGGTTCCCCACCCGTCTGTGAGGTGGCCCCTCTGCTGTGAGGTCATTCATGCCTGTCTGGCACACGTCACCTTGGCGACGTGGGCCCTCTGGTGGCAGTTGGAGTGTGCTGGGATCCTCCTCCCCTCAGTGATGAGGGCCCTCTTGCCTTAGGCCATAACTGCTGGGCTCCCCACATTTTCTGATGTGTGCCAAGTGAGTGAGGACACTCTTGCCAGGTTCCCATCCCCATGGGGATATGGGCCTTCTGCTCTGAGGTCAAAACGGCTGGCTTGCTCACAGTACCATGATGTGGGCCCTCTGCTGTGAGTTCACTCCGGCAAGGATCCCTTATCATCGGTGCTCTGAGCCGCCTGCTGGGAGGTTCCAACTGCTGGATTCCTCAACTTTTTTATTCTATGTGCCCTCTGTTGTGAGGCTCCTCCTGCCTGCCTCACTGCCAGCCCCTTGGTGATGACTGTCCTATGGCTTGAGGCCACATGTGCTGCGTTCCTCACCTTTCGATGATGTGGCCCCACTCGTGTGAGGACACTCCTGCCTGGTTCCCATCCCCTTGGTGAGGTGGGCCCTCTGGCGAGAGTCTAATCCTGGCTGGGTTCCTCAACGTTCTGTGAGGTAGGCCCTCTGCTGTGAGGTCACTCCTGCCTGGCTGGCACACGTCACCTTGGAGACGTGAGCCCTCTGGTGGCAGTTGGAGCGTGCAGGGTGCCTCCTCCTCTCGGTGATGACGGCCCTCTGGCATCAGGCCCTAAATGGTGGGCTCCCCACATTTTCTGATGTGCGCCCAGTGGTGCGAGGACACTCCAGCCAGGTTCCCATTCCCATGGGGATGTGGGCCTTCTGCGCTGAGGTCCCAACGCCTGGGTTGCTCACAGTTTTATGATGTGGGCCCTCTGCTGTGAGTTCACTGCGGCCTGGATCCCATAGCCTCGGTGTTCTGAGCCGCCTGCTGGAAGGTCTAAATGCTGGAATCCTCACGTTTTTTATATTATGTGCCCTGTGTTGTGAGGCTACTCCTGCCTGCCTCACTCCAAGGCCCTTGGTGATGTGGGTCCTCTGGTTTGAGGACACATGTGCTGGGTTCCTCACCTTAAGATGATGAGGCCCCACTGGTGTGAGGATAATCCTGACTGGTTCCCATCCCCTTTGTGATGTGGGCCCTCTGGTGAGAGTCTGATCCTGGCTGGGTTCCTCACCCATCTGTGAGGTGGGCCCTCTACTATCAGGTAACTCTTGCCTGGCTTGCTCACCTCGCCTTGTTAACATGAGCCCTCTGGTGGCACTTGGACCCTGCTGGGAGCCTCCTCACCTCTGTGATGAGGGCCCTCTGGCGTCAGGCCCTAACTGCTGGGCTCCCCAACTTTTCTTAGTGAGCCCAGTGATGCTCGGGCACTCCTCTTAGGTTCCCATCTCCATGGGGATGTGGGCCTTCTGCTCTGAGGTTCCAACGGCTGGGTTGATCACAATTTCATGATGTGGGCTCTCTGGTGTTAGTTCACTGTGGCCTGGATCCCATAGCCTCTGTGCTCTTGGCCGCCTGCTGGGAGGTTCCAACTGCTGGATTCCTCACTTTTTTAATTTTTTAGGCCCTCTGTTGTGAGGATCCTCCTGCCTGCCTCACTCCCAGCCCCTTCGTGATGTGTGTCGTCTGGTTTGAGGCCACATGTGCTGGGTTCCTCACCTTTCGATGATGTGGGACCAATGGTCTTAGGAGACTCCTGCCTGGTTCACATCCCCTTGGTGATGTGGGCCCTCTGTTGAGAGTCTGATCCTGGCTGGGTTCCTCACCCTTCTGTGAGGTGGGCCGTCTGCTGTGAGGTCACTCCTGCTTGGCTTGCTCACCTCGCCTTGTGGACATGAGCCTTCGGTGGCACTTGGAGCCTGCTGGGAGCCTCCTCCCCTTGGTGATGAGGGCCCTCTGGCGTCAGGCCCTAACTGCTGGGCTCCCCACATTTTGTGATGTGTGCCCAGTGGTTCGAAGACACTCTATCCAGGTTCACATCCCCATTGGGATGTGGGTCTTCTGCTCTGAAGTCCCAACGGCTGGGTTGTTCACAGTTTCATGATGTGGGCTCTCTGCTGTTAGTTCACTCTGGCCTGGATGCCATAGCCTCTGTGCTCTGGGCCGCCTGCTGGGAGGTTCCAACTGCTCGATTCCTCAACTTTTGTATTCTATGGGTCCTGTGTTGCGATGCTCCTCCTGCCTGCCTCACTCGCAACCCCTTCGTGATGTGGGTCCTCTGGTTTGAGGCCACATGTGCTGGGTTCCGCAACTTTCAATGATGTGGCCCCACTGGTGTGAGGACACTCCTGCCTGGTTCCCATCCCCTTGGTGATGTGGGCCTTCTGGTGACAGTCTTATCCTGGCTGGGTTCCTCACTCTTCTGTGAGGTAGGCCCTCTGCTGTGAGGTCAATCCTGCCTGACTTGCACACATCACCTTGGCGACGTGGGCCCTCTGTTGGCACATGGAACCTGCTGGGAGCCTCCTGCCCTCGGTGATGACGGCCCTCTAGCATCAGGCCATAACTGCTGGGCTCCCCACGTTTTCTGATGTGAGCCCAGTGATGCCAGGACACTCCTGTCAGGTTCCCATCCCCATGGGGATGTGGGCTTTCTGCTCTGAGGTCCCAACGCCTGGGTTGCTCACAGTTTCATGATGTGGGCTCTCTGGTGTTAGTTCACTCCTGCCTGCATCCCATAGCTTCTGTGCTCTCGGCCGCCTGCTGGGAGGTTCCAAATGCTGGATTCCTCACCTTTTTTATTCTTTGGGCCCTCTGTATTTAGGCTACTCCTACCTGCCTCACTCCCATCCCCTTTGTGATGTATGTCCTCTGATATGAGGCCGCATGTGCTGGGTTCCTCACCTTTCGATGATGTGGCCCCACTGGTGGGAGGACAGTCCTGACTGGTTTCCATCCCCTTGGTGTTGTGGGCCCTCTGGCGAGAGTCTCATCCTGCCTCGGTTCCTCACCCTTCTGTGAGATAGGCCCTCTGCTGTGAGGTCACTACTGCCTGGCTGACGCATGCCTCCTTGTAGACGTGGGCCCTCTGTTGGCAGTTGGAACCTGCTGGGAGTCTCCTCCCCTCAGTTATGAGGGCCCCCTGGCGTCAGGCCCTAACTGCTGGGCTCCTAACATTTTCTGATATGTGCTAAGTGGTGCGAGGCCACTCCTGCCAGGTTCCCATCCCAATGGGGATGTGGGCCTTCTGTTCTGAGGTCCCAACGGCTGGGCTGCTCACAGGTTCATGATGTGGGCCGTCTGTTGTGAGTTCACTGTGGCCTGGATCTCATAGCCTCGGTGCTCTGGGCCACTTGCTGGGAGGTTCCAACTGCTGGATTCCTCAACTTTTATATTCTATGGACCCTGTGTTGTGAGGCTGGTCCTGCCAGCCTCGTTCCGAACCCCTTAGTGATGTGGTTCCTCTGGTTTGAGGCTACATGTGCTGGGATCCTCACCTTTCGATGATGTTGTCCCACTGGTTTGGGGACACTCCTGCCTTGTTCCCATCCCCTTGGTGATGTGGACCCTCTGGTGAGAGTCTGATCCTGGCTGTGTTCCTCACCCTTCTGTGAGGTGGGCCCTCTGCTGTGAGGTCACTCCTCACCTTTCTTATTTTTGGGCCCTCTTTTGTGAGGCTCCTCCTGCCTGCCTCACTCCCAGCCCCTTGATGATGGGTGTCCTATGGTTTGAAGCCACATGTTCTGGGTTCCTCAGCTTTAGATGATGTGGCCCTACTCATGTGAGGACACTCCTGCCTGGTTCGAATCCATTTGGTGATGTGGGCCCTCTGGTGCGAGTGTGATCCTGACTGGGTTCATCACACTTCTCTGAGGTGGGCCCTCTGCTGTGAGGTCATTCGTGCCTGGTTGGCACACATCACCTTGGCGACGTCAGCCCTCTGGTGGCAGTTGGAGCCTGCTGGGAGCCTCCTTCCCTTGGTGATGAGGGTCCTCTGGCGTCAGGCCCTAACTGCTGGTCTCCCAAAATTTTCTGATACGTTCTCAGTGGTGCGAGGACACTCCTACCAGATTTATATCCCCATGGGGATGTGGGCCTCCTGCTCTGAGGTCCCAATGGCTGGGTTGCTCAGTTTCATGACATGGGCCCTCTTCTGTGAGTTCACTGTGGCCTGGATCCCATAGCCTCGGTGCTCTGGGCCGCCTGCTGGGAGGTTCCAACTGCTGGATTCCTCACTTTTTTGTTCTATGGGCCCAGTGTTGTGAGGCTACTCCTGCCTGCCTCACTCCGAGGCCCTTGGTGATGTGGGTCCTCTGGTTTGAGGACACATGTGCTGAGTACCTCACCTTTCGATGATGTGGCCCCACTGGTGTGAAGACACTCCTGCCTGGTTCCCATCCCCTTGGTGATGTGGGCCCTCTGGTGAGAGTCTGATGTTGGCTGATTTTCTCACCCTTCTGTGAGCTGGGACCTCTGCTGTGAGGTAACTCCTGCCTGGCTTGCTCACGTTGCCTTGACAACGTGAGCCTTCAGGTGGCAGTTGGAGCCTGCTGGGAATCTCCTCCCCTCGGTTATGAGAGCTCTGGATAAAACACATATGCCCTCTTTTGCCAAGTGCATTATTTTCCAAGTTCTGTCTCTTTTCCTATGCTTTAAGAGCGACTCCAGTGTACCTTCTGAAATCGGTTTCCAGCAATTCTGCACCGTTTTCAAGTCCTCTTCGCAGCCTTACTTCAGTATAATTTTGGATGATACCTGTCATTTATAACTCTGCAGGTTTGTGAATTACAGTGCCCCTGAGCTCCTTTCTTCAACTTGCTTTTTTCTGAGCTGGCCGCAACACCGCAGGATTGCTTCAGGCCCTAGTGTGGTTCCGGCATGGCTCGCTGAGCGTTTGGTTAATTCCTCTTCCTGGTGGGAAATGAGAGTTAAATTTGCCCGTCCAGACTCCTCCAGCTAGTCTCTCATTGGTTCTCCCTATTCCTGTTCATTTTACGCAGAAATTGCAAACTGGGCCAAACAGGAGTTTAAAGGCACCGACTCTCCAAGTGGGGAGAGTGTTAGTAAAGCGTCTGGAATGTTGCACCCGAGTACCAGGGGACGAAAACTGAGACACATTTGAACACGTTTCCCGATCACACGGTGAATCATACTCTGGGTTCCACATGCATGTTTTAGCTGAAGGAAGAATCCCTTAAACCTGGAGAGTTGAGAACCATGGAATGGGTACCATGCAATATGACTTCAAAGGGTCTGCATTTGCTCACCGAACCTCACCAATCCTATCACTGCTGCATTTATGCTGCTGTACACACGCTTGATTCTCTTTCGGAGACATATAAATCCATAGGTTTTAAGATTCTTACTAGTCAGGTATATTCTTAGGCGTTTAATATGGGGTGTTGAGTCCACTTCGTTGAGCAAGCAGTAGCTCTTGTCTATTACATATTTGGCTTATGGAAAGTTATCTGTGCTAATTTCAATCTCCGGTTTTATGCAGCACCCCAACTCACCTTTCCCCTTAAGCAAGCATAAGTTGGTTTTCTACATTTGAGACCCTATTCTGTTTTGTAATTCAGTTCCTGTGTAGCCAAGTTTACATTCCGTGTATTAGTGATATCTTATGATGTTTCATTTTCTGTGTGACATATTTCACTTAGAATCATCATACCTGAATCCACTCATTATGCTGCTATGGGCCTGATGACATAGATTTAATTGCTGAGTGATATTGCATTGTACGTTAGTACCACAACTTCTTTATCCATTTTTCGCTTTCTGCGATATTGAACTTGTACCGTAAACGAGGTTCTTGTAAACAGAGCCGTCCCAAACTTTGGGGTGGCTGTGTCTTTTTGATTTTAATTTCCCTAAGCTATAGGACCATAAGTGGAAGTGCCCTAGGCTCTGTTGCTTTGTTTTTTAGATGTTTCAGGAAACACCATACACTTCTCCAGAGTGGCTGTTGGCAATTTACATCCCGCCCATCAGCATAAGAAGGCTCCCAGTTCTCCATGGACTGTCCTGCCTTTCTGGATTTTACACTTTTTTCAGATGGCCCTTTTGACCGGGGGGCAGTGAGACTTCATTGTAGTGCAGATTTCCTTTGCAAGCTTGCTTGGTTGGCCAAAAAGGGCGTATGCGTTTTTTCCTGAATATTTTCAGGAAAAAACGCATACGCCCTTTTTGGCCAAGTGCATCATTGTGGACGTTCTGCCTCTTTTCCTATGCTTTACATGCAATTCCAGTCTACCTCCTGAAATCGGTTTCCTGCAATTCTGCCCCGGTTTCAAGTCCTCTTGGCAGCCTTACTTCAATATATTTTTGGATGATAGCTGTCATTTATAACTCTGCAGGTGTGTGAATTATAGGGCCCCTGAGCTCCTTTCTTCAACTTGCTTTTTTCTGAGCTGGCCGCAACACCGCAGGATTGCTTCAGGCCCTAGTGTGGTTCCGGCATGGCTCGCTGAGCCTTTGGTTAATTCCTCTTCCTGGTGGGAAATGAGAGTTAAATTTGCCCGTCCAGACTCCTCCAGCTAGTCTCTCATTGGTTCTCCCTATTCCTGTTCATTTTCCGCAGAAATTGCAAACTGGGCCAAACAGGAGTTTAAAGGCACCGACTCTCCAAGTGGGGAGAGTGTTAGTAAAGCTTCTGGAATGTTGCACCCGAGTACCAGGGGACGAAAACTGAGACACATTTGAACACGTTTCCCGATCACACGGTGAATCATACTCTGGGTTCCACATGCATGTTTTAGCTGAAGGAAGAATCCCTTAAACCTGGAGAGTTGAGAACCATGGAATGGGTACCATGCAATATGACTTCAAAGGGTCTGCATTTGCTCACCGAACCTCACCAATCCTATCACTGCTGCATTTATGCTGCTGTACACACGCTTGATTCTCTTTCGGAGACATATAAATCCATAGGTTTTAAGATTCTTACTAGTCAGGTATATTCTTAGGCGTTTAATATGGGGTGTTGAGTCCACTTCGTTGAGCAAGCAGTAGCTCTTGTCTATTACATATTTGGCTTATGGAAAGTTATCTGTGCTAATTTCAATCTCTGGTTTTATGCAGCACCCCAACTCACCTTTCCCCTTAAGCAAGCATAAGTTGGTTTTCTACATTTGAGACCCTATTCTGTTTTGTAATTCAGTTCCTGTGTAGCCAAGTTTACATTCCGTGTATTAGTGATATCTTATGATGTTTCTTTTTCTGTGTGACATATTTCACTTAGAATCATCATACCTGAATCCACTCATTATGCTGCTATGGGCCTGATGACATAGATTTAATTGCTGAGTGATATTGCATTGTACGTTAGTACCACAACTTCTTTATCCATTTTTCGCTTTCTGCGATATTGAACTTGTACCATAAACGAGGTTCTTGTAAACAGAGCCGTCCCAAACTTTGGGGTGGCTGTGTCTTTTTGATTTTAATTTCCCTAAGCTATAGGACCATAAGTGGAAGTGCCCTAGGCTCTGTTGCTTTGTTTTTTAGATGTTTCAGGAAACACCATACACTTCTCCAGAGTGGCTGTTGGTAATTTACATCCCGCCCATCAGCATAACAAGGCTCCCAGTTCTCCATGGCCTGTCCTGCCTTTGTGGATTTTACACTTTTTTCAGATGGCCCTTTTGACCGGGGGGCAGTGAGACTTCATTGTAGTGCAGATTTCCTTTGCAAGCTTGCTTGGTTGGCCAAAAAGGGCGTATGCGTTTTTTCCTGAATATATTCAGGAAAAAACGCATACGCCCTTTTTGGCCAAGTGCATCATTGTGGACGTTCTGCCTCTTTTCCTATGCTTTACATGCAATTCCAGTCTACCTCCTGAAATCGGTTTCCTGCAATTCTGCCCCGCTTTCAAGTCCTCTTGGCAGCCTTACTTCAATATATTTTTGGACGATAGCTGTCATTTATAACTCTGCAGGTTTGTGAATTACAGTGCCCCTGAGCTCCTTTCTTCAAGTCGCTTTCTTGTGAGCTGGCCGCAACACCGCAGGATTGCTTCAGGCCCTAGTGTGGTTCCGGCATGGCTCGCTGAGCCTTTGGTTAATTCCTCTTCCTGGTGGGAAATGAGAGTTAAATTTGCCCGTCCAGACACCTCCAGCTAGTCTCTCATTGGTTCTCCCTATTCCTGTTCATTTTCCGCAGAAATTGCAAACTGGGCCAAACAGGAGGTTAAAGGCACTGACTCTCCAAGTGGGGAGAGTGTTAGTAAAGCGTCTGGAATGTTGCACCCGAGTACCAGGGGACGAAAACTGAGACACATTTGAACACGTTACCCGATCACACGGTGGATCATACTCTGGGTTCCTCATGTATGTTTTAGCTGAAGGAAGAATCCCTTAAACCTGGAGATTTGAGAACCATGGAATAGGTACCATGCAATATGACTTCAAAGGGTCTGCATTTGCTCACCGAACCTCACCAATCCTATCACTGCTGCGTTTATGCCGCTGTGCACACGCTTGATTCTCTTTCGGAGACATATAAATCCATAGGTTTTAAGATTCTTACTAGTCAGGTATATTCTTAGGCGTTTAATATGGGGTGTTGGGTCCACTTCGTTGAGCAAGCAGTAGCTCTTGTCTATTATATATTTGGCTTATGGTAATGTATCTGTGCTAATTTCAATCTCTGGTTTTATGCAGCACCTCAACTCACCTTTCCCCTTAAGCAAGCATAAGTTGGTTTTCTACATTTGAGACCCTATTCTGTTTTGTAATTAAGTTCCTGTGTAGCCAAGTTTACATTCCATGTATTAGTGATATCTTATGATGTTTCTTTTTCTGTGTGACTTATTTCACTTAGAATCTTCGTACCTGAATCCACTCATTATGCTGCTACGGGCCTGATGACATAGATTTCATTGCTGAGTGATATTGCATTGTACGTTAGTACCACAACTTCTTTATCCATTTTTCGCCTTCTGTGATATTGAACTTGTACCGTACACGAGGTTCTTGTAAACAGAGCCGTCGCAAACTTTGGGGTGGCTGTGTCTTTTTGATTTTAATTTCCCTAAGCTATAGGACCATAAGTGGAAGTGCCCTAGGCTCTGTTGCTTTGTTTTTTAGATGTTTCAGGAAACACCATACACTTCTCCAGAGTGGCTGTTGGCAATTTACATCCCGCCCATCAGTCTAAATAGGCTCCCCGTTCTCCATGGCCTGACCTGCCTTTCTGGATTTTACACTTTTTTCAGATGGCCCTTTTGACCGGGGGGCAGTGAGACTTCATTGTAGTGCAGATTTCCTTTGCAAGCTTGCTTGGTTGGCCAAAAAGTGCGTATGCGTTTTTTCCTGAATATATTCAGTAAAAAACGCATACGCCCTTTTTGGCCAAGTGCATCATTGTGGACGTTCTGCCTCTTTTCCTT
Organism: Pseudorca crassidens; assembly: GCF_039906515.1. Lineage (NCBI taxonomy): Eukaryota > Metazoa > Chordata > Mammalia > Artiodactyla > Delphinidae > Pseudorca > Pseudorca crassidens. The sequence goes on from NW_027136317.1 coordinate 1,245,129, forward strand.
TGCTTTACATGCAATTTCAGTCTACCTCCTGAAATCGGTTTCCTGCAATTCTGACCCGCTTTCAAGTCCTCTTGGCAGCCTTACTTCAAGATATTTTTGGACGATAGCTGTCATTTATAACTCTGCAGGTTTGTGAATTACAGTGCCCCTGAGCTCCTTTCTTCAACTCGCTTTCTTGTGAGCTGGCCGCAACACCGCAGGATTGCTTCTGGCCCTAGTGTGGTTCCGGCATGGCTCGCTGAGCCTTTGGTTAATTCCTCTTCCTGGTGGGAAATGAGAGTTAAATTTGCCCGTCCAGACACCTCCAGCTAGTCTCTCATTGGTTCTCCCTATTCCTGTTCATTTTCTGCAGAAATTGCAAACTGGGCCAAACAGGAGGTTAAAGGCACTGACTCTCCAAGTGGGGAGAGTGTTAGTAAAGCGTCTGGAATGTTGCACCCGAGAACCAAGGGACGAAAACTGAGACACATTTCAACACATTTCCCGATCACACGGTGGCTCATAATCTGGGTTCCACATGCATGTTTTAGCTGAAGGAAGAATCCCTTAAACCCGGAGAGTTGAGAACCATGGAATGGGTACCATGCAATATGACTTCAAAGGGTCTGCATTTGCTCACCGAACCTCACCAATCCTATCACGGCTGCGTTTATGCCGCTGTACACACGCTTGATTCTCTTTCAGAGACATATAAATCCATAGGTTTTAAGATTCTTACTAGTCAGGTATATTCTTAGGCGTTTAATATGGGGTGTTGGGTCCACTTCGTTGAGCAAGCAGTAGCTCTTGTCTATTACATATTTGGCTTATGGAAAGGTATCTGTGCTAATTTCAATCTCTGGTTTTATGCAGCACCCAAACTCACCTTTTCCCTTAAGCAGGCATAAGTTGGTTTTCTACATTTGAGACCCTATTCTGTTTTGTAATTCAGTTCCTGTGTAGCCAAGTTTACATTCCGTGTATCAGTGATATCTTATGATGTTTCTTTTTCTGTGTGACTTATTTCACTTAGAATCATCGTACCTGAATCCACTGATTATCCTGCTATGGGCCTGATGACATAGATTTCATTGCTGAGTGATATTGCATTGTACGTTAGTACCACAACTTCTTTATCCATTTTTCGCCTTCTGTGATATTGAACTTGTACCGAAAATGAGGTTCTTGTAAACAGAGCCATCCCAAACTTTGGGGTGGCTGTGTCTTTTTGATTTTAATTTCCCTAAGCTATAGGACCATAAGTGGAAGTGCCCTAGGCTCTGTTGCTTTGTTTTTTAGATATTTCAGGAAACACAATACACTTCTCCAGAGTGGCTGTTGGCAATTTACATCCCACCCATCAGCATAAGAATGCTCCCAGTTCTCCATGGCCTGTCCTGCCTTTCTGGATTTTACACTTTTTTCAGGTGGCCCTTTTGACCGGGGGGCAGTGAGACTTCATTGTAGTGCAGATTTCCTTTGCAAGCTTGCTTGGTTGGCCAAAAAGGGCTTATGCGTTTTTTCCTGAATATTCAGGAAAAAACGCGTACGCACTTTTTGGCCAAGTGCATCATTGTGGACGTTCTGCCTCTTTTCCTATGCTTTACATGCAATTCCAGTCTACCTCCTGAAATCGGTTTCCTGCAATTCTGCCCCGCTTTCAAGTCCTCTTGGCAGCCTTACTTCAATATATTTTTGGACGATAGCTGTCATTTATAACTCTGCAGGTTTGTGAATTACAGTGCCCCTGAGCTCCTTTCTTCAACTCGCTTTCTTGTGAGCTGGCCGCAACACTGCAGGATTGCTTCAGGCCCTAGTGTGGTACTGGCATGGCACGCTGAGCCTTTGGTTAATTCCTCTTCCTGGTTGGAAATGAGAGTTAAATTTGCCCGTCCAGACACCTCCAGCTAGTCTCTCATTGGTTCTCCCTATTCCTCTTCATTTTCTGCAGAAATTGCAAACTGGGCCAAACAGGAGGTTAAAGGCACTGACTCTCCAAGTGGGTAGAGTGTTAGTAAAGCGTCTGGAAAGTTGCACCGAGTACCAGGGGACGAAAAATGAGATACATTTAAAAACGTTTCCCGATCATACGGTGGATCATACTCTGGGTTCCACATGCATGTTTAGCTGAAGGAAGAATCCCTTAAACCTGGAGAGTTGAGAACCATGGAATGGGTACCATGCAATATGACTTCAAAGGGTCTGCATTTGCTCACCGAACCTCACCAATCCTATCACTGCTGCATTTATGCCGCTGTACACACGCTTGATTCTCTTTCGGAGACATATAAATCCATATGTTTTAAGATTCATACTAGTCAGGTATATTCTTAGGGGTTTAATATGTGGTGTTGAGTCCACTTCGCTGAGCAAGCAGTAGCTCTTGTCTATTACATATTTGGCTTATGGAAAGGTATCTGTGCTAATTTCAATCTCTGGTTTTATGCAGCACCCCAACTCACCTTTCCCCTTAATCAAGCATAAGTTGGTTTTCTACATTTGAGACCCTATTCTGTTTTGTAATTCAGTTCCTGTGTAGCCAAGTTTACATTCCGTGTATTAGTGATATCTTATGATGTTTCTTTTTCTGTGTGACTTATTCCACTTAGAATCATCGTACCTGAATCCACTCATTATCCTGCTATGGGCCTGATGACATAGATTTCATTGCTGAGTGATATTGCATTGTACGTTAGTACCACAACTTCTTTATCCATTTTTCACTTTCTGTGATATTGAACTTGTACCGTAAATGAGGTTCTTGTAAACAGAGCCGTCCCAAACTTTGGGGTGGCTGTGTCTTTTTGATTTTAATTTCCCTAATCTATAGGACCATAAGTGGAAGTACCCTAGGCTCTGTTGCTTTGTTTTTTAGATGTTTCAGGAAACACCATACACTTCTCCTGAGTGGCTGTTGGCAATTTACATCCCGCCCATCAGCCTAACTAGGCTCCCAGTTCTCCATGGCCTGTCCTGCCTTTCTGGATTTTACACTTTTTTCAGATGGCCCTTTTGACCGGGGGGCAGTGAGACTTCATTGTAGTGGAGATTTCCTTTGCAAGCTTGCTTGTTTGGCCAAAAAGGGCGTATGCGTTTTTTCCTGAATATATTCAGGAAAAAACGCGTACGCACTTTTTGGCCAAGTGCATCATTGTGGACGTTCTGCCTCTTTTCCTATGCTTTACATGCAATTCCAGTCTACCTCCTGAAATCGGTTTCCTGCAATTCTGCCCCGCTTTCAAGTCCTCTTGGCAGCCTTACTTCAATATATTTTTGGACGATAGCTGTCATTTATAACTCTGCAGGTTTGTGAATTACAGTGCCCCTGAGCTCCTTTCTTCAACTCGCTTTCTTGTGAGCTGGCCGCAACACTGCAGGATTGCTTCAGTCCCTAGTGTGGTACTGGCATGGCACGCTGAGCCTTTGGTTAATTCCTCTTCCTGGTTGGAAATGAGAGTTAAATTTGCCCGTCCAGACACCTCCAGCTAGTCTCTCATTGATTCTCCTTATTCCTCTTCATTTTCTGCAGAAATTGCAAACTGGGCCAAACAGGAGGTTAAAGGCACTGACTCTCCAAGTGGGTAGAGTGTTAGTAAAGCGTCTGGAAAGTTGCACCGAGTACCAGGGGACGAAAAATGAGATACATTTAAAAACGTTTCCCGATCATACGGTGGATCATACTCTGGGTTCCACATGCATGTTTAGCTGAAGGAAGAATCCCTTAAACCTGGAGAGTTGAGAACCATGGAATGGGTACCATGCAATATGACTTCAAAGGGTATGCATTTGCTCACCGTACCTCACCAATCCTATCACTGCTGCGCTTATGCCGCTGTACACACGCTTGATTCTCTTTCGGAGACATATAAATCCATAGGTTTTAAGATTCTTACTAGTCAGGTATATTCTTAGGCATTTAATATGGGATGTTGTGTCCTTTTCTTTGAGCAAGGAGTAGCTCTTGTCTATTACATATTTGGCTTATGGAACGGTATCTGTGTTAATTTCAATCTCTGGTTTTATGCAGCACCCCAACTCACCTTTCCCCTTAAGCAAGCATAACTTGGTTTTCTACATTTGAGACCCTGTTCTGTTTTGTAATTCAGTTCCTGTGTAGCCAAGGTTACATTCCATATATTAGTGATATCTTATGATGTTTCTTTTTCTGTGTGACTTATTTCACTTAGAATCATCGTACCTGAATCCACTCATTATGCTGCTACTGGCTTGATGACATAGATTTCATTGCTGAGTGATATTGCGTTGTACGTAAGTACCACAGATTCTGTATCCATTTATCGCCTTCTGTGATATTGAACTTGTACCGTAAACGAGGTTCTTGTAAACAGAGCCGTCCCAAACTTTGGGGTGGCTGTGTCTTTTTGATTTTAATTTCCCTAAGCTATAGGACCATAAGTGAAGTGCCCTAGGCTCTCTTGCTTTGTTTTTTAGATGTTTCAGGAAACACCATACACTTCTCCAGAGTGACTGTTGGCAATTTACATCCCGCCCTTCAGCATAACAAGGCTCCCAGTTCTCCATGGCCTGTCCTGCCTTTCTGCATTTTACACTTTATTCAGATGGCCCTTTTGACCGGGCGGCAGTGGGAATTCATTGTAGTGCAGATTTCCTTTGCAAGCTTGCTTGGTTGGCCTAAAAGGGCGTATGCGTTTTTTCCTGAATATATTCAGGAAAAAAGGCATACACCCTTTTTGGCCAAGTGCATCATTGTGGACGTTCTGCCTCTTTTCCTATGCTTTACATACAATTCCAGTCTACCTCCTGAAATCGGTTTCCTGCAATTCTGCCCCACTTTCAAGTCACCTTGGCAGCCTTACTTCAATATATTTTTGGACGATAGCTGTCATTTATAACTCTGCAGGTTTGTGAAATACAGTGCCCCTGAGCTCCTTTCTTCAACTCGCTTTCTTGTGAGCTGGCCGCAACACCGCAGGATTGCTTCAGGCCCTAGTGTGGTTCCGGCACGGCACGCTGAGCCTTTGGTTAATTCCTCTTCCTGGTGGGAAATGAGAGTTAAATTTGCCCGTCCAGACACCTCCAGCTAGTCTCTAATTGGTTCTCCGTATTCCTGTTCATTTTCTGCAGAAATTGCAAACTCGGCCAAACAGGAGGTTAAAGGCACTGACTCTCCAAGTGGGGAGAGTGTTAGTAAAGCATCTGGAATGTTGCACCCGAGTACCAAGGGACGAAAACTGAGACACATTTCAACACATTTCCCGATCACACGGTGGCTCATACTCTGGGTTCCACATGCATGTTTTAGCTGAAGGAAGAATCCCTTAAACCTGGAGAGTTGAGAACCATGGAATGGGTACCATGCAATATGACTTCAAAGGGTCTGCATTTGCTCACCGAACCTCACCAATCCTATCACTGCTACGTTTATGCCGCTGTACACATGCTTGATTCTCTTTCGGAGACATATAAATCCATAGGTTTTAAGATTCTTACTAGTCAGGTATATTCTTAGGCGTTTAATATGGGGTGTTGAGTCCACTTCGTTGAGCAAGCAGTAGCTCTTGTCTATTACATATTTGGCTTATGGAAAGGTATCTGTGCTAATTTCAATCTCTGGTTTTATGCAGCACCCCAACTCACCTTTCCCCTTAAGCAAGCATAAGTTGGTTTTCTACATTTGAGACACTATTCTGTTTTGTAATTCAGTTCCTGTGTAGCCAAGTTTACATTCCGTGTATTAGTGATATCTTATGATGTTTCTTTTTCTGTGTGACTTTTTTCACTTAGAATCATTGTACCTGAATCCACTCATTATGCTGCTACTGGCCTGATGACATAGATTTCATTGCTGAGTGATATTGCATTGTACGTAAGTACCACAACTTCTTTATCCATTTTTCGCTTTCTGCGATATTGAACTTGTACCGTACATGAGGTTCTTGTAAACAGAGCCGTCCCAAACTTTGGGGTGGCTGTGTCTTTTTGATTTTAATTTCCCTAATCTATAGGACCATAAGTGGAAGTGCCCTAGGCTCTGTTGCTTTGTTTTTTAGATGTTTCAGGAAACACCATACACTTCTCCTGAGTGGCTGTTGGCAATTTACATCCCGCCCATCAGCCTAACTAGGCTCCCAGTTCTCCATGGCCTGTCCTGCCTTTCTGGATTTTACACTTTTTTCAGATGACCCTTTTGACCAGGGGGCAGTGAGACTTCATTGTAGTGCAGATTTCCTTTGCAAGCTTGCTTGGTTGGCCAAAAAGGGCGTATGCGTTTTTTCCTGAATATATTCAGGAAAAAACACGTACACACTTTTTGGCCAAGTGCATCATTGTGGACGTTCTGCCTCTTTTCCTATGCTTTACATGCAATTCCAGTCTACCTCCTGAAATCGGTTTCCTGCAATTCTGCCCCGCTTTCAAGTCCTCTTGGCAGCCTTACTTCAATATATTTTTGGACGATAGCTGTCATTTATAACTCTGCAGGTTTGTGAATTACAGTGCCCCTGAGCTCCTTTCTTCAACTCGCTTTCTTGTGAGCTGGCCGCAACTCTGTAGGATTGCTTCAGTCCCTAGTGTGGTACTGGCATGGCACACTGAGCCTTTGGTTAATTCCTCTTCCTGGTTGGAAATGAGAGTTAAATTTGCCCGTCCAGACACCTCCAGCTAGTCTCTCATTGGTTCTCCCTATTCCTCTTCATTTTCTGCAGAAATTGCAAACTGGGCCAAACAGGAGGTTAAAGGCACTGACTCTCCAAGTGTGTAGATTGTTAGTAAAGCGTCTGGAAAGTTGCACCGAGTACCAGGGGACGAAAAATGAGATACATTTAAAAACGTTTCCCAATCATATGGTGGATCATACTCTGGGTTCCACATGCATGTTTAGCTGAAGGAAGAATCCCTTAAACCTGGAGAGTTGAGAACCATGGAATGGGTACCATGCAATATGACTTCAAAGGGTCTGCATTTGCTCACCGTACCTCACCAATCCTATCACTGCTGCGCTTATGCCGCTGTACACACGCTTGTTTCTCTTTCGGAGACATATAAATCCATAGGTTTTAAGATTATTACTAGTAGGTATATTCTTAGGCGTTTAATATGGGATGTTGTGTCCTTTTCTTTGAGCAAGGAGTTGCTCTTGTCTATTACATATTTGGCTTATGGAACGGTATCTGTGCTAATTTCAATCTCTGGTTTTATGCAGCACCCCAACTCACCTTTCCCCTTAAGCAAGCATAAGTTGTTTTTCTACATTTGAGACCCTGTTCTGTTTTGTAATTCAGTTCCTGTGTAGCCAAGGTTACATTCCATATATTAGTGATATCTTATGATGTTTCTTTTTCTGTGTGACTTATTTCCCTTAGAATCATCGTACCTGAATCCACTCATTATGCTGCTACTGGCTTGATGACATAGATTTCATTGCTGAGTGATATTGCGTTGTACGTAAGTACCACAGATTCTTTATCCATTTATCGCCTTCTGTGATATTGAACTTGTACCGTAAACGAGGTTCTTGTAAACAGAGCCGTCCCAAACTTTGGGGTGGCTGTGTCTTTTTGATTTTAATTTCCCTAAGCTATAGGACCATAAGTGAAGTGCCCTAGGCTCTCTTGCTTTGTTTTTTAGATGTTTGAGGAAACACCATACACTTCTCCAGAGTGACTGTTGGCAATTTACATCCCGCCCATCAGCATAAGAAGGCTCCCAGTTCTCCATAGCCTGTCCTGCCTTTCTGGATTTTACACTTTTTTCAGATGGCCCTTTTGACCGGGGGGCAGTGAGACTTCATTGTAGTGCAGATTTCCTTTGCAAGCTTGCTTGGTTGGCCAAAAAGTGCGTATGCGTTTTTTCCTGAATATATTCAGGAAAAAACGCATACGCCCTTTTTGGCCAAGTGCATCATTGTGGACGTTCTGCCTCTTTTCCTATGCTTTACATGCAATTCCAGTCTACCTCCTGAAATCGGTTTCCTGCAATTCTGCCCCGCTTTCAAGTCCTCTTGGCAGCCTTACTTCAATATATTTTTGGACAATAGCTGTCATTTATAACTCTGCAGGTTTGTGAATAAGAGTGCCCCTGAGCTCCTTTCTTCAACTCGCTTTCTTGTGAGCTGGCCGCAACACCGCAGGATTGCTTCAGGCCCTAGTGTGGTTCCGGCATGGCTCGCTGAGCCTTTGGTTAATTACTCTTCCTGGTGGGAAATGAGAGTTAAATTTGCCCGTCCAGACAGCTCCAGCTACTCTCTCATTGGTTCTCCCTATTCCTGTTCATTTTCCGCAGAAATTGCAAACTGGGCCAAACAGGAGTTTAAAGGCACTGACTCTCCAAGTGGGGAGAGTGTTAGTAAAGCGTCTGGAATGTTGCACCCGAGTACCAGGGGACGAAAACTGAGACACATTTGAACACGTTTCCCGATCACACGGTGGATCATACTCTGGGTTCCACATGCATGTTTTAGCTGAAGGAAGAATCCCTTAAACCTGGAGAGTTGAGACCCATGGAATGGGTACCATGCAATATGACTTCAAAGGGTCTGCATTTGCTCACCGAACCTCACCAATCCTATCACTGCTGCGTTTATGCCGCTGTACACACGCTTGATTCTGTTTCGGAGACATATAAATCCATAGGTTTTAAGATTCTTACTAGTCAGGTATATTCTTAGGCGTTTAATATGGGGTGTTGAGTCCACTTCGTTGAGCAAGCAGTAGCTCTTGTCTATTACATATTTGGCTTATGGAAAGGTATCTGTGCTAATTTCAATCTCTGGTTTTATGCAGCACCCCAACTCACCTTTCCCCTTAAGCAAGCATAAGTTGGTTTTCTACATTTGAGACCCTATTCTGTTTTGTAATTCAGTTCCTGTGTAGCCAAGTTTACATTCCGTGTATTAGTGATACCTTATGATGTTTCTTTTTCTGTGTGACTTATTTCACTTAGAATCATCGTACCTGAATCCACTCATTATGCTGCTACTGGCCTGATGACATAGATTTCATTGCTGAGTGATATTGCATTGTACGTAAGTACCACAACTTCTTTATCCATTTTTCGCTTTCTGCGATATTGAACTTGTACCGTACATGAGGTTCTTGTAAACAGAGCCGTCCCAAACTTTGGGGTGGCTGTGTCTTTTTGATTTTAATTTCCCTAAGCTATAGGACCATAAGTGAAGTGCCCTAGGCTCTCTTGCTTTGTTTTTTAGATGTTTCAGGAAACACCATACACTTCTCCAGAGTGACTGTTGGCAATTTACATCCCGCCCTTCAGCATAACAAGGCTCCCAGTTCTCCATGGCCTGTCCTGCCTTTCTGCATTTTACACTTTATTCAGATGGCCCTTTTGACCGGGCGGCAGTGGGAATTCATTGTAGTGCAGATTTCCTTTGCAAGCTTGCTTGGTTGGCCTAAAAGGGCGTATGCGTTTTTTCCTGAATATATTCAGGAAAAAAGGCATACACCCTTTTTGGCCAAGTGCATCATTGTGGACGTTCTGCCTCTTTTCCTATGCTTTACATACAATTCCAGTCTACCTCCTGAAATCGGTTTCCTGCAATTCTGCCCCACTTTCAAGTCACCTTGGCAGCCTTACTTCAATATATTTTTGGACGATAGCTGTCATTTATAACTCTGCAGGTTTGTGAAATACAGTGCCCCTGAGCTCCTTTCTTCAACTCGCTTTCTTGTGAGCTGGCCGCAACACCGCAGGATTGCTTCAGGCCCTAGTGTGGTTCCGGCACGGCACGCTGAGCCTTTGGTTAATTCCTCTTCCTGGTGGGAAATGAGAGTTAAATTTGCCCGTCCAGACACCTCCAGCTAGTCTCTAATTGGTTCTCCGTATTCCTGTTCATTTTCTGCAGAAATTGCAAACTCGGCCAAACAGGAGGTTAAAGGCACTGACTCTCCAAGTGGGGAGAGTGTTAGTAAAGCATCTGGAATGTTGCACCCGAGTACCAAGGGACGAAAACTGAGACACATTTCAACACATTTCCCGATCACACGGTGGCTCATACTCTGGGTTCCACATGCATGTTTTAGCTGAAGGAAGAATCCCTTAAACCTGGAGAGTTGAGAACCATGGAATGGGTACCATGCAATATGACTTCAAAGGGTCTGCATTTGCTCACCGAACCTCACCAATCCTATCACTGCTACGTTTATGCCGCTGTACACATGCTTGATTCTCTTTCGGAGACATATAAATCCATAGGTTTTAAGATTCTTACTAGTCAGGTATATTCTTAGGCGTTTAATATGGGGTGTTGAGTCCACTTCGTTGAGCAAGCAGTAGCTCTTGTCTATTACATATTTGGCTTATGGAAAGGTATCTGTGCTAATTTCAATCTCTGGTTTTATGCAGCACCCCAACTCACCTTTCCCCTTAAGCAAGCATAAGTTGGTTTTCTACATTTGAGACCCTATTCTGTTTTGTAATTCAGTTCCTGTGTAGCCAAGTTTACATTCCGTGTATTAGTGATATCTTATGATGTTTCTTTTTCTGTGTGACTTATTTCACTTAGAATCATCGTACCTGAATCCACTCATTATGCTGCTACTGGCCTGATGACATAGATTTCATTGCTGAGTGATATTGCATTGTACGTAAGTACCTCAACTTCTTTATCCATTTCTCGCTTTCTGCGATATTGAACTTGTACCGTAAATGCGGTTCTTGTAAACAGAGCCGTCGCAAACTTTGGGGTGGCTGTGTCTTTTTGATTTTAATTTCCCTAAGCTATAGGACCATAAGTGGAAGTGCCCTAGGCTCTGTTGCTTTTGTTTTTTAGATGTTTCAGGAAACACCATACACTTCTCCAGAGTGGCTGTTGGTAATTTACATCCCGCCCATCAGCATAACAAGGCTCCCAGTTCTCCATGGCCTGTCCTGCCTTTGGGGATTTTACACTTTTTTCAGATGGCCCTTTTGACCGGGGGACAGTGAGACTTCATTGTAGTGCAGATTTCCTTTGCAAGCTTGCTTGGTTGGCCAAAAAGGGCGTATGCGTTTTTTCCTGAATATATTCAGGAAAAAACGCATACGCCCTTTTTGGCCAAGTGCATCATTGTGGACGTTCTGCCTCTTTTCCTATGCTTTACATGCAATTCCAGTCTACCTCCTGAAATCGGTTTCCTGCAATTCTGCCCCGCTTTCAAGTCCTCTTGGCAGCCTTACTTCAATATATTTTTGGACGATAGCTGTCATTTATAACTCTGCAGGTTTGTGAATAACAGTGCCCCTGAGCTCCTTTCTTCAACTCGCTTTCTTGTGAGCTGGCCGCAACACCGCAGGATTGCTTCAGGCCCTAGTGTGGTTCCGGCATGGCTCGCTGAGCCTTTGGTTAATTCCTCTTCCTGGTGGGAAATGAGAGTTAAATTTGCCCGTCCAGACAGCTCCAGCTACTCTCTCATTGGTTCTCCCTATTCCTGTTCATTTTCCGCAGAAATTGCAAACTGGGCCAAACAGGAGTTTAAAGGCACTGACTCTCCAAGTGGGGAGAGTGTTAGTAAAGCGTCTGGAATGTTGCACCCGAGTACCAGGGGACGAAAACTGAGACACATTTGAACACGTTTCCCGATCACACGGTGGATCATACTCTGGGTTCCACATGCATGTTTTAGCTGAAGGAAGAATCCCTTAAACCTGGAGAGTTGAGACCCATGGAATGGGTACCATGCAATATGACTTCAAAGGGTCTGCATTTGCTCACCGAACCTCACCAATCCTATCACTGCTGCGTTTATGCCGCTGTACACACGCTTGATTCTCTTTCGGAGACATATAAATCCATAGGTTTTAAGATTCTTACTAGTCAGGTATATTCTTAGGCGTTTAATATGGGGTGTTGAGTCCACTTCGTTGAGCAAGCAGTAGCTCTTGTCTATTACATATTTGGCTTATGGAAAGGTATCTGTGCTAATTTCAATCTCTGGTTTTATGCAGCACCCCAACTCACCTTTCCCCTTAAGCAAGCATAAGTTGGTTTTCTACATTTGAGACCCTATTCTGTTTTGTAATTCAGTTCCTGTGTAGCCAAGTTTACCTTCCGTGTATTAGTGATATCTTATGATGTTTCTTTTTCTGTGTGACTTATTTCACTTAGAATCATCGTACCTGAATCCACTCATTATGCTGCTACTGGCCTGATGACATAGATTTCATTGCTGAGTGATATTGCATTGTACGTAAGTACCTCAACTTCTTTATCCATTTCTCGCTTTCTGCGATATTGAACTTGTACCGTAAATGCGGTTCTTGTAAGCAGAGCCGTCCCAAATTTTGGAGTGGCTGTGTCTTTTTGATTTTAATTTCCCTAAGCTATAGGACCATAAGTGGAAGTGCCCTAGGCTCTGTTGCTTTGTTTTTTAGATGTTTCAGGAAACACCATACACTTCTCCAGAGTGGCTGTTGGTAATTTACATCCCGCCCATCAGCATAACAAGGCTCCCAGTTCTCCATGGCCTGTCCTGCCTTTGTGGATTTTACACTTTTTTCAGATGGCCCTTTTGACCGGGGGACAGTGAGACTTCATTGTAGTGCAGATTTCCTTTGCAAGCTTGCTTGGTTGGCCAAAAAGGGCGTATGCGTTTTTTCCTGAATATATTCAGGAAAAAACGCATACGCCCTTTTTGGCCAAGTGCATCATTGTGGACGTTCTGCCTCTTTTCCTATGCTTTACATGCAATTCCAGTCTACCTCCTGAAATCGGTTTCCTGCAATTCTGCCCCGCTTTCAAGTCCTCTTGGCAGCCTTACTTCAATATATTTTTGGACGATAGCTGTCATTTATAACTCTGCAGGTTTGTGAATAACAGTGACCCTGAGCTCCTTTCTTCAACTCGCTTTCTTGTGAGCTGGCCGCAACACCGCAGGATTGCTTCAGGCCCTAGTGTGGTTCCGGCATGGCTCGCTGAGCCTTTGGTTAATTCCTCTTCCTGGTGGGAAATGAGAGTTAAATTTGCCCGTCCAGACAGCTCCAGCTACTCTCTCATTGGTTCTCCCTATTCCTGTTCATTTTCCGCAGAAATTGCAAACTGGGCCAAACAGGAGTTTAAAGGCACTGACTCTCCAAGTGGGGAGAGTGTTAGTAAAGCGTCTGGAATGTTGCACCCGAGTACCAGGGGACGAAAACTGAGACACATTTGAACACGTTTCCCGATCACACGGTGGATCATACTCTGGGTTCCACATGCATGTTTTAGCTGAAGGAAGAATCCCTTAAACCTGGAGAGTTGAGACCCATGGAATGGGTACCATGCAATATGACTTCAAAGGGTCTGCATTTGCTCACCGAACCTCACCAATCCTATCACTGCTGCATTTATGCCGCTGTACACACGCTTGATTCTCTTTCGAGACATATAAATCCATAGGTTTTAAGATTCTTACTAGTCAGGTATATTCTTAGGCGTTTAATATGGGGTGTTGAGTCCACTTCGTTGAGCAAGCAGTAGCTCTTGTCTATTACATATTTGGCTTATGGAAAGGTATCTGTGCTAATTTCAATCTCTGGTTTTATGCAGCACCCCAACTCACCTTTCCCCTTAAGCAAGCATAAGTTGGTTTTCTACATTTGAGGCCCTATTCTGTTTTGTAATTCAGTTCCTGTGTAGCCAAGTTTACATTCCGTGTATTAGTGATACCTTATGATGTTTCTTTTTCTGTGTGACTTATTTCACTTAGAATCATCGTACCTGAATCCACTCATTATGCTGCTACTGGCCTGATGACATAGATTTCATTGCTGAGTGATATTGCATTGTACGTAAGTACCGCAACTTCTTTATCCATTTTTCGCTTTCTGCGATATTGAACTTGTACTGTAAACGAGGTTCTTGTAAACAGAGCCGTCCCAAACTTTGGGGTGACTGTGTCTTTTTGATTTTAATTTCCCTAATCTATAGGACCATAAGTGGAAGTGCCCTAGGCTCTGTTGCTTTGTTTTTTAGATGTTTCAGGAAACACCATACACTTCTCCAGAGTGGCTGTTGGTAATTTACATCCCGCCCATCAGCATAACAAGGCTCCCAGTTCTCCATGGCCTGTCCTGCCTTTGTGGATTTTACACTTTTTTCAGATGGCCCTTTTGACCGGGGGGCAGTGAGACTTCATTGTAGTGCAGATTTCCTTTGCAAGCTTGCTTGGTTGGCCAAAAAGGGCGTATGCGTTTTTTCCTGAATATATTCAGGAAAAAACGCATACGCCCTTTTTGGCCAAGTGCATCATTGTGGACGTTCTGCCTCTTTTCCTATGCTTTACATGCAATTCCAGTCTACCTCCTGAAATCGGTTTCCTGCAATTCTGCCCCGCTTTCAAGTCCTCTTGGCAGCCTTACTTCAATATATTTTTGGACGATAGCTGTCATTTATAACTCTGCAGGTTTGTGAATAACAGTTCCCCTGAGCTCCTTTCTTCAACTCGCTTTCTTGTGAGCTGGCCGCAACACCGCAGGATTGCTTCAGGCCCTAGTGTGGTTCCGGCATGGCTCGCTGAGCCTTTGGTTAATTCCTCTTCCTGGTGGGAAATGAGAGTTAAATTTGCCCGTCCAGACAGCTCCAGCTACTCTCTCATTGGTTCTCCCTATTCCTGTTCATTTTCCGCAGAAATTGCAAACTGGGCCAAACAGGAGGTTAAAGGCACTGACTCTTCAACTGGGGAGAGTGTTAGTAAAGCGTCTGGAATGTTGCACCCGAGTACCAGGGGACGAAAACTGAGACACATTTGAACACGTTTCCCGATCACACGGTGGATCATACTCTGGGTTCCACATGCATGTTTTAGCTGAAGGAAGAATCCCTTAAACCTGGAGAGTTGAGAACCATGGAATGGGTACCATGCAATATGACTTCAAAGGGTCTGCATTTGCTCACCGAACCTCACCAATCCTATCACTGCTGCGTTTATGCCGCTGTACACACGCTGGATTCTCTTTCGGAGACATATAAATCCATAGGTTTTAAGATTCTTACTAGTCAGGTATATTCTTAGGCGTTTAATATGGGGTGTTGAGTCCACTTCGTTGAGCAAGCAGTAGCTCTTGTCTATTACATATTTGGCTTATGGAAAGGTATCTGTGCTAATTTCAATCTCTGGTTTTATGCAGCACCCCAACTCACCTTTCCCCTTAAGCAAGCATAAGTTGGTTTTCTACATTTGAGACCCTATTCTGTTTTGTAATTCAGTTCCTGTGTAGCCAAGTTTACATTCCGTGTATTAGTGATACCTTATGATGTTTCTTTTTCTGTGTGACTTATTTCACTTAGAATCATCGTACCTGAATCCACTCATTATGCTGCTACTGGCCTGATGACATAGATTTCATTGCTGAGTGATATTGCATTGTACGTAAGTACCGCAACTTCTTTATCCATTTTTCGCTTTCTGCGATATTGAACTTGTACCGTAAACGAGGTTCTTGTAAACAGAGCCGTCCGAAACTTTGGGGTGGCTGTGTCTTTTTGATTTTAATTTCCCTAAGCTATAGGACCATAAGTGGAAGTGCCCTAGGCTCTCTTGCTTTGTTTTTTAGATGTTTCAGGAAACACCATACAGTTCTCCAGAGTGGCTGTTGGCAATTTACATCCCGCCCATCAGCATAACAAGGCTCCCAGTTCTCCATGGCCTGTCCTGCCTTTCTGGATTTTACACTTTTTTCAGATGGCCCTTTTGACCGGGGGGCAGTGAGACTTCATTGTAGTGCAGATTTCCTTTGCAAGCTTGCTTGGTTGGCCAAAAAGGGCGTATGCGTTTTTTCCTGAATATATTCAGGAAAAAACGCATACGCCCTTTTTGGCCAAGTGCATCATTGTGGACGTTCTGCCTCTTTTCCTATGCTTTACATGCAATTCCAGTCTACCTCCTGAAATCGGTTTCCTGCAATTCTGCCCCGCTTTCAAGTCCTCTTGGCAGCCTTACTTCAATATATTTTTGGACGATAGCTGTCATTTATAACTCTGCAGGTTTGTGAATTACAGTGCCCCTGAGCTCCTTTCTTCAACTCGCTTTCTTGTGAGCTGGCCGCAACACCGCAGGATTGCTTCAGGCCCTAGTGTGGTTCCGGCATGGCTCGCTGAGCCTTTGGTTATTCCCTCTTCCTCGTGGGAAGTGAGAGTTAAATTTGCCCGTCCAGACACCTCCAGCTAGTCTCTCATTGGTTCTCCTTATTCCTGTTCATTTTCCTCAGGAATTGCAAACTGGGCCAAACAGGAGGTTAAAGGCACTGACTCTCCAAGTGGGGAGAGTGTTAGTAAAGCGTCTGGAATGTTGCACCCGAGTACCAGGGGACGAAAACTGAGACACATTTGAACACGTTTCCCGATCACACGGTGGATCATACTCTGGGTTCCACATGCATGTTTTAGCTGAAGGAAGAATCCCTTAAACCTGGAGAGTTGAGAACCATGGAATGGGTACCATGCAATATGACTTCAAAGGGTCTGCATTTGCTCACCGAACCTAACCAATCCTATCACTGCTGCGTTTATGCCGCTGTACACACGCTGGATTCTCTTTCGGAGACATATAAATCCATAGGTTTTAAGATTCTTACTAGTCAGGTATATTCTTAGGCGTTTAATATGGGGTGTTGAGTCCACTTCGTTGAGCAAGCAGTAGCTCTTGTCTATTACATATTTGGCTTATGGAAAGGTATCTGTGCTAATTTCAATCTCTGGTTTTATGCAGCACCCCAACTCACCTTTCCCCTTAAGCAAGCATAAGTTGGTTTTCTACATTTGAGGCCCTATTCTGTTTTGTAATTCAGTTCCTGTGTAGCCAAGTTTACATTCCGTGTATTAGTGATACCTTATGATGTTTCTTTTTCTGTGTGACTTATTTCACTTAGAATCATCGTACCTGAATCCACTCATTATGCTGCTACTGGCCTGATGACATAGATTTCATTGCTGAGTGATATTGCATTGTACGTAAGTACCGCAACTTCTTTATCCATTTTTCGCTTTCTGCGATATTGAACTTGTACCGTAAACGAGCTTCTTGTAAACAGAGCCGTCCGAAACTTTGGGGTGGCTGTGTCTTTTTGATTTTAATTTCCCTAAGCTATAGGACCATAAGTGGAAGTGCCCTAGGCTCTCTTGCTTTGTTTTTTAGATGTTTCAGGAAACACCATACACTTCTCCAGAGTGGCTGTTGGCAATTTACATCCCGCCCATCAGCATAAGAAGGCTCCCAGTTCTCCATGGCCTGTCCTGCCTTTCTGGATTTTACACTTTTTTCAGATGGCCCTTTTGACCGGGGGGCAGTGAGACTTCATTGTAGTGCAGATTTCCTTTGCAAGCTTGCTTGGTTGGCCAAAAAGGGCGTATGCGTTTTTTCCTGAATATATTCAGGAAAAAACGCATACGCCCTTTTTGGCCAAGTGCATCATTGTGGACGTTCTGCCTCTTTTCCTATGCTTTACATGCAATTCCAGTCTACCTCCTGAAATCGGTTTCCTGCAATTCTGCCCCGCTTTCAAGTCCTCTTGGCAGCCTTACTTCAATATATTTTTGGACGATAGCTGTCATTTATAACTCTGCAGGTTTGTGAATGACAGTGCCCCTGAGCTCCTTTCTTCAACTCGCTTTCTTGTGAGCTGGCCGCAACACCGCAGGATTGCTTCAGGCCCTAGTGTGGTTCCGGCATGGCTCGCTGAGCCTTTGGTTATTCCCTCTTCCTGGTGGGAAATGAGAGTTAAATTTGCCCGTCCAGACACCTCCAGCTAGTCTCTCATTGGTTCTCCCTATTCCTGTTCATTTTCCGCAGAAATTGCAAACTGGGCCAAACAGGAGGTTAAAGGCACTGACTCTCCAAGTGGGGAGAGTGTTAGTAAAGCGTCTGGAATGTTGCACCCGAGTACCAGGGGACGAAAACTGAGACACATTTGAACAAGTTTCCCGATCACACGGTGGATCATACTCTGGGTTCCACATGCATGTTTTAGCTGAAGGAAGAATCCCTTAAACCTGGAGAGTTGAGAACCATGGAATGGGTACCATGCAATATGACTTCAAAGGGTCTGCATTTGCTCACCGAACCTAACCAATCCTATCACTGCTGCGTTTATGCCGCTGTACACACGCTGGATTCTCTTTCGGAGACATATAAATCCATAGGTTTTAAGATTCTTACTAGTCAGGTATATTCTTAGGCGTTTAATATGGGGTGTTGAGTCCACTTCGTTGAGCAAGCAGTAGCTCTTGTCTATTACATATTTGGCTTATGGAAAGGTATCTGTGCTAATTTCAATCTCTGGTTTTATGCAGCACCCCAACTCACCTTTCCCCTTAAGCAAGCATAAGTTGGTTTTCTACATTTGAGGCCCTATTCTGTTTTGTAATTCAGTTCCTGTGTAGCCAAGTTTACATTCCGTGTATTAGTGATACCTTATGATGTTTCTTTTTCTGTGTGACTTATTTCACTTAGAATCATCGTACCTGAATCCACTCATTATGCTGCTACTGGCCTGATGACATAGATTTCATTGCTGAGTGATATTGCATTGTACGTAAGTACCACAACTTCTTTATCCATTTTTCGTTTTCTGCGATATTGAACTTGTACCGTAAACGAGGTTCTTGTAAACAGAGCCGTCCCAAACTTTGGGGTGGCTGTGTCTTTTTGATTTTAATTTCCCTAAGCTATAGGACCATAAGTGGAAGTGCCCTAGGCTCTCTTGCTTTGTTTTTTAGATGTTTCAGGAAACACCATACACTTCTCCAGAGTGGCTGTTGGCAATTTACATCCCGCCCATCAGCATAACAAGGCTCCCAGTTCTCCATGGC
Organism: Pseudorca crassidens; assembly: GCF_039906515.1. NCBI lineage: Eukaryota > Metazoa > Chordata > Mammalia > Artiodactyla > Delphinidae > Pseudorca > Pseudorca crassidens. Next base: position 1,263,868 of record NW_027136317.1, read on the forward strand.
CTGTCCTGCCTTTCTGGATTTTACACTTTTTTCAGATGGCCCTTTTGACCGGGGGGCAGTGAGACTTCATTGTAGTGCAGATTTCCTTTGCAAGCTTGCTTGGTTGGCCAAAAAGGGCGTATGCGTTTTTTCCTGAATATATTCAGGAAAAAACGCATACGCCCTTTTTGGCCAAGTGCATCATTGTGGACGTTCTGCCTCTTTTCCTATGCTTTACATGCAATTCCAGTCTACCTCCTGAAATCGGTTTCCTGCAATTCTGCCCCGCTTTCAAGTCCTCTTGGCAGCCTTACTTCAATATATTTTTGGACGATAGCTGTCATTTATAACTCTGCAGGTTTGTGAATTACAGTGCCCCTGAGCTCCTTTCTTCAACTCGCTTTCTTGTGAGCTGGCCGCAACACTGCAGGATTGCTTCAGGCCCTAGTGTGGTTCCGGCATGGCTCGCTGAGCCTTTGGTTATTCCCTCTTCCTGGTGGGAAATGAGAGTTAAATTTGCCCGTCCAGACACCTCCAGCTAGTCTCTCATTGGTTCTCCCTATTCCTGTTCATTTTCCGCAGAAATTGCAAACTGGGCCAAACAGGAGGTTAAAGGCACTGACTCTCCAAGTGGGGAGAGTGTTAGTAAAGCGTCTGGAATGTTGCACCCGAGTACCAGGGGACGAAAACTGAGACACATTTGAACACGTTTCCCGATCACACGGTGGATCATACTCTGGGTTCCACATGCATGTTTTAGCTGAAGGAAGAATCCCTTAAACCTGGAGAGTTGAGAACCATGGAATGGGTACCATGCAATATGACTTCAAAGGGTCTGCATTTGCTCACCGAACCTAACCAATCCTATCACTGCTGCGTTTATGCCGCTGTACACACGCTGGATTCTCTTTCGGAGACATATAAATCCATAGGTTTTAAGATTCTTACTAGTCAGGTATATTCTTAGGCGTTTAATATGGGGTGTTGAGTCCACTTCGTTGAGCAAGCAGTAGCTCTTGTCTATTACATATTTGGCTTATGGAAAGGTATCTGTGCTAATTTCAATCTCTGGTTTTATGCAGCACCCCAACTCACCTTTCCCCTTAAGCAAGCATAAGTTGGTTTTCTACATTTGAGGCCCTATTCTGTTTTGTAATTCAGTTCCTGTGTAGCCAAGTTTACATTCCGTGTATTAGTGATACCTTATGATGTTTCTTTTTCTGTGTGACTTATTTCACTTAGAATCATCGTACCCGAATCCACTCATTATGCTGCTACTGGCCTGATGACATAGATTTCATTGCTGAGTGATATTGCATTGTACGTAAGTACCACAACTTCTTTATCCATTTTTCGCTTTCTGCGATATTGAACTTGTACCGTAAACGAGGTTCTTGTAAACAGAGCCGTCCCAAACTTTGGGGTGGCTGTGTCTTTTTGATTTTAATTTCCCTAAGCTATAGGACCATAAGTGGAAGTGCCCTAGGCTCTCTTGCTTTGTTTTTTAGATGTTTCAGGAAACACCATACACTTCTCCAGAGTGGCTGTTGGCAATTTACATCCCGCCCATCAGCATAACAAGGCTCCCAGTTCTCCATGGCCTGTCCTGCCTTTCTGGATTTTACACTTTTTTCAGATGGCCCTTTTGACCGGGGGGCAGTGAGACTTCATTGTAGTGCAGATTTCCTTTGCAAGCTTGCTTGGTTGGCCAAAAAGGGCGTATGCGTTTTTTCCTGAATATATTCAGGAAAAAACGCATACGCCCTTTTTGGCCAAGTGCATCATTGTGGACGTTCTGCCTCTTTTCCTATGCTTTACATGCAATTCCAGTCTACCTCCTGAAATCGGTTTCCTGCAATTCTGCCCCGCTTTCAAGTCCTCTTGGCAGCCTTACTTCAATATATTTTTGGACGATAGCTGTCATTTATAACTCTGCAGGTTTGTGAATTACAGTGTCCCTGAGCTCCTTTCTTCAACTCGCTTTCTTGTGAGCTGGCCGCAACACCGCAGGATTGCTTCAGGCCCTAGTGTGGTTCCGGCATGGCTCGCTGAGCCTTTGGTTATTCCCTCTTCCTGGTGGGAAATGAGAGTTAAATTTGCCCGTCCAGACACCTCCAGCTAGTCTCTCATTGGTTCTCCCTATTCCTGTTCATTTTCCGCAGAAATTGCAAACTGGGCCAAACAGGAGGTTAAAGGCACTGACTCTCCAAGTGGGGAGAGTGTTAGTAAAGCGTCTGGAATGTTGCACCCGAGTACCAGGGGACGAAAACTGAGACACATTTGAACACGTTTCCCGATCACACGGTGGATCATACTCTGGGTTCCACATGCATGTTTTAGCTGAAGGAAGAATCCCTTAAACCTGGAGAGTTGAGAACCATGGAATGGGTACCATGCAATATGACTTCAAAGGGTCTGCATTTGCTCACCGAACCTAACCAATCCTATCACTGCTGCGTTTATGCCGCTGTACACACGCTGGATTCTCTTTCGGAGACATATAAATCCATAGGTTTTAAGATTCTTACTAGTCAGGTATATTCTTAGGCGTTTAATATGGGGTGTTGAGTCCACTTCGTTGAGCAAGCAGTAGCTCTTGTCTATTACATATTTGGCTTATGGAAAGGTATCTGTGCTAATTTCAATCTCTGGTTTTATGCAGCACCCCAACTCACCTTTCCCCTTAAGCAAGCATAAGTTGGTTTTCTACATTTGAGGCCCTATTCTGTTTTGTAATTCAGTTCCTGTGTAGCCAAGTTTACATTCCGTGTATTAGTGATACCTTATGATGTTTCTTTTTCTGTGTGACTTATTTCACTTAGAATCATCGTACCTGAATCCACTCATTATGCTGCTACTGGCCTGATGACATAGATTTCATTGCTGAGTGATATTGCATTGTACGTAAGTACCACAACTTCTTTATCCATTTTTCGCTTTCTGCGATATTGAACTTGTACCGTAAACGAGGTTCTTGTAAACAGAGCCGTCCCAAACTTTGGGGTGGCTGTGTCTTTTTGATTTTAATTTCCCTAAGCTATAGGACCATAAGTGGAAGTGCCCTAGGCTCTCTTGCTTTGTTTTTTAGATGTTTCAGGAAACACCATACACTTCTCCAGAGTGGCTGTTGGCAATTTACATCCCGCCCATCAGCATAACAAGGCTCCCAGTTCTCCATGGCCTGTCCTGCCTTTCTGGATTTTACACTTTTTTCAGATGGCCCTTTTGACCGGGGGGCAGTGAGACTTCATTGTAGTGCAGATTTCCTTTGCAAGCTTGCTTGGTTGGCCAAAAAGGGCGTATGCGTTTTTTCCTGAATATATTCAGGAAAAAACGCATACGCCCTTTTTGGCCAAGTGCATCATTGTGGACGTTCTGCCTCTTTTCCTATGCTTTACATGCAATTCCAGTCTACCTCCTGAAATCGGTTTCCTGCAATTCTGCCCCGCTTTCAAGTCCTCTTGGCAGCCTTACTTCAATATATTTTTGGACGATAGCTGTCATTTATAACTCTGCAGGTTTGTGAATGACAGTGCCCCTGAGCTCCTTTCTTCAACTCGCTTTCTTGTGAGCTGGCCGCAACACCGCAGGATTGCTTCAGGCCCTAGTGTGGTTCCGGCATGGCTCGCTGAGCCTTTGGTTATTCCCTCTTCCTGGTGGGAAATGAGAGTTAAATTTGCCCGTCCAGACTCCTCCAGCTAGTCTCTCATTGGTTCTCCCTATTCCTGTTCATTTTCCGCAGAAATTGCAAACTGGGCCAAACAGGAGGTTAAAGGCACTGACTCTCCAAGTGGGGAGAGTGTTAGTAAAGCGTCTGGAATGTTGCACCCGAGTACCAGGGGACGAAAACTGAGACACATTTGAACACGTTTCCCGATCACACGGTGGATCATACTCTGGGTTCCACATGCATGTTTTAGCTGAAGGAAGAATCCCTTAAACCTGGAGAGTTGAGAACCATGGAATGGGTACCATGCAATATGACTTCAAAGGGTCTGCATTTGCTCACCGAACCTAACCAATCCTATCACTGCTGCGTTTATGCCGCTGTACACACGCTGGATTCTCTTTCGGAGACATATAAATCCATAGGTTTTAAGATTCTTACTAGTCAGGTATATTCTTAGGCGTTTAATATGGGGTGTTGAGTCCACTTCGTTGAGCAAGCAGTAGCTCTTGTCTATTACATATTTGGCTTATGGAAAGGTATCTGTGCTAATTTCAATCTCTGGTTTTATGCAGCACCCCAACTCACCTTTCCCCTTAAGCAAGCATAAGTTGGTTTTCTACATTTGAGGCCCTATTCTGTTTTGTAATTCAGTTCCTGTGTAGCCAAGTTTACATTCCGTGTATTAGTGATACCTTATGATGTTTCTTTTTCTGTGTGACTTATTTCACTTAGAATCATCGTACCTGAATCCACTCATTATGCTGCTACTGGCCTGATGACATAGATTTCATTGCTGAGTGATATTGCATTGTACGTAAGTACCACAACTTCTTTATCCATTTTTCGCTTTCTGCGATATTGAACTTGTACCGTAAACGAGGTTCTTGTAAACAGAGCCGTCCCAAACTTTGGGGTGGCTGTGTCTTTTTGATTTTAATTTCCCTAAGCTATAGGACCATAAGTGGAAGTGCCCTAGGCTCTCTTGCTTTGTTTTTTAGATGTTTCAGGAAACACCATACACTTCTCCAGAGTGGCTGTTGGCAATTTACATCCCGCCCATCAGCATAACAAGGCTCCCAGTTCTCCATGGCCTGTCCTGCCTTTCTGGATTTTACACTTTTTTCAGATGGCCCTTTTGACCGGGGGGCAGTGAGACTTCATTGTAGTGCAGATTTCCTTTGCAAGCTTGCTTGGTTGGCCAAAAAGGGCGTATGCGTTTTTTCCTGAATATATTCAGGAAAAAACGCATACGCCCTTTTTGGCCAAGTGCATCATTGTGGACGTTCTGCCTCTTTTCCTATGCTTTACATGCAATTCCAGTCTACCTCCTGAAATCGGTTTCCTGCAATTCTGCCCCGCTTTCAAGTCCTCTTGGCAGCCTTACTTCAATATATTTTTGGACGATAGCTGTCATTTATAACTCTGCAGGTTTGTGAATTACAGTGCCCCTGAGCTCCTTTCTTCAACTCGCTTTCTTGTGAGCTGGCCGCAACACCGCAGGATTGCTTCAGGCCCTAGTGTGGTTCCGGCATGGCTCGCTGAGCTTTTGGTTATTCCCTCTTCCTGGTGGGAAATGAGAGTTAAATTTGCCCGTCCAGACACCTCCAGCTAGTCTCTCATTGGTTCTCCCTATTCCTGTTCATTTTCCGCAGAAATTGCAAACTGGGCCAAACAGGAGGTTAAAGGCACTGACTCTCCAAGTGGGGAGAGTGTTAGTAAAGCGTCTGGAATGTTGCACCCGAGTACCAGGGCACGAAAACTGAGACACATTTGAACACGTTTCCCGATCACACGGTGGATCATACTCTGGGTTCCACATGCATGTTTTAGCTGAAGGAAGAATCCCTTAAACCTGGAGAGTTGAGAACCATGGAATGGGTACCATGCAATATGACTTCAAAGGGTCTGCATTTGCTCACCGAACCTAACCAATCCTATCACTGCTGCGTTTATGCCGCTGTACACACGCTGGATTCTCTTTCGGAGACATATAAATCCATAGGTTTTAAGATTCTTACTAGTCAGGTATATTCTTAGGCGTTTAATATGGGGTGTTGAGTCCACTTCGTTGAGCAAGCAGTAGCTCTTGTCTATTACATATTTGGCTTATGGAAAGGTATCTGGGCTAATTTCAATCTCTGGTTTTATGCAGCACCCCAACTCACCTTTCCCCTTAAGCAAGCATAAGTTGGTTTTCTACATTTGAGGCCCTATTCTGTTTTGTAATTCAGTTCCTGTGTAGCCAAGTTTACATTCCGTGTATTAGTGATACCTTATGATGTTTCTTTTTCTGTGTGACTTATTTCACTTAGAATCATCGTACCTGAATCCACTCATTATGCTGCTACTGGCCTGATGACATAGATTTCATTGCTGAGTGATATTGCATTGTACGTAAGTACCACAACTTCTTTATCCATTTTTCGCTTTCTGCGATATTGAACTTGTACCGTAAACGAGGTTCTTGTAAACAGAGCCGTCCCAAACTTTGGGGTGGCTGTGTCTTTTTGATTTTAATTTCCCTAAGCTATAGGACCATAAGTGGAAGTGCCCTAGGCTCTCTTGCTTTGTTTTTTAGATGTTTCAGGAAACACCATACACTTCTCCAGAGTGGCTGTTGGCAATTTACATCCCGCCCATCAGCATAACAAGGCTCCCAGTTCTCCATGGCCTGTCCTGCCTTTCTGGATTTTACACTTTTTTCAGATGGCCCTTTAGACCGGGGGGCAGTGAGACTTCATTGTAGTGCAGATTTCCTTTGCAAGCTTGCTTGGTTGGCCAAAAAGGGCGTATGCGTTTTTTCCTGAATATATTCAGGAAAAAACGCATACGCCCTTTTTGGCCAAGTGCATCATTGTGGACGTTCTGCCTCTTTTCCTATGCTTTACATGCAATTCCAGTCTACCTCCTGAAATCAGTTTCCTGCAATTCTGCCCCGCTTTCAAGTCCTCTTGGCAGCCTTACTTCAATATATTTTTGGACGATAGCTGTCATTTATAACTCTGCAGGTTTGTGAATGACAGTGCCCCAGAGCTCCTTTCTTCAACTCGCTTTCTTGTGAGCTGGCTGCAACACCGCAGGATTGCTTCAGGCCCTAGTGTGGTTCCGGCATGGCTCGCTGAGCCTTTGGTTATTCCCTCTTCCTCGTGGGAAGTGAGAGTTAAATTTGCCCGTCCAGACACCTCCAGCTAGTCTCTCATTGGTTCTCCCTATTCCTGTTCATTTTCCGCAGAAATTGCAAACTGGGCCAAACAGGAGGTTAAAGGCACTGACTCTCCAAGTGGGGAGAGTGTTAGTAAAGCGTCTGGAATGTTGCACCCGAGTACCAGGGGACGAAAACTGAGACACATTTGAACACGTTTCCCGATCACACGGTGGATCATACTCTGGGTTCCACATGCATGTTTTAGCTGAAGGAAGAATCCCTTAAACCTGGAGAGTTGAGAACCATGGAATGGGTACCATGCAATATGACTTCAAAGGGTCTGCATTTGCTCACCGAACCTAACCAATCCTATCACTGCTGCGTTTATGCCGCTGTACACACGCTGGATTCTCTTTCGGAGACATATAAATCCATAGGTTTTAAGATTCTTACTAGTCAGGTATATTCTTAGGCGTTTAATATGGGGTGTTGAGTCCACTTCGTTGAGCAAGCAGTAGCTCTTGTCTATTACATATTTGGCTTATGGAAAGGTATCTGTGCTAATTTCAATCTCTGGTTTTATGCAGCACCCCAACTCACCTTTCCCCTTAAGCAAGCATAAGTTGGTTTTCTACATTTGAGGCCCTATTCTGTTTTGTAATTCAGTTCCTGTGTAGCCAAGTTTACATTCCGTGTATTAGTGATACCTTATGATGTTTCTTTTTCTGTGTGACTTATTTCACTTAGAATCATCGTACCTGAATCCACTCATTATGCTGCTACTGGCCTGATGACATAGATTTCATTGCTGAGTGATATTGCATTGTACGTAAGTACCACAACTTCTTTATCCATTTTTCGCTTTCTGCGATATTGAACTTGTACCGTAAACGAGGTTCTTGTAAACAGAGCCGTCCCAAACTTTGGGGTGGCTGTGTCTTTTTGATTTTAATTTCCCTAAGCTATAGGACCATAAGTGGAAGTGCCCTAGGCTCTCTTGCTTTGTTTTTTAGATGTTTCAGGAAACACCATACACTTCTCCAGAGTGGCTGTTGGCAATTTACATCCCGCCCATCAGCATAACAAGGCTCCCAGTTCTCCATGGCCTGTCCTGCCTTTCTGGATTTTACACTTTTTTCAGATGGCCCTTTTGACCGGGGGGCAGTGAGACTTCATTGTAGTGCAGATTTCCTTTGCAAGCTTGCTTGGTTGGCCAAAAAGGGCGTATGCGTTTTTTCCTGAATATATTCAGGAAAAAACGCATACGCCCTTTTTGGCCAAGTGCATCATTGTGGACGTTCTGCCTCTTTTCCTATGCTTTACATGCAATTCCAGTCTACCTCCTGAAATCGGTTTCCTGCAATTCTGCCCCGCTTTCAAGTCCTCTTGGCAGCCTTACTTCAATATATTTTTGGACGATAGCTGTCATTTATAACTCTGCAGGTTTGTGAATGACAGTGCCCCTGAGCTCCTTTCTTCAACTCGCTTTCTTGTGAGCTGGCCGCAACACCGCAGGATTGCTTCAGGCCCTAGTGTGGTTCCGGCATGGCTCGCTGAGCCTTTGGTTATTCCCTCTTCCTGGTGGGAAATGAGAGTTAAATTTGCCCGTCCAGACACCTCCAGCTAGTCTCTCATTGGTTCTCCCTATTCCTGTTCATTTTCCGCAGAAATTGCAAACTGGGCCAAACAGGAGGTTAAAGGCACTGACTCTCCAAGTGGGGAGAGTGTTAGTAAAGCGTCTGGAATGTTGCACCCGAGTACCAGGGGACGAAAACTGAGACACATTTGAACACGTTTCCCGATCACACAGTGGATCATACTCTGGGTTCCACATGCATGTTTTAGCTGAAGGAAGAATCCCTTAAACCTGGAGAGTTGAGAACCATGGAATGGGTACCATGCAATATGACTTCAAAGGGTCTGCATTTGCTCACCGAACCTAACCAATCCTATCACTGCTGCGTTTATGCCGCTGTACACACGCTGGATTCTCTTTCGGAGACATATAAATCCATAGGTTTTAAGATTCTTACTAGTCAGGTATATTCTTAGGCGTTTAATATGGGGTGTTGAGTCCACTTCGTTGAGCAAGCAGTAGCTCTTGTCTATTACATATTTGGCTTATGGAAAGGTATCTGTGCTAATTTCAATCTCTGGTTTTATGCAGCACCCCAACTCACCTTTCCCCTTAAGCAAGCATAAGTTGGTTTTCTACATTTGAGGCCCTATTCTGTTTTGTAATTCAGTTCCTGTGTAGCCAAGTTTACATTCCGTGTATTAGTGATACCTTATGATGTTTCTTTTTCTGTGTGACTTATTTCACTTAGAATCATCGTACCTGAATCCACTCATTATGCTGCTACTGGCCTGATGACATAGATTTCATTGCTGAGTGATATTGCATTGTACGTAAGTACCACAACTTCTTTATCCATTTTTCGCTTTCTGCGATATTGAACTTGTACCGTAAACGAGGTTCTTGTAAACAGAGCCGTCCCAAACTTTGGGGTGGCTGTGTCTTTTTGATTTTAATTTCCCTAAGCTATAGGACCATAAGTGGAAGTGCCCTAGGCTCTCTTGCTTTGTTTTTTAGATGTTTCAGGAAACACCATACACTTCTCCAGAGTGGCTGTTGGCAATTTACATCCCGCCCATCAGCATAACAAGGCTCCCAGTTCTCCATGGCCTGTCCTGCCTTTCTGGATTTTACACTTTTTTCAGATGGCCCTTTTGACCGGGGGGCAGTGAGACTTCATTGTAGTGCAGATTTCCTTTGCAAGCTTGCTTGGTTGGCCAAAAAGGGCGTATGCGTTTTTTCCTGAATATATTCAGGAAAAAACGCATACGCCCTTTTTGGCCAAGTGCATCATTGTGGACGTTCTGCCTCTTTTCCTATGCTTTACATGCAATTCCAGTCTACCTCCTGAAATCGGTTTCCTGCAATTCTGCCCCGCTTTCAAGTCCTCTTGGCAGCCTTACTTCAATATATTTTTGGACGATAGCTGTCATTTATAACTCTGCAGGTTTGTGAATTACAGTGCCCCTGAGCTCCTTTCTTCAACTCGCTTTCTTGTGAGCTGGCCGCAACACCGCAGGATTGCTTCAGGCCCTAGTGTGGTTCCGGCATGGCTCGCTGAGCCTTTGGTTATTCCCTCTTCCTGGTGGGAAATGAGAGTTAAATTTGCCCGTCCAGACACCTCCAGCTAGTCTCTCATTGGTTCTCCCTATTCCTGTTCATTTTCCGCAGAAATTGCAAACTGGGCCAAACAGGAGGTTAAAGGCACTGACTCTCCAAGTGGGGAGAGTGTTAGTAAAGCGTCTGGAATGTTGCACCCGAGTACCAGGGGACGAAAACTGAGACACATTTGAACACGTTTCCCGATCACACGGTGGATCATACTCTGGGTTCCACATGCATGTTTTAGCTGAAGGAAGAATCCCTTAAACCTGGAGAGTTGAGAACCATGGAATGGGTACCATGCAATATGACTTCAAAGGGTCTGCATTTGCTCACCGAACCTAACCAATCCTATCACTGCTGCGTTTATGCCGCTGTACACACGCTGGATTCTCTTTCGGAGACATATAAATCCATAGGTTTTAAGATTCTTACTAGTCAGGTATATTCTTAGGCGTTTAATATGGGGTGTTGAGTCCACTTCGTTGAGCAAGCAGTAGCTCTTGTCTATTACATATTTGGCTTATGGAAAGGTATCTGTGCTAATTTCAATCTCTGGTTTTATGCAGCACCCCAACTCACCTTTCCCCTTAAGCAAGCATAAGTTGGTTTTCTACATTTGAGGCCCTATTCTGTTTTGTAATTCAGTTCCTGTGTAGCCAAGTTTACATTCCGTGTATTAGTGATACCTTATGATGTTTCTTTTTCTGTGTGACTTATTTCACTTAGAATCATCGTACCTGAATCCACTCATTATGCTGCTACTGGCCTGATGACATAGATTTCATTGCTGAGTGATATTGCATTGTACGTAAGTACCACAACTTCTTTATCCATTTTTCGCTTTCTGCGATATTGAACTTGTACCGTAAACGAGGTTCTTGTAAACAGAGCCGTCCCAAACTTTGGGGTGGCTGTGTCTTTTTGATTTTAATTTCCCTAAGCTATAGGACCATAAGTGGAAGTGCCCTAGGCTCTCTTGCTTTGTTTTTTAGATGTTTCAGGAAACACCATACACTTCTCCAGAGTGGCTGTTGGCAATTTACATCCCGCCCATCAGCATAACAAGGCTCCCAGTTCTCCATGGCCTGTCCTGCCTTTCTGGATTTTACACTTTTTTCAGATGGCCCTTTTGACCGGGGGGCAGTGAGACTTCATTGTAGTGCAGATTTCCTTTGCAAGCTTGCTTGGTTGGCCAAAAAGGGCGTATGCGTTTTTTCCTGAATATATTCAGGAAAAAACGCATACGCCCTTTTTGGCCAAGTGCATCATTGTGGACGTTCTGCCTCTTTTCCTATGCTTTACATGCAATTCCAGTCTACCTCCTGAAATCGGTTTCCTGCAATTCTGCCCCGCTTTCAAGTCCTCTTGGCAGCCTTACTTCAATATATTTTTGGACGATAGCTGTCATTTATAACTCTGCAGGTTTGTGAATTACAGTGCCCCTGAGCTCCTTTCTTCAACTCGCTTTCTTGTGAGCTGGCCGCAACACCGCAGGATTGCTTCAGGCCCTAGTGTGGTTCCGGCATGGCTCGCTGAGCTTTTGGTTATTCCCTCTTCCTGGTGGGAAATGAGAGTTAAATTTGCCCGTCCAGACACCTCCAGCTAGTCTCTCATTGGTTCTCCCTATTCCTGTTCATTTTCCGCAGAAATTGCAAACTGGGCCAAACAGGAGGTTAAAGGCACTGACTCTCCAAGTGGGGAGAGTGTTAGTAAAGCGTCTGGAATGTTGCACCCGAGTACCAGGGCACGAAAACTGAGACACATTTGAACACGTTTCCCGATCACACGGTGGATCATACTCTGGGTTCCACATGCATGTTTTAGCTGAAGGAAGAATCCCTTAAACCTGGAGAGTTGAGAACCATGGAATGGGTACCATGCAATATGACTTCAAAGGGTCTGCATTTGCTCACCGAACCTCACCAATCCTATCACTGCTGCGTTTATGCCGCTGTACACACGCTGGATTCTCTTTCGGAGACATATAAATCCATAGGTTTTAAGATTCTTACTAGTCAGGTATATTCTTAGGCGTTTAATATGGGGTGTTGAGTCCACTTCGTTGAGCAAGCAGTAGCTCTTGTCTATTACATATTTGGCTTATGGAAAGGTATCTGGGCTAATTTCAATCTCTGGTTTTATGCAGCACCCCAACTCACCTTTCCCCTTAAGCAAGCATAAGTTGGTTTTCTACATTTGAGGCCCTATTCTGTTTTGTAATTCAGTTCCTGTGTAGCCAAGTTTACATTCCGTGTATTAGTGATACCTTATGATGTTTCTTTTTCTGTGTGACTTATTTCACTTAGAATCATCGTACCTGAATCCACTCATTATGCTGCTACTGGCCTGATGACATAGATTTCATTGCTGAGTGATATTGCATTGTACGTAAGTACCACAACTTCTTTATCCATTTTTCGCTTTCTGCGATATTGAACTTGTACCGTAAACGAGGTTCTTGTAAACAGAGCCGTCCCAAACTTTGGGGTGGCTGTGTCTTTTTGATTTTAATTTCCCTAAGCTATAGGACCATAAGTGGAAGTGCCCTAGGCTCTCTTGCTTTGTTTTTTAGATGTTTCAGGAAACACCATACACTTCTCCAGAGTGGCTGTTGGCAATTTACATCCCGCCCATCAGCATAACAAGGCTCCCAGTTCTCCATGGCCTGTCCTGCCTTTCTGGATTTTACACTTTTTTCAGATGGCCCTTTAGACCGGGGGGCAGTGAGACTTCATTGTAGTGCAGATTTCCTTTGCAAGCTTGCTTGGTTGGCCAAAAAGGGCGTATGCGTTTTTTCCTGAATATATTCAGGAAAAAACGCATACGCCCTTTTTGGCCAAGTGCATCATTGTGGACGTTCTGCCTCTTTTCCTATGCTTTACATGCAATTCCAGTCTACCTCCTGAAATCAGTTTCCTGCAATTCTGCCCCGCTTTCAAGTCCTCTTGGCAGCCTTACTTCAATATATTTTTGGACGATAGCTGTCATTTATAACTCTGCAGGTTTGTGAATTACAGTGCCCCTGAGCTCCTTTCTTCAACTTGCTTTCTTGTGAGCTGGCCGCAACACCGCAGGATTGCTTCAGACCCTAGTGTGGTTCCGGCATGGCTCGCTGAGCCTTTGGTTATTCCCTCTTCCTCGTGGGAAGTGAGAGTTAAATTTGCCCGTCCAGACACCTAAAGCTAGTCTCTCATTGGTTCTCCCTATTCCTGTTCATTTTCCTCAGAAATTGCAAACTGGGCCAAACAGGAGGTTAAAGGCACTGACTCTCCAAGTGGGGAGAGTGTTAGTAAAGCGTCTGGAATGTTGCACCCGAGTACCAGGGGACGAAAACTGAGACACATTTGAACACGTTTCCCGATCACACGGTGGATCATACTCTGGGTTCCACATGCATGTTTTAGCTGAAGGAAGAATCCCTTAAACCTGGAGAGTTGAGAACCATGGAATGGGTACCATGCAATATGACTTCAAAGGGTCTGCATTTGCTCACCGAACCTAACCAATCCTATCACTGCTGCGTTTATGCCGCTGTACACACGCTGGATTCTCTTTCGGAGACATATAAATCCATAGGTTTTAAGATTCTTACTAGTCAGGTATATTCTTAGGCGTTTAATATGGGGTGTTGAGTCCACTTCGTTGAGCAAGCAGTAGCTCTTGTCTATTACATATTTGGCTTATGGAAAGGTATCTGTGCTAATTTCAATCTCTGGTTTTATGCAGCACCCCAACTCACCTTTCCCCTTAAGCAAGCATAAGTTGGTTTTCTACATTTGAGGCCCTATTCTGTTTTGTAATTCAGTTCCTGTGTAGCCAAGTTTACATTCCGTGTATTAGTGATACCTTATGATGTTTCTTTTTCTGTGTGACTTATTTCACTTAGAATCATCGTACCTGAATCCACTCATTATGCTGCTACTGGCCTGATGACATAGATTTCATTGCTGAGTGATATTGCATTGTACGTAAGTACCACAACTTCTTTATCCATTTTTCGCTTTCTGCGATATTGAACTTGTACCGTAAACGAGGTTCTTGTAAACAGAGCCGTCCCAAACTTTGGGGTGGCTGTGTCTTTTTGATTTTAATTTCCCTAAGCTATAGGACCATAAGTGGAAGTGCCCTAGGCTCTCTTGCTTTGTTTTTTAGATGTTTCAGGAAACACCATACACTTCTCCAGAGTGGCTGTTGGCAATTTACATCCCGCCCATCAGCATAACAAGGCTCCCAGTTCTCCATGGCCTGTCCTGCCTTTCTGGATTTTACACTTTTTTCAGATGGCCCTTTTGACCGGGGGGCAGTGAGACTTCATTGTAGTGCAGATTTCCTTTGCAAGCTTGCTTGGTTGGCCAAAAAGGGCGTATGCGTTTTTTCCTGAATATATTCAGGAAAAAACGCATACGCCCTTTTTGGCCAAGTGCATCATTGTGGACGTTCTGCCTCTTTTCCTATGCTTTACATGCAATTCCAGTCTACCTCCTGAAATCGGTTTCCTGCAATTCTGCCCCGCTTTCAAGTCCTCTTGGCAGCCTTACTTCAATATATTTTTGGACGATAGCTGTCATTTATAACTCTGCAGGTTTGTGAATTACAGTGCCCCTGAGCTCCTTTCTTCAACTCGCTTTCTTGTGAGCTGGCCGCAACACCGCAGGATTGCTTCAGGCCCTAGTGTGGTTCCGGCATGGCTCGCTGAGCCTTTGGTTATTCCCTCTTCCTGGTGGGAAATGAGAGTTAAATTTGCCCGTCCAGACACCTCCAGCTAGTCTCTCATTGGTTCTCCCTATTCCTGTTCATTTTCCGCAGAAATTGCAAACTGGGCCAAACAGGAGGTTAAAGGCACTGACTCTCCAAGTGGGGAGAGTGTTAGTAAAGCGTCTGGAATGTTGCACCCGAGTACCAGGGGACGAAAACTGAGACACATTTGAACACGTTTCCCGATCACACAGTGGATCATACTCTGGGTTCCACATGCATGTTTTAGCTGAAGGAAGAATCCCTTAAACCTGGAGAGTTGAGAACCATGGAATGGGTACCATGCAATATGACTTCAAAGGGTCTGCATTTGCTCACCGAACCTAACCAATCCTATCACTGCTGCGTTTATGCCGCTGTACACACGCTGGATTCTCTTTCGGAGACATATAAATCCATAGGTTTTAAGATTCTTACTAGTCAGGTATATTCTTAGGCGTTTAATATGGGGTGTTGAGTCCACTTCGTTGAGCAAGCAGTAGCTCTTGTCTATTACATATTTGGCTTATGGAAAGGTATCTGTGCTAATTTCAATCTCTGGTTTTATGCAGCACCCCAACTCACCTTTCCCCTTAAGCAAGCATAAGTTGGTTTTCTACATTTGAGGCCCTATTCTGTTTTGTAATTCAGTTCCTGTGTAGCCAAGTTTACATTCCGTGTATTAGTGATACCTTATGATGTTTCTTTTTCTGTGTGACTTATTTCACTTAGAATCATCGTACCTGAATCCACTCATTATGCTGCTACTGGCCTGATGACATAGATTTCATTGCTGAGTGATATTGCATTGTACGTAAGTACCACAACTTCTTTATCCATTTTTCGCTTTCTGCGATATTGAACTTGTACCGTAAACGAGGTTCTTGTAAACAGAGCCGTCCCAAACTTTGGGGTGGCTGTGTCTTTTTGATTTTAATTTCCCTAAGCTATAGGACCATAAGTGGAAGTGCCCTAGGCTCTCTTGCTTTGTTTTTTAGATGTTTCAGGAAACACCATACACTTCTCCAGAGTGGCTGTTGGCAATTTACATCCCGCCCATCAGCATAACAAGGCTCCCAGTTCTCCATGGCCTGTCCTGCCTTTCTGGATTTTACACTTTTTTCAGATGGCCCTTTTGACCGGGGGGCAGTGAGACTTCATTGTAGTGCAGATTTCCTTTGCAAGCTTGCTTGGTTGGCCAAAAAGGGCGTATGCGTTTTTTCCTGAATATATTCAGGAAAAAACGCATACGCCCTTTTTGGCCAAGTGCATCATTGTGGACGTTCTGCCTCTTTTCCTATGCTTTACATGCAATTCCAGTCTACCTCCTGAAATTGGTTTCCTGCAATTCTGCCCCGCTTTCAAGTCCTCTTGGCAGCCTTACTTCAATGTATTTTTGGACGATAGCTGTCATTTATAACTCTGCAGGTTTGTGAATAACAGTGACCCTGAGCTCCTTTCTTCAACTCGCTTTCTTGTGAGCTGGCCGCAACACCGCAGGATTGCTTCAGGCCCTAGTGTGGTTCCGGCATGGCTCGCTGAGCCTTTGGTTATTCCCTCTTCCTGGGGGGAAATGAGAGTTAAATTTGCCCGTCCAGACACCTCCAGCTAGTCTCTCATTGGTTCTCCCTATTCCTGTTCATTTTCCGCAGAAATTGCAAACTGGGCCAAACAGGAGGTTAAAGGCACTGACTCTCCAAGTGGGGAGAGTGTTAGTAAAGCGTCTGGAATGTTGCACCCGAGTACCAGGGGACGAAAACTGAGACACATTTGAACACGTTTCCCGATCACACGGTGGATCATACTCTGGGTTCCACATGCATGTTTTAGCTGAAGGAAGAATCCCTTAAACCTGGAGAGTTGAGAACCATGGAATGGGTACCATGCAATATGACTTCAAAGGGTCTGCATTTGCTCACCGAACCTAACCAATCCTATCACTGCTGCGTTTATGCCGCTGTACACACGCTGGATTCTCTTTCGGAGACATATAAATCCATAGGTTTTAAGATTCTTACTAGTCAGGTATATTCTTAGGCGTTTAATATGGGGTGTTGAGTCCAATTCGTTGAGCAAGCAGTAGCTCTTGTCTATTACATATTTGGCTTATGGAAAGGTATCTGTGCTAATTTCAATCTCTGGTTTTATGCAGCACCCCAACTCACCTTTCCCCTTAAGCAAGCATAAGTTGGTTTTCTACATTTGAGGCCCTATTCTGTTTTGTAATTCAGTTCCTGTGTAGCCAAGTTTACATTCCGTGTATTAGTGATACCTTATGATGTTTCTTTTTCTGTGTGACTTATTTCACTTAGAATCATCGTACCTGAATCCACTCATTATGCTGCTACTGGCCTGATGACATAGATTTCATTGCTGAGTGATATTGCATTGTACGTAAGTACCACAACTTCTTTATCCATTTTTCACTTTCTGCGATATTGAACTTGTACCATAAACGAGGTTCTTGTAAACAGAGCCGTCCCAAACTTTGGGGTGGCTGTGTCTTTTTGATTTTAATTTCCCTAAGCTATAGGACCATAAGTGGAAGTGCCCTAGGCTCTCTTGCTTTGTTTTTTAGATGTTTCAGGAAACACCATACACTTCTCCAGAGTGGCTGTTGGCAATTTACATCCCGCCCATCAGCATAACAAGGCTCCCAGTTCTCCATGGCCTGTCCTGCCTTTCTGGATTTTACACTTTTTTCAGATGGCCCTTTTGACCGGGGGGCAGTGAGACTTCATTGTAGTGCAGATTTCCTTTGCAAGCTTGCTTGGTTGGCCAAAAAGGGCGTATGCGTTTTTTCCTGAATATATTCAGGAAAAAACGCATACGCCCTTTTTGGCCAAGTGCATCATTGTGGACGTTCTGCCTCTTTTCCTATGCTTTACATGCAATTCCAGTCTACCTCCTGAAATTGGTTTCCTGCAATTCTGCCCCGCTTTCAAGTCCTCTTGGCAGCCTTACTTCAATGTATTTTTGGACGATAGCTGTCATTTATAACTCTGCAGGTTTGTGAATAACAGTGACCCTGAGCTCCTTTCTTCAACTCGCTTTCTTGTGAGCTGGCCGCAACACCGCAGGATTGCTTCAGGCCCTAGTGTGGTTCCGGCATGGCTCGCTGAGCCTTTGGTTATTCCCTCTTCCTGGGGGGAAATGAGAGTTAAATTTGCCCGTCCAGACACCTCCAGCTAGTCTCTCATTGGTTCTCCCTATTCCTGTTCATTTTCCGCAGAAATTGCAAACTGGGCCAAACAGGAGGTTAAAGGCACTGACTCTCCAAGTGGGGAGAGTGTTAGTAAAGCGTCTGGAATGTTGCACCCGAGTACCAGGGGACGAAAACTGAGACACATTTGAACACGTTTCCCGATCACACGGTGGATCATACTCTGGGTTCCACATGCATGTTTTAGCTGAAGGAAGAATCCCTTAAACCTGGAGAGTTGAGAACCATGGAATGGGTACCATGCAATATGACTTCAAAGGGTCTGCATTTGCTCACCGAACCTAACCAATCCTATCACTGCTGCGTTTATGCCGCTGTACACACGCTGGATTCTCTTTCGGAGACATATAAATCCATAGGTTTTAAGATTCTTACTAGTCAGGTATATTCTTAGGCGTTTAATATGGGGTGTTGAGTCCAATTCGTTGAGCAAGCAGTAGCTCTTGTCTATTACATATTTGGCTTATGGAAAGGTATCTGTGCTAATTTCAATCTCTGGTTTTATGCAGCACCCCAACTCACCTTTCCCCTTAAGCAAGCATAAGTTGGTTTTCTACATTTGAGGCCCTATTCTGTTTTGTAATTCAGTTCCTGTGTAGCCAAGTTTACATTCCGTGTATTAGTGATACCTTATGATGTTTCTTTTTCTGTGTGACTTATTTCACTTAGAATCATCGTACCTGAATCCACTCATTATGCTGCTACTGGCCTGATGACATAGATTTCATTGCTGAGTGATATTGCATTGTACGTAAGTACCACAACTTCTTTATCCATTTTTCACTTTCTGCGATATTGAACTTGTACCATAAACGAGGTTCTTGTAAACAGAGCCGTCCCAAACTTTGGGGTGGCTGTGTCTTTTTGATTTTAATTTCCCTAAGCTATAGGACCATAAGTGGAAGTGCCCTAGGCTCTCTTGCTTTGTTTTTTAGATGTTTCAGGAAACACCATACACTTCTCCAGAGTGGCTGTTGGCAATTTACATCCCGCCCATCAGCATAACAAGGCTCCCAGTTCTCCATGGCCTGTCCTGCCTTTCTGGATTTTACACTTTTTTCAGATGGCCCTTTTGACCGGGGGGCAGTGAGACTTCATTGTAGTGCAGATTTCCTTTGCAAGCTTGCTTGGTTGGCCAAAAAGGGCGTATGCGTTTTTTCCTGAATATATTCAGGAAAAAACGCATACGCCCTTTTTGGCCAAGTGCATCATTGTGGACGTTCTGCCTCTTTTCCTATGCTTTACATGCAATTCCAGTCTACCTCCTGAAATCGGTTTCCTGCAATTCTGCCCCGCTTTCAAGTCCTCTTGGCAGCCTTACTTCAATATATTTTTGGACGATAGCTGTCATTTATAACTCTGCAGGTTTGTGAATTACAGTGCCCCTGAGCTCCTTTCTTCAACTCGCTTTCTTGTGAGCTGGCCGCAACACCGCAGGATTGCTTCAGGCCCTAGTGTGGTTCCGGCATGGCTCGCTGAGCCTTTGGTTATTCCCTCTTCCTGGTGGGAAATGAGAGTTAAATTTGCCCGTCCAGACACCTCCAGCTAGTCTCTCATTGGTTCTCCCTATTCCTGTTCATTTTCCGCAGAAATTGCAAACTGGGCCAAACAGGAGGTTAAAGGCACTGACTCTCCAAGTGGGGAGAGTGTTAGTAAAGCGTCTGGAATGTTGCACCCGAGTACCAGGGGACGAAAACTGAGACACATTTGAACACGTTTCCCGATCACACGGTGGATCATACTCTGGGTTCCACATGCATGTTTTAGCTGAAGGAAGAATCCCTTAAACCTGGAGAGTTGAGAACCATGGAATGGGTACCATGCAATATGACTTCAAAGGGTCTGCATTTGCTCACCGAACCTAACCAATCCTATCACTGCTGCGTTTATGCCACTGTACACACGCTGGATTCTCTTTCGGAGACATATAAATCCATAGGTTTTAAGATTCTTACTAGTCAGGTATATTCTTAGGCGTTTAATATGGGGTGTTGAGTCCACTTCGTTGAGCAAGCAGTAGCTCTTGTCTATTACATATTTGGCTTATGGAAAGGTATCTGTGCTAATTTCAATCTCTGGTTTTATGCAGCACCCCAACTCACCTTTCCCCTTAAGCAAGCATAAGTTGGTTTTCTACATTTGAGGCCCTATTCTGTTTTGTAATTCAGTTCCTGTGTAGCCAAGTTTACATTCCGTGTATTAGTGATACCTTATGATGTTTCTTTTTCTGTGTGACTTATTTCACTTAGAATCATCGTACCTGAATCCACTCATTATGCTGCTACTGGCCTGATGACATAGATTTCATTGCTGAGTGATATTGCATTGTACGTAAGTACCACAACTTCTTTATCCATTTTTCGCTTTCTGCGATATTGAACTTGTACCATAAACGAGGTTCTTGTAAACAGAGCCGTCCCAAACTTTGGGGTGGCTGTGTCTTTTTGATTTTAATTTCCCTAAGCTATAGGACCATAAGTGGAAGTGCCCTAGGCTCTCTTGCTTTGTTTTTTAGATGTTTCAGGAAACACCATACACTTCTCCAGAGTGGCTGTTGGCAATTTACATCCCGCCCATCAGCATAACAAGGCTCCCAGTTCTCCATGGCCTGTCCTGCCTTTCTGGATTTTACACTTTTTTCAGATGGCCCTTTTGACCGGGGGGCAGTGAGACTTCATTGTAGTGCAGATTTCCTTTGCAAGCTTGCTTGGTTGGCCAAAAAGGGCGTATGCGTTTTTTCCTGAATATATTCAGGAAAAAACGCATACGCCCTTTTTGGCCAAGTGCATCATTGTGGACGTTCTGCCTCTTTTCCTATGCTTTACATGCAATTCCAGTCTACCTCCTGAAATCGGTTTCCTGCAATTCTGCCCCGCTTTCAAGTCCTCTTGGCAGCCTTACTTCAATATATTTTTGGACGATAGCTGTCATTTATAACTCTGCAGGTTTGTGAATTACAGTGCCCCTGAGCTCCTTTCTTCAACTCGCTTTCTTGTGAGCTGGCCGCAACACCGCAGGATTGCTTCAGGCCCTAGTGTGGTTCCGGCATGGCTCGCTGAGCCTTTGGTTATTCCCTCTTCCTGGTGGGAAATGAGAGTTAAATTTGCCCGTCCAGACACCTCCAGCTAGTCTCTCATTGGTTCTCCCTATTCCTGTTCATTTTCCGCAGAAATTGCAAACTGGGCCAAACAGGAGGTTAAAGGCACTGACTCTCCAAGTGGGGAGAGTGTTAGTAAAGCGTCTGGAATGTTGCACCCGAGTACCAGGGGACGAAAACTGAGACACATTTGAACACGTTTCCCGATCACACGGTGGATCATACTCTGGGTTCCACATGCATGTTTTAGCTGAAGGAAGAATCCCTTAAACCTGGAGAGTTGAGAACCATGGAATGGGTACCATGCAATATGACTTCAAAGGGTCTGCATTTGCTCACCGAACCTAACCAATCCTATCACTGCTGCGTTTATGCCGCTGTACACACGCTGGATTCTCTTTCGGAGACATATAAATCCATAGGTTTTAAGATTCTTACTAGTCAGGTATATTCTTAGGCGTTTAATATGAGGTGTTGAGTCCACTTCGTTGAGCAAGCAGTAGCTCTTGTCTATTACATATTTGGCTTATGGAAAGGTATCTGTGCTAATTTCAATCTCTGGTTTTATGCAGCACCCCAACTCACCTTTCCCCTTAAGCAAGCATAAGTTGGTTTTCTACATTTGAGGCCCTATTCTGTTTTGTAATTCAGTTCCTGTGTAGCCAAGTTTACATTCCGTGTATTAGTGATACCTTATGATGTTTCTTTTTCTGTGTGACTTATTTCACTTAGAATCATCGTACCTGAATCCACTCATTATGCTGCTACTGGCCTGATGACATAGATTTCATTGCTGAGTGATATTGCATTGTACGTAAGTACCACAAATTCTTTATCCATTTTTCGCTTTCTGCGATATTGAACTTGTACCGTAAACGAGGTTCTTGTAAACAGAGCCGTCCCAAACTTTGGGGTGGCTGTGTCTTTTTGATTTTAATTTCCCTAAGCTATAGGACCATAAGTGGAAGTGCCCTAGGCTCTCTTGCTTTGTTTTTTAGATGTTTCAGGAAACACCATACACTTCTCCAGAGTGGCTGTTGGCAATTTACATCCCGCCCATCAGCATAACAAGGCTCCCAGTTCTCCATGGCCTGTCCTGCCTTTCTGGATTTTACACTTTTTTCAGATGGCCCTTTTGACCGGGGGGCAGTGAGACTTCATTGTAGTGCAGATTTCCTTTGCAAGCTTGCTTGGTTGGCCAAAAAGGGCGTATGCGTTTTTTCCTGAATATATTCAGGAAAAAACGCATACGCCCTTTTTGGCCAAGTGCATCATTGTGGACGTTCTGCCTCTTTTCCTATGCTTTACATGCAATTCCAGTCTACCTCCTGAAATCGGTTTCCTGCAATTCTGCCCCGCTTTCAAGTCCTCTTGGCAGCCTTACTTCAATGTATTTTTGGACGATAGCTGTCATTTATAACTCTGCAGGATTGTGAATTACAGTGCCCCTGAGCTCCTTTCTTCAACTCGCTTTCTTGTGAGCTGGCCGCAACACTGCAGGATTGCTTCAGGCCCTAGTGTGGTTCCGGCATGGCTCGCTGAGCCTTTGGTTAATTCCTCTTCCTGGTGGGAAATGAGAGTTAAATTTGCCCGTCCAGACACCTCCAGCTAGTCTCTCATTGGTTCTCCCTATTCCTGTTCATTTTCCGCAGAAATTGCAAACTGGGCCAAACAGGAGGTTAAAGGCACTGACTCTCCAAGTGGGGAGAGTGTTAGTAAAGCGTCTGGAATGTTGCACCCGAGTACCAGGGGACGAAAACTGAGACACATTTGAACACGTTTCCCGATCACACGGTGGATCATACTCTGGGTTCCACATGCATGTTTTAGCTGAAGGAAGAATCCCTTAAACCTTGAGAGTTGAGAACCATGGAATGGGTACCATGCAATATGACTTCAAAGGGTCTGCATTTGCTCACCGAACCTAACCAATCCTATCACTGCTGCGTTTATGCCGCTGTACACACGCTGGATTCTCTTTTGGAGACATATAAATCCATAGGTTTTAAGATTCTTACTAGTCAGGTATATTCTTAGGCGTTTAATATGGGGTGTTGAGTCCACTTCGTTGAGCAAGCAGTAGCTCTTGTCTATTACATATTTGGCTTATGGAAAGGTATCTGTGCTAATTTCAATCTCTGGTTTTATGCAGCACCCCAACTCACCTTTCCCCTTAAGCAAGCATAAGTTGGTTTTCTACATTTGAGGCCATATTCTGTTTTGTAATTCAGTTCCTGTGTAGCCAAGTTTACATTCCTTGTATTAGTGATACCTTATGATGTTTCTTTTTCTGTGTGACTTATTTCACTTAGAATCATCGTACCTGAATCCACTCATTATGCTGCTACTGGCCTGATGACATAGATTTCATTGCTGAGTGATATTGCATTGTACGTAAGTACCACAAATTCTTTATCCATTTTTCGCTTTCTGCGATATTGAACTTGTACCGTAAACGAGGTTCTTGTAAACAGAGCCATCCCAAACTTTGGGGTGGCTGTGTCTTTTTGATTTTAATTTCCCTAAGCTATAGGACCATAAGTGGAAGTGCCCTAGGCTCTCTTGCTTTGTTTTTTAGATGTTTCAGGAAACACCATACACTTCTCCAGAGTGGCTGTTGGCAATTTACATCCCGCCCATCAGCATAACAAGGCTCCCAGTTCTCCATGGCCTGTCCTGCCTTTCTGGATTTTACACTTTTTTCAGATGGCCCTTTTGACCGGGGGGCAGTGAGACTTCATTGTAGTGCAGATTTCCTTTGCAAGCTTGCTTGGTTGGCCAAAAAGGGCGTATGCGTTTTTTCCTGAATATATTCAGGAAAAAACGCATACGCCCTTTTTGGCCAAGTGCATCATTGTGGACGTTCTGCCTCTTTTCCTATGCTTTACATGCAATTCCAGTCTACCTCCTGAAATCGGTTTCCTGCAATTCTGCCCCGCTTTCAAGTCCTCTTGGCAGCCTTACTTCAATATATTTTTGGACGATAGCTGTCATTTATAACTCTGCAGGTTTGTGAATTACAGTGCCCCTGAGCTCCTTTCTTCAACTCGCTTTCTTGTGAGCTGGCCGCAACACCGCAGGATTGCTTCAGGCCCTAGTGTGGTTCCGGCATGGCTCGCTGAGCCTTTGGTTATTCCCTCTTCCTGGTGGGAAATGAGAGTTAAATTTGCCCGTCCAGACACCTCCAGCTAGTCTCTCATTGGTTCTCCCTATTCCTGTTCATTTTCCACAGAAATTGCAAACTGGGCCAAACAGGAGGTTAAAGGCACTGACTCTCCAAGTGGGGAGAGTGCTAGTAAAGCGTCTGGAATGTTGCACCCGAGTACCAGGGGACGAAAACTGAGACACATTTGAACACGTTTCCCGATCACACGGTGGATCATACTCTGGGTTCCACATGCATGTTTTAGCTGAAGGAAGAATCCCTTAAACCTGGAGAGTTGAGAACCATGGAATGGGTACCATGCAATATGACTTCAAAGGGTCTGCATTTGCTCACCGAACCTAACCAATCCTATCACTGCTGCGTTTATGCCGCTGTACACACGCTGGATTCTCTTTCGGAGACATATAAATCCATAGGTTTTAAGATTCTTACTAGTCAGGTATATTCTTAGGCGTTTAATATGGGGTGTTGAGTCCACTTCGTTGAGCAAGCAGTAGCTCTTGTCTATTACATATTTGGCTTATGGAAAGGTATCTGTGCTAATTTCAATCTCTGGTTTTATGCAGCACCCCAACTCACCTTTCCCCTTAAGCAAGCATAAGTTGGTTTTCTACATTTGAGGCCCTATTCTGTTTTGTAATTCAGTTCCTGTGTAGCCAAGTTTACATTCCTTGTATTAGTGATACCTTATGATGTTTCTTTTTCTGTGTGACTTATTTCACTTAGAATCATCGTACCTGAATCCACTCATTATGCTGCTACTGGCCTGATGACATAGATTTCATTGCTGAGTGATATTGCATTGTACGTAAGTACCACAACTTCTTTATCCATTTTTCGCTTTCTGCGATATTGAACTTGTACCGTAAACGAGGTTCTTGTAAACAGAGCCGTCCCAAACTTTGGGGTGGCTGTGTCTTTTTGATTTTAATTTCCCTAAGCTATAGGACCATAAGTGGAAGTGCCCTAGGCTCTCTTGCTTTGTTTTTTAGATGTTTCAGGAAACACCATACACTTCTCCAGAGTGGCTGTTGGCAATTTACATCCCGCCCATCAGCATAACAAGGCTCCCAGTTCTCCATGGCCTGTCCTGCCTTTCTGGATTTTACACTTTTTTCAGATGGCCCTTTTGACCGGGGGGCAGTGAGACTTCATTGTAGTGCAGATTTCCTTTGCAAGCTTGCTTGGTTGGCCAAAAAGGGCGTATGCGTTTTTTCCTGAATATATTCAGGAAAAAACGCATACGCCCTTTTTGGCCAAGTGCATCATTGTGGACGTTCTGCCTCTTTTCCTATGCTTTACATGCAATTCCAGTCTACCTCCTGAAATCGGTTTCCTGCAATTCTGCCCCGCTTTCAAGTCCTCTTGGCAGCCTTACTTCAATGTATTTTTGGACGATAGCTGTCATTTATAACTCTGCAGGATTGTGAATTACAGTGCCCCTGAGCTCCTTTCTTCAACTCGCTTTCTTGTGAGCTGGCCGCAACACTGCAGGATTGCTTCAGGCCCTAGTGTGGTTCCGGCATGGCTCGCTGAGCCTTTGGTTAATTCCTCTTCCTGGTGGGAAATGAGAGTTAAATTTGCCCGTCCAGACACCTCCAGCTAGTCTCTCATTGGTTCTCCCTATTCCTGTTCATTTTCCGCAGAAATTGCAAACTGGGCCAAACAGGAGGTTAAAGGCACTGACTCTCCAAGTGGGGAGAGTGTTAGTAAAGCGTCTGGAATGTTGCACCCGAGTACCAGGGGACGAAAACTGAGACACATTTGAACACGTTTCCCGATCACACGGTGGATCATACTCTGGGTTCCACATGCATGTTTTAGCTGAAGGAAGAATCCCTTAAACCTGGAGAGTTGAGAACCATGGAATGGGTACCATGCAATATGACTTCAAAGGGTCTGCATTTGCTCACCGAACCTAACCAATCCTATCACTGCTACGTTTATGCCGCTGTACACACGCTGGATTCTCTTTTGGAGACATATAAATCCATAGGTTTTAAGATTCTTACTAGTCAGGTATATTCTTAGGCGTTTAATATGGGGTGTTGAGTCCACTTCGTTGAGCAAGCAGTAGCTCTTGTCTATTACATATTTGGCTTATGGAAAGGTATCTGTGCTAATTTCAATCTCTGGTTTTATGCAGCACCCCAACTCACCTTTCCCCTTAAGCAAGCATAAGTTGGTTTTCTACATTTGAGGCCCTATTCTGTTTTGTAATTCAGTTCCTGTGTAGCCAAGTTTACATTCCGTGTATTAGTGATACCTTATGATGTTTCTTTTTCTGTGTGACTTATTTCACTTAGAATCATCGTACCTGAATCCACTCATTATGCTGCTACTGGCCTGATGACATAGATTTCATTGCTGAGTGATATTGCATTGTACGTAAGTACCACAAATTCTTTATCCATTTTTCGCTTTCTGCGATATTGAACTTGTACCGTATATGAGGTTCTTGTAAACAGAGCCATCCCAAACTTTGGGGTGGCTGTGTCTTTTTGATTTTAATTTCCCTAAGCTATAGGACCATAAGTGGAAGTGCCCTAGGCTCTCTTGCTTTGTTTTTTAGATGTTTCAGGAAACACCATACACTTCTCCAGAGTGGCTGTTGGCAATTTACATCCCGCCCATCAGCATAACAAGGCTCCCAGTTCTCCATGGCCTGTCCTGCCTTTCTGGATTTTACACATTTTTCAGATGGCCCTTTTGACCGGGGGGCAGTGAGACTTCATTGTAGTGCAGATTTCCTTTGCAAGCTTGCTTGGTTGGCCAAAAAGGGCGTATGCGTTTTTTCCTGAATATATTCAGGAAAAAACGCATACGCCCTTTTTGGCCAAGTGCATCATTGTGGACGTTCTGCCTCTTTTCCTATGCTTTACATGCAATTCCAGTCTACCTCCTGAAATCGGTTTCCTGCAATTCTGCCCCGCTTTCAAGTCCTCTTGGCAGCCTTACTTCAATATATTTTTGGACGATAGCTGTCATTTATAACTCTGCAGGTTTGTGAATGACAGTGCCCCTGAGCTCCTTTCTTCAACTCGCTTTCTTGTGAGCTGGCCGCAACACCGCAGGATTGCTTCAGGCCCTAGTGTGGTTCCGGCATGGCTCGCTGAGCCTTTGGTTATTCCCTCTTCCTGGTGGGAAATGAGAGTTAAATTTGCCCGTCCAGACACCTCCAGCTAGTCTCTCATTGGTTCTCCCTATTCCTGTTCATTTTCCGCAGAAATTGCAAACTGGGCCAAACAGGAGGTTAAAGGCACTGACTCTCCAAGTGGGGAGAGTGTTAGTAAAGCGTCTGGAATGTTGCACCCGAGTACCAGGGGACGAAAACTGAGACACATTTGAACACGTTTCCCGATCACACGGTGGATCATACTCTGGGTTCCACATGCATGTTTTAGCTGAAGGAAGAATCCCTTAAACCTGGAGAGTTGAGAACCATGGAATGGGTACCATGCAATATGACTTCAAAGGGTCTGCATTTCCTCACCGAAACTAACCAATCCTATCACTGCTGCGTTTATGCCGCTGTACACACGCTTGATTCTCTTTCGGAGACATATAAATCCATAGGTTTTAAGATTCTTACTAGTCAGGTATATTCTTAGGCGTTTAATATGGGGTGTTGAGTCCACTTCGTTGAGCAAGCAGTAGCTCTTGTCTATTACATATTTGGCTTATGGAAAGGTATCTGTGCTAATTTCAATCTCTGGTTTTATGCAGCACCCCAACTCACCTTTCCCCTTAAGCAAGCATAAGTTGGTTTTCTACATTTGAGGCCCTATTCTGTTTTGTAATTCAGTTCCTGTGTAGCCAAGTTTACATTCCGTGTATTAGTGATACCTTATGATGTTTCTTTTTCTGTGTGACTTATTTCACTTAGAATCATCGTACCTGAATCCACTCATTATGCTGCTACTGGCCTGATGACATAGATTTCATTGCTGAGTGATATTGCATTGTACGTAAGTACCACAACTTCTTTATCCATTTTTCGCTTTCTGCGATATTGAACTTGTACCGTAAACGAGGTTCTTGTAAACAGAGCCGTCCCAAACTTTGGGGTGGCTGTGTCTTTTTGATTTTAATTTCCCTAAGCTATAGGACCATAAGTGGAAGTGCCCTAGGCTCTCTTGCTTTGTTTTTTAGATGTTTCAGGAAACACCATACACTTCTCCAGAGTGGCTGTTGGCAATTTACATCCCGCCCATCAGCATAACAAGGCTCCCAGTTCTCCATGGCCTGTCCTGCCTTTCTGGATTTTACACTTTTTTCAGATGGCCCTTTTGACCGGGGGGCAGTGAGACTTCATTGTAGTGCAGATTTCCTTTGCAAGCTTGCTTGGTTGGCCAAAAAGGGCGTATGCGTTTTTTCCTGAATATATTCAGGAAAAAACGCATACGCCCTTTTTGGCCAAGTGCATCATTGTGGACGTTCTGCCTCTTTTCCTATGCTTTACATGCAATTCCAGTCTACCTCCTGAAATCGGTTTCCTGCAATTCTGCCCCGCTTTCAAGTCCTCTTGGCAGCCTTACTTCAATATATTTTTGGACGATAGCTGTCATTTATAACTCTGCAGGTTTGTGAATTACAGTGCCCCTGAGCTCCTTTCTTCAACTCGCTTTCTTGTGAGCTGGCCGCAACACCGCAGGATTGCTTCAGGCCCTAGTGTGGTTCCGGCATGGCTCGCTGAGCCTTTGGTTATTCCCTCTTCCTGGTGGGAAATGAGAGTTAAATTTGCCCGTCCAGACACCTCCAGCTAGTCTCTCATTGGTTCTCCCTATTCCTGTTCATTTTCCGCAGAAATTGCAAACTGGGCCAAACAGGAGGTTAAAGGCACTGACTCTCCAAGTGGGGAGAGTGTTAGTAAAGCGTCTGGAATGTTGCACCCGAGTACCAGGGGACGAAAACTGAGACACATTTGAACACGTTTCCCGATCACACAGTGGATCATACTCTGGGTTCCACATGCATGTT